>NC_035155.1:0-128852 GCF_000146945.2 Sclerotinia sclerotiorum 1980 UF-70 | reverse complement strand
ATTTACGGTCTTAATTTATTAGTAGCAGACCATAAATTAAGGCTGCCGAGCAGCCAAAAAGAAAAAAAAATAATAGGCTATTAGAGTACACCTTACACCATATATCTACCCTCACTTTCTGAGGTAATCGAGGTTCGAACCTAACATATGGCGAGTAACCGTCTACTCGTTGCTCTTTTACACATTAATCATAATGAAGCTCAGCCAAGTGCCAAGCTATCTTTACTATACTCCCCTCCTATCTCCTCAACAAGTTGAGGAGGACGGAGGGGAGCCGAAGAAGAGGTGATTTAGATCCGCGAACATCCATTCTAACTTTCGTCAAATCTCAGAACTTGTTACTGTACCCAAATGATTAGTTTGGCCCCTTTACTTACCCTTTTAGGTTAAAAGGTTAGTATTCTGAGCTCTTAGGATTTACCCGGAGTTTGGTTACTTAAGAGCCGTTAAAGCTTGCTTAAGGCTTTTTCACTCTATTATCTACTTCTAACATTCTCAATCCTCCCTCCTCTAAGTCAGATTCTGGTACTAAGTAGGAATCAAATTCTATAAACTCATTGTCTGTATTTAAAAAGTCAGGGTATTGATAACTTCAATATCACTGGTGACCCTCTGCTAATACAGACATGGCGGGATCGCTCACTTCATCCATTAAGTATAATAATTTAAAAGATGGAAAGGCGATTAAAATTAAAATTATGGCAGGAGTAATTGTTCATATTAACTCTATTAGTGTACCATGATTTAAGTACTTATGACTTATAGGTGAATTTACGGATGTATAATTTCTTACAATAGAAATCATTATTCATCCTACACCAAACAAGATTATAACTAAATAGAACATAATGTTATCATGTAATTCAACTAGACCTTCCATTTGCGGTGTAGCACTATCTTGAAAATATAGACCCCAAGGTCTAGGCGTATCACAATTATTAAGAAGATTTAAATTTAATAAATTAAGCATATATATTTATAAAAAAAATGTTTTTTTCTATTATAGATATAAAAAATAAGTAACCTTATCAAAAGTATTATTGACTTATTTTTCATTTACTAAAAAGAAACAAGTGAAGGGCAGATTGAAACACCTATGCTTCCGAATTTATTCTTAGGCTTAATAATCTATTTATATAAAGAGTATTTTAACCCTAAACATTTAAGGACCCATCCCGCCCATTAACATAATTATCTACCTTCAAGATAGCTGTCTATCTATACTAATGAATTCCTGGCTCTAGTAAACACTATTATAACATATTTAGATTAGCCTTTAGCTAATAAATATTTACCCTAAAATATTTAAAGATTAGTCTAAGGTTTACTTGCACCCTGCGAAGCAGGATAAAGACCAACTACAATAACAGGTATCTGTTTACTATTGGATGTGCTAGTAAAATAAAAGAATTATCATTTCTTGCACTCACTCTGCAAGCCCTCCCGCCCACCCCTCGATGTTTGTTACTGAGTATAACATATAATTTTTCTAAATAGACGTAAAAAACTTAAAAATATCCATATATATATACAGCATTGTATACAACTATATAATATTTAAAACTATTAAGTTTATATATTATTTTTTCTTAAATACGTAGAGGTCTTTGTACGGTACGTCTAATTTTGTATATTTGTTTATAGTTGAATGTTCTAGCCCTAATTCTCCAGCTGCGGCGCGAACAGAGCTATAAGTCGTTGTTACATTAGTAGTTAGGTTTAATACCTCTGTTTCTATACCTACACATCAGCTTTCAATTATATCAACTTTTTCATAGATAACAGGTTTATCTATTAACTTGAAAATGTACCTTTTCTGGCTTTTTCTCTCCTACCTCCTCAACTAGTTGAGGAGGAGGGAGAGAAATGAGCGGGGGTTTTACTTGGTTTCAGTTTTTTTCTCCCTGTTTTTTTTTTCCTTTTTTTTTTATTATTATACAATACTATTTACGTAATAATTATATATTTATAACTTAAAAAAAGGGAAAAAAAAATGGAGAAAAAAAAAAATAGTTACTAATCTGTGTACCCTTAACGTTTAAAAATTTAGCAGCCGAAACTATAGAATCAAAGATGGTTGATTGTCCAGTTAAAGTGTCTGTAACATCACCATCTTTCTAGCAGGTTGACTAAGTAAAATAAGGGATTTAGTACTACCTCTATGTGTACAACCTACTCTAGAAGGCGTAGTGTTAGATTCTAGGACTATTTTGTTTTCGGGAGAACAAATCTTTATGTAATAATTCTCCCTTACAAATCTCACCTCTGGAGCACAATATTCTAAAACCTCCCATTTAAAATTAGAGTAGCCATACTTAATCAAAGCTCTATATATAAGCATACTAGTATTACTTCTTAGATGATTAACGTTATCTTACTTAAGGCATCTTTCCTTTAAGTCAATAACTGAACCTACATAACTTTTGTTATTTGTAAGGTTAACTCAACGGTAGATACCTGATTTAACTTGTTATCCGCTAAAATAAGAGCTTTACAGGTGTCAGCGTTTGAATATACTTTTCCTCCTGCTACTTCAGTAGAAGAGTTAAACGTATTACACTTAGTAGAGTATATTCTTTTATTTAGTGGTTTCCCTCGCGTTGGTCGAACCAAAACTGGAATGGTTTATAGATTCGTAACAATAGCTATAGACACGGTCAGTTTCAAGGTTTAAGAACTGTAAGTTTTGTCTAGAGTCAATCTTAAGAGCATTCTTACCTAGTTCAAAGGCAAAACCTAAAGTTAATGCTAAGAAAAAAATCAGCATTATTACTAAACCATAAACACCATTAGTATAGGCACTAACTACGTAGGGATAGACTAACAATATCTCTAGGTCAAATAAAAGGAACAAAAGCGCAAAAATAAAAAAGGAGATACTAAACTGAGTCCGATTTTGACCCAAGAACGAGTGAAATCCACACTCAAAAACTGAATCCTTTTCTAGGTAAGGATTGTGTGGAGCAAATATAAGATTAACAGCTAATAATATAACTGCTAATATAGGTATAAATACAAAAAAAAAAGTAGTACTTGTCATTTAAGCGTTAAATAATATTAATGCTAATATATTAGCCATACTTAATCATTCTTGTGGGGTAAATATAAATAATAGTATTATTAAGGTTAACACAGAAATTGTTATAGTTAAAGAACTAGATAAAACAATATTGTCTAATTTAAATGTTAATTTTTTAATTAAAACATTATTTTTAATAATACTACCGTGTAAGTTTATATTTACTATTTCCGGGTTTATTTTATATTCAGGTTTTTCAAAAAAAACTTGTTTTATTATGTTTAAATAGTATACTGCACTTATTACACTTGTTAATATTCCTACTAATGTAAGGAATACGTAACCACTATCTAAAGCAGCACTTAAAACCATCTGTTTCGCAAAGAATCCTATTAAAGGTGGTATACCCACAAAAGAAAATATTGTAATAGTAAAACTTAAGGCTAAGACTGGGTTTATGTAAAAGTAACCTTGCAGTTGACTAATCAATTGTATAGGTGAGTTATTTTTATCGGCTAATTCTTTATATTCTTCATTATCGTTAACGTAATAGTAAAGAGAAAAACCAATACTTATTAATATTATGAAGGCATTTAAATTACTAATTGAGTATTGCATTAAGTAAAATATAAAGGCTTGAATAGACTCTATACTGTTAATACTCAATGCTAGTAATATAAAACCTACGTGACTTATAGTACTATAAGCAAATAATCTTTTTATTCTTAACTGTGTTAAACCTACAACTGTACCTATTACTAGTGAAAGTAAAGAGCTAACTAGTAAACTTGTAGTTCAATTATATTGGAAAGAAAATAATGAATTACTTGTATAATGTACTAATTCTAAGAAAAATATAAATATAGATATCTTAGCTACTATAGCTACAAATGTTGTTACAATAGTTGGAATAGCGTCATACACATCAGGGCTTCAGAAATGAAAAGGTGCTGCTGAAACTTTAAATAAGAACCCTACGCTCATAATTAGTAAAGAAAAATTAATGTAATAAGGTTTATATCAATACAAAATATTCTCTGCGGAAGCATGACCATTGTTACCTATATCACTTAAACTAGTAATAACGTATATACCGTCTAAGATAGTTGTACCCGAATTTGCATATAGTAAGCTAGATCCTAAAAGTATAAAACAAGAGCTTAAACCACCTAATAAAAAGTATGTCAAACCACCACTTGTGGCTAATTCTGAGTTTCTATACAATGTACTAAGTAAATATAGTCCATAACTTTGCAGCTCTATAGATAAAAAAATAGAAACTAAATCACTAGTTGACACTAAAAATATAGCTCCTGTTATAATAAATAATAATATTAAAGGGTATTCTATTATTTTAAATTGCTCTCCCATTTTATTTACTATTCTTGATCTATAGTAAAGAAAGTTATAAAATAACAACTTACTTATTGAAGAATATTCAGCTACTCAGACTTTTCTTGGATAAAAAGCTGTTAATTGTAAAATTGCAGCACTAATTAAAAAGATAAAGATATGAAAAACATGTGTGGTAGTTGTAGCATGGAATAAACCACCATATAAACCTATACCACTATCTAAACAAAAGTATAAGCTATAAAAAGCAATTAAAGAAGAATAGAGTAAAACTGTGATAGCTACTCTACTAAAAAGTATAGATTTGTCTCGTCTTAAAGTAACGGCATTAGATAATAATAAAAATAAGATAGAAAAAATTACCATCAAGAGCACTCAGATTTGAACTGAGAAGGTGAAGTTTGAAGCTTCAAATTTTACCATTAAACTATGCTCTTTATATTTTAATGTTAAAGTATACTGTTTATAATTTATATTATATCGGAAAAGAGATGATTCGAACATCCAGGTGTAGAACACAATATTTAGCAAATATCTCGTTTTACCAATAACAACTTTTCCTAAATACTTTTAATTATTATATATAAGTATACGGGTTAAACCGGTCTCGATCCGATATACACTTCTATGACAAAGAAGGTTCTTACCAATTAGAATATTAACCCTTACGGCCAGCCGAATTCGAATCGACACAAATCGTTTGGAAGACGAAAGGTCTACCATTAACCTATGGCCGTTTATTTTTTTATTATAAAATAATAAAAAAAAAAAAAGAATAGTTTTACCCCGATTTTTTCTCTTTTTTTTATTATTATACGTTTAATTACTACGTAGAAATTAAACTATTATAACTAAAAAAAAGAGAAAAAAAGGTGCAAGACCAGTACTGGTCTTGCATGAAGGCAGATTTAAGACCTATGGGGCTCGAACCCATATAACAAAGATTAAAAGTCTCGTATTTTACCATTAAACTAAGGTCTCTATATACTTTAAAATATAAAAGCTAAACTTGCTTAAAAACCCTGTTACATTATGTATTGTAAAAAAAGTGCAGTAACTAAAAAGATTTAAATTACTGGTATTAGTGTAATTAAATATGACATTTATATTTATTTAAAATCTTAATTTATTAAATGTAAAATATACTTATTAAATATATTTTATTTAAATTAAGTTTTTAGGTTAAACCCACTAATACACCTAAATATAAATCAGTTACTCTTTATTCTTTAGTTTTTTTATATAAAAATTGTCCTACATTTTTTTTTTATTTATATCCCTTATTATAAACCCCCCCTTTACCACTGCTTTATTTTTACCCTTTTTTTTAATAGTTTAACTACCAGGAGGTAATTAAACTATTAAAAAAGGCAAAAATAAAGATAAAAAGGGGGGGCGGGCAGAGTAAAAAAAAATTTTTTTTTTATTGTGAAGCCATATTAATAATAATTATCTTTATTTTAATCTATATTACTAATAAATAATCAGACCAAATTTATACGTTTTCCTTTTAAATTAAATCTATACTAATTAATTGGCAAAGGATATTTTTTATACGACAATAATCAAAACAGTTGACTTAATACAGGATAAATAAATATGTTGGGTTTAAGAGAAGGATTATTGTTAGCATACTCACCCTCTAGTCGTTGAACGGTTTTACTTCTTTATCTTTATTTTTTTATTTTTTTTTCTCTCCGATGTAAAACTTAATAGGAATATCAATAGTTTGGTTAATAGTGTAGATATCCACGACTTTTATGTTAAGAAGCTTTTAAATGGTCTAGAGAACAAGGAGATAGTCCATTTTTTTAGACTATCTCTTATTTTTAGTTGTAACTTTTAACAATATGGTATTAGATGGAGATGAATATAAAGAAGATGAAAGGACTAAAATAAGTGTTACCCATCTTTCTATGAATATTGGTAAATTAATATCTAATGCTTATACATCAAAACTATATAAAGCTTATATAAATTCCTTAGGTGCGGGTCCGCTAGTGTCTAAAAAATCTTTTAGAGATTATCTAAAAGAATTCTTAGAAATTGATAAACAATCTGTGTTTAAAACTAGTGAATTCTGTTTACGTCTATCTGGTAAGTTAATCGATATTATGTGCAGTTGTAACATTTTAGAGGTTAAAGTTATTACCTCTAATGACGGTAAAAGTAGTATGGCTATTTTAAGGTTAACCGATGAGATAGAAAAAAAACAAAATAACCAAAATCCTATAGCTATATTACCTATTAATTTACCTATGATAGTCTCTCCTAAGAAGTATTCTAAACGAGAATTGGGTGGTTATTTGCTTAATAACGTAGAATACGACGAAGACTTAATAGGTATAAAAAAGCTTATGATAATCCTTCTAAAAAAGAGGAGGATAATGAAATTTATTGAGCTATAAATAATATGATGGCAACTCCTTTTAAAATTAATAAAGATTTATTAAACTATTTATTAAAATATAACCATCTCCATAGGTTGCTAATAAGTTCTGATTATATTCACCCTTTAGCTAATATAAAACGTAACAAGAGACAAGAAAGAGAATATCAGCAATTTTTAAGTAAAGTAATGTTAGAAAAACATATTTTATTAATAGCTAACATCTTTTCTAATGTTCCTGAAACATATATTCCTTTAAGATTAGATCAAAGAGGAAGAATATATCCTACTACTGCGTATTTTCATTACCAAGCTAGTGAGTTGGCTAAGGCTTTAATTTTATTTGCTAGACCAGATACAATAAAAAGAACAAATAGAGAAGCTATAGAATATTTAAAAGCTTATGGTGCTACTTGTCATGGAAATGGTTTAAACAGAAAATTTTATACTATAAGATTAGAATGAGTTGAAAACAATTGAGATAGAATTCTAGATTTTGAAAATAATAAATTATTTCTAGAAGCAGATGATAAATATCTCTTTTTATATTTTTGCTTTGAAATGAGAAGACTTAATAATTTCTTAAATAATGAGTTTATGCTAGAGTTTAAACCAAATCTACCTATACAATTAGACGGGACATGTAACGGATTCCAACATTTAGCTTTATCATCTAATGAAACATCAATCTTTGATAAATTAAATCTAGGAAGTAGTAATAAGAGTAAAGATCCCTTGGACTTTTATAGTCATATAGTTGAAATATTAACTATTCATCTTGAATATAAAAAGAATAAATAGGTATCGCTAAAGGACTTGTTAGTGCATTGAGAGGAATATGACGTAAAGGTCTCAACTCTTACTAAGGAAGAAGAAGAAGAATCTCCCGATTCACAAAAGGGAAAAGAGATGATTAAGGAGTTAGAAGAACAAATTATATCTATCAAAAGGGTACAGGCGTTAGGTATAAACAGGAAAACTATAAAACCTGTGATTATGAATAAACCTTATAACGCAACAAATAGAACTTTGGTTAGTTCTATTAAGGGGATATTAGCTTGGGACCATACTGATGAACATAAGGTATTAGGTGATCCAGATAATCTAGAGTTAGATGGTAACAAAAAACCTAGGGTTGATTATACCACTTGATATAAGATAGATCAAGGGTCTAATAACCTTGTAAATTATAAGGATATAGAGTTATTAGTTAAAAACATAGAAGAGATTATTCATGTAAAATATCCTAAGATAAAATTCTTGACAAATTATTTCAATGAAATAGGTAAAATCTTAAACAAATTAAATTTACCTATAACATGAAGATTACCCCATGGATTAGTTGTTAGTCAGAGATATATGAAAGAACATATATTAAAAATAAAACCTTTTACATATCTTTCTAATAGTTTGAGTTTAAGTATTACAGACAAGATAAAAAAGGATAAAAATAAACAATTATTAGCTTTTAGGCCTAATTTAGTTCATTATTTAGATGCTGCTACTTTAACTTTGCTATATGTCTCTTTAGCTAAACCCACTAACCAAAAAGATAGTTATTTTAATTTCTAGAGTGTTCACGATTGTTATGGTGTTACAGCTAAATATATAGATCTTCTAATAAAGAGATTAAGAACAGTGTATATTAATACATACTCAGACAAAGGATATATTCATAAATTTGATGAGGATATTATAAATACAATTACTATTACACAAGGTGAGAGTAAATGTAAATATTCTCCCGAAACTAGAACTATTTATATAAATAAAAAGAAAATAGTTTTACCTGACTTATCAGAATTCCTTAATGTACCAAATAAAGAAAGAGTTTATGAAAGGCTAAGTAAGTCTATATTCTTAGTAAAATAAAATTAATAAATAATGAACGTTTATTTATTAGAAACCTAGTTTTCAACGCACAAGCTTCCAACAAAAAAAAATAAGATTTTTTTATCTGTATATAATAAGTATACAGTTTTTTTTAACTATTAGTGTAATAATAAACTTTTTTTTTTACATTAAACATTCATTAATCATACTTATAATCTTAGACTAACTTAACACTAACTAATCTTATAGTACTAGTTCTAATAGGAGGTAAAAAAAAAAAAAACACAAGATCCAAGATCTTGATAAAAAAATTATGCAGTTTTAGTTAATCTTAATTACTAGATTAAGATTAATTTAACACTTGCTACTCTTTTTTCCTCATAAGAAAAGAAATAAAAGCCAAATTCCGACATAATTGTAGTTTACGATATAATTTTGATCTAGTACATCTCTTGTATTTAAACTTAGATTATAGTTGGTCTAGTTCCTACTCAGATTCCTTTTTCAAAAATCTTTGTACGTTTGTCATAATACTCTGTACTTAAAATTAGAATATTTTTAGGTTTTATAACAACACTTCCCTTTTTGTAATCTCTTTTAGATGTTTTTTTTTACGCATTTATAGACTCTCCTTTAAACATATTTTTATAATCATCTAATGCTAAATATTCACTAGACACTCCTTTAGCTTTTTTAATTAGTTTACCTGATACATCAATAAAAGCATAAGCTTTATCCGCGATAAAGTAACCTTCTTTGATTTCATGTTCTAACTTAACCTTACCTAGTTCTGACTTGTCTACAAATTCATCCTCCAGTTTGTAGTCAGTAACTATACTATCGGTGTCTGTATAATAAATCTTACCTCCTTTATTTAAAATATGTAACATTAATTTAGTCATACGTATTCTAGCATAGGATAACGTAGCAGATGCGATAAGAATAGACACAGTTTGATATCTCCCCTTAATTGACTTTTCTTCTATAGATTCTGTATTTAAAGCCTTAATATAGTCAACACCAAAATCTTCACAAACTCCCTTGTCTATTTCTAATTTAAATGTATCTAAGTAAGCATCAGCATCAATCTCTATACTACCACTTACAATTCTAGTTTTAAGGACTAAATCTTGTGGTTTAGCATCCAGTAATTTAGTTATACTTTTTAAGAAACCCGTACCGAATCTACCTATTAAACTATTTAATATTAACTTAGCAATAGTTCTTTCTGTAGGATTTTTAGCATTAATTTTAATTCCCATTACATTTGTAACAAAACTTAAAAATACATCCAAAACAGAATCAAAGTTATAACCTTTAATTACATCTATTTTATATCCACTATCTTTTGCAAATTTTAATTCTTCAGAAAAATATCTATCATATCACTCTCCCTTTTTCTCTCCCTCCTCCTCAACTAGTTGAGGAGGAGGAAAAGTTAAATTACCTTTTAGAGTTCTTTTAGGTAGTAAACCTAAATAGTTATCTTTAGATTTTACTTTAGAATAAAAGAACCCAAATAAATTTTCTAAGTCCAACGGTAGTCCAAAACTCTCTAGATATTTACATTTTGTACCAGGCATAGGTTTCAAAGACGCATATGGATATAAAGAATTTACGTCATAATAATATAACTTTCTATCTGGGTTTTTGTCCGTAATAAAAAAAGGATTAAACACCTCTACTCTTCCACCGTAATAGCTTTTATATATATCGTCTCAAACAATTTTATTATTAACTAAAGGTATAGGTTTTTCATCTTTATTTTAGTGAAATTCAAGGAAAATTTGTTGAAATATACCAGAAATTGTAAAAAAATCAGTCATTTGAATTTTAAATAACCTATGAAAAATTCTATTTGCTTTAACAAGTACTTGACATAAACTTATAAGATCCTTTTCTAGATATCTTATACATTCTTCTTTTAGAGATCATTCTTCTTTAAATAATGAATTGTAATATTCTGTAGGGATATTTTCATAATAATTTATACTAGGTGTTTACCAACATAAAACAAAGAATCCTTCATACAGAAATTATAAGGAAAGAAACTTTTTTCTGTTTCCACTTCAAAATCTTTACATAGACTTCTTAAGTCTCTAGGTAAAATAGCAACACTGTCCTTTATATTAACAGTATGGATACGGTCATTAACTTTTCTTTTAATCTTCAATTCTAAAATTTCTCTATTTCTAGTTGTAATATCTAAAATATAAGGGTTATTTTGTCCTTCTTTTGTTTTATTGAAATCTATTAAAGCTTTAATTATAAAAGGAGCATCAAACATACCTAGATTATGTACATAAAACGTATTTTTATTGTATTTAGACTTAAGCATTTCATTTAGACAAGTATGTATTAACATAGTACTATCCAAACCTTTATCTATATAATATGTATTACACTGACCAAATTCATTACAATAAAAACCTAATGCATAACAACAAGACACACCGTCACATTCATATGTTTCTAAGTCAAGAGTTCCTATATTTGAATTAGGTAGTCAGTTTTTCCTATTGTTAGTTAAAATTTTCCCCACCATTTTAATAGGAGAAAAATCAATATCTCTAGATACAGATAATATAGTATCGTTTTTATACACAAGAGTACTATTTCGACTTTCCCTCTTAAAAGTCCCATCTTTATTATCTATATCTTTAACCTTAGATATAAGATCTCCATAAAAATTAAAAAACCTTTTGTCTACCCCCTCATCAGACATATTAACACTAATAATATATGGTCTATTCATACGATATATTAGGTAAAACTTAGTAGAATCATTAACTAAATAATAAACTTTTTTATTATTTATAGTCATATTAACATTATACTCTTCTAAAAACTTATCTGGATTTTTTACATCAAACGTATTTGATATAACTAATTTCCCATCTACAACAACAGGGTTAAGAGGAGAACCCTGAACGTCTTTAAGTGTATTACCAAAAATACTCAAATCTCTACTAATCTCAGTCATATTAACCTTAGGGTGTTCAGCCTTTATAAAATCTAAGTTCGAAATCTTTAACGTAACATCGACATTAACTTGTCTAAATTCTAAAAGAACCGAATCACAAGTACCCTCAAATATATTATCATACTCTCTAAATAACTCACTAAGTCTATCAACGATTTTATAAAACAACTTCTCAAAAGGGTAAATATCCTCCATCGATTTAAACATGAAGTGTTGTTGTTTCTTATCAATTGTAGCAAAAACTTCCCCTCTCTTAGCTTTAATAATACAGAACAATCTGTATTAGGTAAAAGTTTATTAGAACAGTATAAACTTTCTACAAAGGTATCAAAATCATCTCAAAGGAAGTTTATATAATCTATCCAAATTTGATGTGTTTTAGATTTAGTTTTTACAGGAGTAGTATTAACATTAATAAACTCCTTAAACTTTTCCTTTCTCTCATTCGTAGAATAAAAAGATCTTTGCTCAACAATAAAGTTATTTCCACCCGTTATATCTAATTTATTGTACAATCTATATGTTTTAATAGCATCAAAACATAATGTCGACAGAGCCAAATTGTCTCCTTTTCCTCGTTTCTCTCCCTCCTCCTCAACCAGTTGAGGAGGAGGGAGAGAAAAAGAAGAAAAAGCTCTGCGCATCAAATTATTAGCCGTGTAAAAAGGCAATGCAAGAGAAAAAATAGTTGTTCGTTTGTAAAAATTTATCGTGTTATTATTGTTATATTAATTATTCATCTTAATCTATAAAAGCAACTTCAGATAAGTCGCAACCAATTGAATTGGTATACTTACTTGAGTAGATTTACATCGATGTAAATAAAGGCATAATCAACTTGGAAAATAAGGTTTCCTCTATTATCATCTCCTCAGACCTGTACAAACCAAGGCAAGACAGCGATAGGAGAAACCACGGTGCATGATCGATTAGGATACCCAAAAACTATTAGTGCCTTTAAACTAATACCAGATGGTACCATAAGCTCTTACGAGACTTAGACGCAAACTATCCCGCCAAACGACTAACGGTGAGACCCTTACATACACTTAGGGAGGTTTAAGTTACTCAAACCCTATACCTTTAGAGTATAGGAGACCAACCAAATTCAAGCAAGCTGAATACTTTATGTTTTTAAACAAAGCCGATATATAAATGATATAATCCCCTAACCAAAATAAAAGCAAATAAGACCAAATAAGACCAACAACTCCCTAGTAGCTAAGGAGGTAGAGGTTGTTTTCTATCTCTACACCTTGTATACTTCCATTTCGTCATCACCTCTAGCCTTTAACTGTATAAAGAGGCTTCCAGGATAAATCAGAAATACACCCCTTGAATACTACAATTAGTCTTGACTTCTAGTGTTATCAGTATCTTAATACGCTTTCTTGACCAAAATAAAAAAGAATAAACAAGACAAGTACACACCCACCTACAACAATAACAACAACCAAACCAAGATAAAAAGCAAATAACACATAAATAAACCAAACATATACCAAAACTCTAAAAAATCTACTAACAAATTAACGAAAACACACAGAAACCAAGGTAAAGTAATCAGGTTTCCGCAACCCTGTTTAGGTTCCATTTTAAAACATTCCAAAAAAGTTTCTTCCACCTCCTATTACCGTACCAATTCTACATACGAAATCTAGGGTATACCCTGCTTTACGGAGACCCTGACTTTTTTCTGGTTAAGCCTAACCCCTCCGGGGTCAGGAGTACTAGAGCTAGAACCTGAGTTATTTCCAGTGTGTGTTATTATTATCATTACTATCATTATCATCATTATTGTTATTGTCATTATTATCATTGTTATTGTTGTCATTGTCATCATTATTCTCAAAAAAACTTGGAACCCTCCCGTCATAATTAAGGTCTATAGATTGTAATAATACGTTAGCACCAAAAACTATTTCCTCCAAATCACTGACTATTATATCTCTATTTACATCTGTAACAGTTCGAACAATATTCCCTCCAATATCAACACCAGCATTTGCATAAGCAGTAATATTAAACAGAAATAATTGAAAGTTAAAATCTAAATCAGGGTGATAGCTATTAATGTAGTTTTGAGTTAACTCTAATTGAATACGTCAATTTCTACTATTTAAACTAACTATATTACTGCTACCATTCACTATTTGTTGTTGTTGTATACCAACCGCCTCTATAATATTATATAAAAGAGCTACTAAAGTAACCCTACTAGCTCATTCCTGTTTGACAGCTTCTTTACCTCTACCACCTCCACCTGAAGGCTTTTCCTTCTACGCCCGTCACCACCATCACCGCACCATTATCACTGTCATTACTACTGCCACCCCTATTTTTTTTTCTTTTACCTTTATTAGGAGCTACACTATCATGAGCACGCTTTCTTTCCCCATCATTCGAACCCCCTACATCTGCATCGCTTAATATTCCATAACATTTAGTTAAAATTCTAACTAACCCCAAATTCCTTTAATACACCAAAGACTTTAGCCCCAGATTTATTAAAAATTCCAAATACAAAATTAACAAAACTAGATAATGAAGGCGCTAAATAACAAATAATAACACCAGTAGGAAGCAAACCTAATGTCTTAGCTATTTTTATTAAACAATAAGAATATAGATCAAAAATATAACACCTCTTAAAAGGTGTGGAGTTGCATCATCCCTTGTTTCTGGATTCAAGATCTAATCCAGAAACTGAATCTTTTATAGAATCAAATGTCCTTAAACAACCCTCCGCTAGATAACCTAAAACCTCCAAACCTGCGGGTACTAAATACAACCAAACACTGCTACATCCAATATCAAAATCCTGCAAATTAAAATCAAAGCTATACACTGTGTGTTTTCCATCATTTTTTTTTATTTTTCTTAGTTGTATGCAACCATACTTAATCTATAGGTCAACCCCTGGCATAAATCATGGCAGACCCCTCAAAAGCCAAGTAAAGCTGATAAGGGTTGCATTACGTCAAACTACGCCTATCCATCCACTATCTAACTAAAAAAAAAAGAATTACAAGAATAGCAAGAAGGTAGAGTAGATCAACGACTATACAATTTCATAGCTAATGTATATTGAATAGTTAAATACACTAAGACTCAAAAATCCTGGCGGGGAACAAGACTTTTTAGGTTAAAAAAATTTTCCTTAAATACAAAAAACCGATTTAATGCTAAAGCTTAAAATAGCGTCCTACATGATTCCAGATACATAGCTAAAAAATGCAATATGTCTTGGACAAAAAAAAAACTTAACACCTCTCCCTTTTATTTTATCCTGCAGGGAGGATTAGACTTGCAGTACGGTTAAACCCGTGCGTCATCATCACAGAATAGCCAGAGGACATATCAAGTATTAATCTTACTACCTACAGCAGCCTTAAAAATGAGATAAGAAAAAAAAGCTATTCTACTATCTTCTACAATAAAGAGTAAAACCTAAAAAGATACCACTCAATAACCACAACACCCTATTCACATAGGGAGTAGAGATATGTAGGAATCGAACCTAAAAATTTTGATCTGCAATCAAATAGTAGAACCACCTACTCACACATCCCTTAATAATAATCAAATTAAAACCTTATAGTATAATATAAAAAGACAGGCCAGAATACAGTATAATAAAAACATCAAGCTTTCAGAGGCGTTTCCCTGCATACCGGTGTCAAGGCGGCCCCTGCCCCCCCCCACAACATAGTTATCTACCTTCAAGATAGTTAACTATCTTTACTCTATAACTCCTGGTTTTAATTGTATTTATTAAAACATGTTTATTTTTTTTTAGTTTTCTACATTAAAAATAATTTAAAACCATAATTAATAACTAATTTTAATTTAGTGTAAACCTAAAGCATCTTTTATATATAGTGAAGAACCCTAAAACCTTGTGCTTGTACAAAAGCTATTCCTAGTTCTAAACTTAAGGATGACAAACCCACTACTTATAGAGCAATTAACTAACTAATTAATAGTTTCTAAGAAGTTTATAAACTATTTAGAAGGCCGTGCAGGAGAATACTCTATAGTTCTAAAGTTTTTAGGGGGGAGTACCAGGAACAAAATCTTCGTACCTATCTAAGAACTTAGTTTCTGCACCTGTATGCACTCTTACAACTCTAAAGAGACCCATGTGAGGATAAGGCCTACGTAATTCAGAATTTACAGTTAACCTACGTATAGTATAAGGGTAAGTATTACTAAAACCCTTATCGTGTACCTTTTGAGATAAAAAAGTAATTTCTTCTGCTGCAATATTAGGATCAAACCCATCAGCACTACACTTCATATAGAAAAAACGTTCTTACTTCTATTGTTTCCGTGATCTCACATCCACAGAACCTTAGCCCTAATTGTATCCATATAGGGTGAACTACGCCGGGCTGAGGTTTTCCTCCTGGGCCTGGTTTTCCACTTGGTTCAGAAGGATCCGCTTTTAATAAGTAGTCCGCTAAATCTATATTTAAATAATTAAATATACTAATAAAACCTCCCATCAAAAATAAATTTGGCAAGGTTATAGATCTAAACATATTTAAACTAAATAAGCCATAATCTGTTTTACATCTATAAATGTAATAATTTATAATCTTAGTCATTACAACCTTATTAAGATATACAGTAAAAGGAAATAAATTTAAACGTAGATATAAATATGATAATAAATTAGTGTACGAACCAATACTAAATAAAGCCATAAATGTGTTTATAGCTAAGAAGTTAATTCCAATACATACAAAGAATAAAGCTATAATATAAAATCTCATACTTTTATTTTTATAGAAGAAAATAAAGATTTGCAATATTAAAAATATAATATTTCTATCCCCTTTTTCTCTCCCTCCTCCTCAACCAGTTGAGGAGGAGGGAGAGAAATGGAATATAAATTAAATCATATAACAAATAATATAAAAAAAGTTGTACAAGAGAAACCCCCCGAAATTAATAAGATAGTTAAAGATGCATCATGCATAGTACTAGCCGTAACTGTAGCTAAAATGCAAAGATTTAAAGAGTACTAAGGTACTATGCATATTGTAAACAATGAACAAAATAAAGGATAAATATCATATATAGAAGGTATACTAAAAGATGTTTGAATACACTGTCTTTCTATTTTAATTCTTAAAATAGAGTTAATATGATTAAAATAACCTGTATGGGCTACTTTTACTTTACTTATTGTAAATCCAAAGCATCTTTTATGTATAATGAAGATAAACCACAAATACTTGTGCTTGTGTAAAGGCAATAGCCAGCTCAAGACCTGAGAATGCGATAATGAAAGCTAATGGTATTAATCCTATAACGAAGAATATTATACCACTTGTCATAATATTGTATGTGAAGCCTGATAGGATATTTAATAGCTTGTAACCTGTTAATAATTTAAACCATCCTATAAGACATAAAAAAAACCAGAAGTTTTTATAGCAAAAGCAAGCAATTAAACTATTCAAAATAGTTTTTAATAACCTTGTAGGATTTAAAACGAGAAAGTAAAGAAAGGCTAATTTGTCTTATATATTGTTTGTTTCAGTGTCTAAATTTAAGGTTTTACTTACTAGTCTATCGTTATTGCTCGTTTTTCTTACTGTGAAGCAGAGACAGGCTTTATAATAAAAAGGCTCAATTAGCAATATGGAAATGCATTTTTCGTATTATTAATAGCTAATTTTAGTAATCCTTCTTAGCATGTACTGCTTTTTTTTTACAATCTATTAACATAATAATATTCTTATTATTTAAAAACTTATGACTAGAACTACTTTATTTAACATATAACTTAGCTACTTAAATAATACTATCTCTCAGACAGTCTGCCAGTATAAAAAAGATATCAACTAAGAACAATCCTAATAGAGTAGTTGCATACAAATGTATAAATGCTAAAACTAAAGACAAGTCTTAAAAGGGCTTTATCATAAATTACTTCTAATTTAAGCTTTCTCCCCCCCAAATTTCCTTATATTTCCGCTCCGCACCGCTAGGTAGTTATGCCCGCTGTCTAAAGACAGAAAAATATATAAGGGATAAGTCTATCTATTAATAAATAACTAATTAGTTTTATAGGCTCCGTACCGCAAAAAATATTTTTTTTCCCTTTTTTTTTATTATACAATACTATTTACGTAATAATTATTTTTCTATTACTAAAAAAAAAAAGGGAAAAAAAAATGAAGTACTTGCATCTTGATCAATTGTTTTACTACTAGACTCTCTTTTATTAACGGCACTACCGCCTCTTGAAGTCTCAGCAGCATTATCACCTATTGAAGTCTCAGCACCACCACTTTCTGAATAAATATTTACTTGTCCTACATTAGGTCTAGGCATAATACATGCTTCTATACGCGAATCCCTTTCTGTTTTCAAGGCTTGGTAACGGTCCGCATGCAATTGCCCCACATCTGGGTCGCCCTGTGCTTCCCGAGCAACTAACTCCATCGTGCTAACAAACCGAGGAAGCACATCCTCGGGCACATCCTCAGTAGGCATATGGTTAAGAGCATAGTCGTCTCTGGATTCCGATACTGCTAAGCGATTAGAATCTGAACTATAGCCACTTTCAGATCCACTACTACTAGCGGGAGGTGTATTAACATTTAATCGACTAGAAAGCTCTCGCTTTCTAATTATATCCTGATATAACACAATACTCACCGCAACAGATATAGAATGGGAAGCAGCTAAATACGAACGGTAAGCTTTAATATATTTAATATCAGTATTAAAATTACTTTTCATTAGGAGGTTTTAGTTTAATCCACAATATTAAAAATTCCAACTGTGTGGGATTTTTAATGTCGGGTAGTAATATAAAAAAAAAAATAAAAGGCATCTAGTTATGTACGCAATCATTAACTCAGCTAACCACGTTAATGCAGATCTAGAGCATCTTTCATAGCAAGACGTTGCGGATAAAACCACAAATACTTGTGCTTGTATTAAGGCAATACCTAATTCCAAACCTGAGAAGGCTATAATGAAAGCAAGCGGCACCAAGCCCAAGAAGAAGAATACAATACCACTTGCCATAATATTGTATGTGAAACCTGATAAGATATTTAATAGCATATGACCTGATAATCGCCTCACAAATTTATCCTCAAATTATAATTTTATCCCCTATTTTTTTTTTCCCTTTTTTATTATTATACAATACTATTTACGTAATAATTATATATTTATAACTAAAAAAAGAAAAAAAAAGAAGCTGGTGCGCCTAATGAGCAAGTAGCAAATACTTATTAATCCTAAAAACAATTAGCAACTTTATCTTGTAGACCAAAGCCCCTCAGTAATCAGTAATATCTAAAGTACGTCTTGATATTTAAACTAATTTAAATAAAAATATCCCTTTAAGAGGTTTAGTTCTATTTTCTTTTAAGTATAAAGATAAACTGGCTTGACCATAGCACAATGCTCTAGCTGCCGCGCTAACAGAAGAGTATGTTCTAACCTCTTTAGTATAGACATTAGTAACCTCCACTTTCATATAAGTTTTTTGAACCTTTTTCGTTAATTAAATTTATACTTTCATCTGAGTTTAGTATTCTAAACATATATCTTCCTAAAACAGGCTTATCTTGTTTTAAGTAAACGTAGTGTTCAATGTATCTTTTGTCAATGTCTAAAGCTCGGGCTGCAGCTCTAATCGCATGGTAAATAGTAGTAGTATTTGTTTCCAAATCAGGTTACCTCTACTTGATACACTAGATGACGTTAGACAACTTATCTAAAAATTCCGGAGACTTGAATGTCTTAGAAGCAGCGATACGCATATTATCTATTGTAGCTTCAGAATGAGTTCATCCAGATCCTCGAGAAGGGCTTCCAGGTGTTTTTAATATGTAATACTCAGGAGAGTATACTTCAAAAAAGTGTTTTTCTCTAGACATAAGACTATCTTTGTCACAAATTTCTAAGATAGTAAGACTAAAGTTAGTATAACCATACTTCAACAATGCAACGTTAATAGGCATACTTCCTTCGTTCATAAGTCTATTAACATTGTAATACTGCAATAATCTACGCCTTAAGTCCACGGAGCTCCCTACATAACTCTTACCATTAACTTTATTATTTCATATATAAATTCCAGATTTACCTTTAACATATTTAAGGACATTTAGTTTGTCTTTATCCGCATCAGAGAAAACAGCTAAAGCGGGAGAGTCTGTAGAAGAGAAACTACCACTATTTGAAGTTGAAAACGCCCTTACGACTATTGGTCTGAAACACTTCGTAGAGAAGGTATAATTTTTAGATTGACATAACAGGCTACGTGATCTAACGTTATATAACTAAAAACAATAAGATGTTGTGTACAGCAAAGACCTATTAGTATAATTTTTAATAAAATATAAAATTAGCCGTATACATATCCTTTCTTTAAAGGTATATATAAACTTTGCACCCTGGATTAAAAGGTGTTTATATACTTTGTCCTTTCTTTAAAGTGTTAAAATATAAACTAAACATAATACGAAATAACCGAAAGATTATATATGGACTTATATAATAATGGTATTATTATATTTATTTTCCTTTCGATCCTCTTCCTACTCCAGAGCCGAGTAGATAGAGAGAATAAAAACAAAGATAAAGATTATAATTGAGGATAGGCTATTGTGATAACTTTAATCTTGAATTACCTAGTTTCTCCCCCGCATAGCGACCCTACGTAATTAGGTTAGTAATGCAGGATGGATAAAGACAAGAACCGGATCTCCCGGCGACTAGAGTACACCTTACACAATCTAAACGTATAGAATATGAATAACCGTCTACTCGTTGCTCTTTTACAGCAATCATTTCAAATATTACTGATTTAGATCCGCGATCACCCATTCCTATTACTAGGATCTCTAATGATATTACTATACCCTCAGTCATTAACGAGGCCGGATAAGAAGCCAGCTTCTTATCTTTAGTTATTAGAGCTTTAGGGCTTCCCGGAGTTTGGTTATTTAACACAATAAAGTGAGACACCTACTCTGACTTTTTTTTTATGTTAGCCCCTAATCTTAATCCCAGTGATACACTTCTGGCACAATAGGAAACGAACTCTATTAAGACTAATAAAGGTAGCAAAGCTAGAGGACAACCAGCGGGTACTAATAAAGAAAAAAATTCTAAGCCATGTTTTTGGAACCCTAAAATAGTTGCTCCTAAAACTATTGTAAAACTTAAGGCAAATGTTACTGCAAAGTGACTTGTACTAGCAAAACTATAGGGACTATCATATAGGACATATAGCCCTATACGATCGGACTATTTCTTATCTGCTATGTTCTTAAAGAATATAAGCGACTTTCACGTATAGTCTCTGAGGATCCCTCCATATGCTCTTGTAGCTGATGTGCATCTTGATGTCTACACTAAATACTAGGAGGTTTCTAGCTAATTGTTCATTGTTTTATCTTTAGAATTATTACGTCTATTAAAGAGAAGCCAACCCGCCAATAAACAGGACTTGCATACATAAAAAAAAAATAAAGCAGCGCTAGCATCCTGCTTCCGGAGGCAGCAGGCCTCTACCTATACCTTTAGGGCTTATTTCTAGATATCGTACCTAAAGCATTAGAAGGTTTTAGCTTATAGTGAAATTTTTTGTATTATAACAATTATATTTATCTTACCGATAACGCTACCATAATAGTAATTACTATTTTTTACCTTGGCGCTATTACACCAAAGTATATCGTACTTCATTATCCCTAATCTCTGCTGTATGTTTGGAAACATGCACGAGATAAGGTAGATACTACCCGTCTAAATATCATCTAGTCATCGAATCAATCATAACCATTACTTGTTTAAATCTCCCTCAAGGCTATATTCTACTTCTAACTAGTGCTACGCTAAGGATGTATTCTTTTACTATTTATATTACTTTTTATAATATTTAATATCAGCTATTTCCTGCCCAAGTGTTGGTTTTACCTCTGGTCTTACTGCAGGCACTATGTTAGGAAAAGACTCTTGCAAATTTTCAGGTAAACCTAGATTTAAACTAGCTTTTAGGCTAACCAGCTTAGTTAAACCTTCCATAGTAAGATGTTGTTTATTTTCTATTAAAGCAACAGATTGTTTAAATAAAAGATAATCTGCTGCAAATTTTTGAGTTATTAAAGGATATTTATCAAAATGATTTATAATTACTCTCAAATTTTTTAAAGAACTAACACGATAGGCTACTGAATTTTTACCGTGTTTGTATATTTTACCTACACCTCATGTTCTTTGTATTGCCTTTAATATTTTTATATCCTTATTATGTAAAGAGATACTAAAGATAGGTTTAACTTTCCATTTTGTTAACATTCTACTATCTATAAGGATAGATATAGTAAAACACCCCTCTGCGTCTGTAAACCCTGTAATATAATAAGGGTTAAGACTGTAAGTGTTATTCCCCGTGATGTTGTAACAGGGAGATTTACAAGTGGATGAAGTAGAATATGCTCTAGTCTGGGATTGTTTTAACGTAGTCGGGCTAATATTGGTTTTTCTAGTTAAGACTATCAAAATATTATTGTTAATACCTAGGCTCCTTTTAACCAATCCTACTAAATTATTCACCAGAATAAATATAAATAAAGCGTAAATAAAAGGGAAATAGATTTGCCCATTTCTGGGATTTATTTGGCTAGTAACAATACTATGTATTGTTGTGTAAATCGCTTCTTGGCTTATTGATCAGTTATTACTTACTATTTTATTGTAGTTAGTTGTTAATACACTTAAAGTTAATATTAATAAACCACCTATTGTTAAATATAATCCTATATTTGTTAAGGAGATATGTAAGTTACCTAATATAGGTGCATCTAAACTTAATAGATTTCTTATTTCAAACTGATCTAAAGGACTAGGTATTTGAGTATAATTTAAATTAAACATTTTTTTTTTTTTTTTTATTAATATTCGAACAAAAGATAAAAAAAAGGATTAAGTATATTGCTTTATTTAAGAATATTGCTTTATCTAATAATATTGCTTTATCTAATAATACTGCTTTATCTAATAATATTCTTAATAATACAAATGCAAGTACTAATACTATTAATAATATTATAGTTATAATTAATCTATTTTTAGCGTTAGTATAACTTGCTGTATTATTAGAGTCATTAGGAGTACTAGCTGTATTATTGTTATATGATCCGTCTCTATTATTCTTACTAGATCCCACACTAGTGTGCGGAGCAAAGAAAAAAAAGAAGATAGCATTGTTTTAGTAAGATCATAATATTATCCATCGCTAGTAACCTACACAACACTAGATAGTGAATAAATATAAATAACTATAAGTATTGGCATATACATAAATATATAGCTGGTATTGAAACAATTTTTAGAATTAGGTGTTATTTTTTGAACAAATAGGAGCAGAATATGGGAGGATAGGGAGGATTAAATATATTGTTTTATCTAATAATATTATGATAGTTTATTATATATTTTTTTTTTCAATATAAGATAGCTAACCTAATTTTCCTACTCTCCCCTCCATCCTCCTCAACTAGTTGAGGAGGTAGGAGGGGAGCCGAGAAAAGGAGAGATAAAGCTTATATTAAGAAAAAGGGGGTAATAGCATCCTCAAGGTATAATGATACAAGCAAAAAATAACTTATAATTTGCTTATAAAAACACGAGAAATAAATAATCTAACAAATCTAGGTAAAATATATTTTGAAAAGACATATATCATCACTATTAATAAGATAAAGGCAAATGTTACTTGATTTATAAAATAAAAGGGTACTAGTTGTGGCATTTAAATTTTTTTTTACTTATGGATTATTATTTAAACGAAGACATTAAAAAAAAAAAGAGGAAGAATTGCAGTAGTGGAAGCTTGTAAAGGTAGAGTTACAAACCCTTGAAATTTAGATGGACCTATATAAAATATAATTAAACGAAAGCATTACAAAACGAAAGCATTACAAAACAAGTAAGATTAAAAAATATCACATAGATATTTACATTTCGGGTTAGATTAACTAGACATTATTAATAACCTTTCACAATATTTTTTTTTATATAAAATACTTTTAGCCCTATTACTTAAATTAATGAGCTAGAATAATGAGATATTCCTAGGGATGATTTAAAAACTATATAATATACAAGGAACTAATATAACGAAGGCAACAAACATCTTTTTTTTTATTAATATTTAAACGAACATATAAAAAGGACAACAACTTAGCTAAAATAACTACCCCCCCCTTCTAAAATTTTTCCTTTTTTTATAATTATAAATTAATTACTACGTAGTAATTAAACTATTTATAAAAAAAAAATAAAATAAAACCACTAACAAGTTCCGATTCAGCCTCGGCTAAATCAAAAGGAATGTGCGTTAGTCTTATAAATCTATTGTGCTATCACTATTATAACTCTTATTCATTTTACTCTTAAGGTTATTTACCTTTTCCAATCCTGAGGGTGTACGATGCTCACCCTTAAGAAGTAAGACACAGGCTTCTTGGAAAAGGTTAAAGTCTAGTGATTTCACACTTTGTAACCGATGTTATAAAAAAAAAGGTATAATCTTAGAAGAAATAGTATCCAAATTATATACCCTAAAATCGACAGCAGGTGTAGAATTTCTGTTGTAAACCTTACCACAATCTAAATACTTTACTATGCTTCCCGTTAGTAAAGTATCTCGAGAATGCTGAGTTATTTGAAAAGCTAGTCAAACTTTAGAGCTAGACTCTGTTTTCTGAGTAACTATATGGAAACAACCATCACCATCTACGAAACCAACTAATCAATAAGGATCTACAATTTCCCCTAAGGTAACCTTGGGTCTAGCTATTAGTTCAGCATCTGGGAAAGAATTAAGCAAGGATTCGGAAAGTCTTAAGTTTATGGCAGATTTGATATCTATGATCTTAAGTATACCCTCTAAACTAGAGTCTTCTTTAGCTTCCAACATTAAAACAGCTTGTTTTAATAATAAAGAATCCGCAAACTTTTGAGTTAATAGGGGATAAGACTAAAAATGTGGTAGTACAACATTAATTAAATATTTAACGGATGTAACAGTAAAAACAGCGTCATTTTTGTATACAGCTAGAGTCCCGACTCGAAAAATTCATGTATACGCTTTAAAATACTTATGTCTCTACTACTCAATTTTACTTGAAACCTCGCTTGAATTTTCCACCCTCATTTATTTACACTTGATTTACTAACCTTAATCATAAAGCATCCTCCAGCATCAGTAAAACCGGTAATTCTATGAGGGTGGTATATATGTCTCTTACCTTAGAGGCTCCGTAGCTTTAGTTTGTAATTCTGGTAGTTCTCTTGGTATTAATAGAGGTAATGCCAATAAAGAAATATTGCTAGGAATAATATCAAAACTATACAGAATACAAGGAACTAATATCACGAATGCAATAACTATAGGAAGTAATACAGTTCAACAGAAAGACATTAACTGGTCGAATCTAATTCTAGGGAAGGATGCCCTCACTCATATAAAAGTAAATATAAGAGCACAAGATTTAAATCCTAAAGAAAGACCATAAAGAAGTCCTTCAACTACAGAATCAAGTATTACATAAGTATCACTACCATTATTCGTTAAATATAGTCAAAAGTCAAAATCAAAAAATTGTATTATATAAACTAGAGGCGTAATGTTGAATAAGTAACCACCTAAAAATAACATACTTGCAACAGTACAAATAAGTACTATGCTAGCGTATTCAGCTAAGAAAAAAAATACGAAGATAACTGCAGCATGTTCTGTCATAAACCCACTAACTAACTCCGACTCTGCTTCTGCCAGATCGAAAGGTGGTCTATTAGTTTCTGCTATAGATCCAATAAAAAATATGATAAATATGGGTAATAAGGGTACTACGAATCATATAGCTCTTTGAGCTTCTATATTAACCGTCAGATTTAAACTACCTGTTAACATTATTACAAGTAATATAGCAGAACTTAAAATTAACTCATAACTTATTAACTGTGCTGTACTTCTAAGTGAACCCAGGAAAGCATATTTACTATTAGCGCTTCACCCCGCTAATAGTATTCCGTAGGTAGATAAAGAAGAAACGGCTAACATGTAAAGTATACCCAGATTAATATCACTTAAAGCTAAACCAGGACCATACAAAAAAAACCTTTTCATAGTATAAATTTACTAACTTCTCCCCCTATTCATCCCCCTTTGAATCTCTCTTATTTTAATAGCACCTTCTTCTAACTTATGTTCTTCTTTCTTTACCATTTCCCTTTTTTTTTCCCTTTTTTTTATTATTATATAATACTATTCACGTAATAAGATAATATTTATAACTAAAAAAAAGGGAAAAAATGACTAAACATCAATCTTTGAAATCTAAAGATTTAACACCTAATATAGGACTATTAATAAAGAAAGGTCTAATTATTTTATTAAGATCAGAAAATTTTGTAACTTTAAAATCTATTGTATTCTCTTGTTTTCTTAAATAACAATATCCACAATTAAAATATTCTTTAATTGCTGTTAATAACACTTCATCTCTTTCATGCTGAGTTATTTTAAACAATAGAGATTTAAAGATACCTTTGTCTAAGGAAACAGAGAAATTACCTTCACCACTTGTAAATCCTGCTATTCAATCTGAATGAGGGATTACACAGGTTTCTCTTAAAGGACGGGGAACTGGAATAGTTTCAGGGAACATTAACTGTAATTCTTTGGATAAACCAAAATTTAAGGTTGCTCTTATGTTTATAATCTTTTGTAAACCTTCTAAAGTGTTGTGTTCTTTCAATTGCATAATTGATACAATTTGCTTAAATAATAAATAATCACCTCTTTTTAGAGAAATTAAAGGATATTTATCAAAAAATTTAACTAATTCTATTAGCTCCTTAAGTTTTCTTACTCTAAAGGCACAAGAAGATTGGTTGCTATTTATAGTTCCTATTCCACCTAAACTACGTTGAATTGCTAATAAAAGTGCAAAATCTTTAACATGTAGTTTGATTTGAAAATTTAGTTGAACTTCTCAACCTAATTTGTAAGAGGAACTTTTTATAACACTACAAGAAAAACAACCCAATAAAAAAAGGAAAAAAAAAAATAAAAATAAAAATAAATATAAATAAAAAATTACATTTCATTCTTTTTTTTTCTTTTTTTATAGGGCATCGCTAAACCCTGTGATAAATCAAGGACCAAGATGTAAATCGTCAATTTTATGCTTGTTATCACATAATGTAACATAACGACGAGTATTAACATTTAAAGAATTAGAACCATTTAACGGTGAATCGTCGAAATTTTTAGACAAAATTTTTTTTACCTTAGCTTATTTCTAAGCTCATTAGAATACATCTTAAATATATTACAAAAGTTATGTATATATCTATAGCCATTTACTCGTTGCTCTTTTACAGTTGCAGGGTAAGATCTAACAACTAGTTTAGATCCGCGATCATCCATTACTCCTTTTTTTTCGAGCAAAAAAAAATGAAAGTATCTTATTTCTTGTTACCATACATGAGTAATTAATTCATCCACTTTTAACCTCTCAGTTAAAGCTTGGTAAAATAAGCTTTAGGACCTCCCCGGAGTTTGACTATATTACCCTATAATCCTAAGGTACAATTAGATAACCTAGTAATGAAAATATAAGAGTTATTATAGGACCAAGAAAAAATAAAGCCAAATTAGCTTGTGTAGGTGAAACATATTCTTTTAAAAGAAGTTTTAAGGCATCCGCAAATGCTTGAAGAAGGCCCAAGTACCCTACAGCATTAGGACCTAATCTTCTTTGCATACTAGCCATGGTTTTCCTTTCGGCCACTGTAACATAAGCTACAGTTAATAAGACAGGTACAGTGACTAATAGAACTTCAATTACTGAAATTAAAGTAGGTAAATATAACATTTATTTATACAATATGTAAATTCATTAAAAAGAAAATATTATTTTTATAACATAATTTTTATTTTTAATAACATTTATTAAAATAGCTTAAGTGAGAATATATTTAAATACATTAGATTTAAACCAAAGATATCTAAACAACACTATCTAAAAGCTACCTATTATTTAAGAGTATTTATATATATATAGATTGTCAAGCGTGAAAAAATATACCCATATCACTATGGATATATTATTCTTATCCAAGACTCGAACTTAGATCTAGATATTAGAAATATCCTGCTCTACCATTGAGCTAATAAGAGTTAATAAACACTGCACAAGTGCAATGTTTATTAAAACAGTATTTAATACTTAATCAGGCTATAAGAAAAAAAAGATAGGCATCAAGTAATTAGAAATAAAATTTATTTAATATTTTTGTAAGCAACGTATAGTAACAAAAAAGCCATCATTAATGCAAATATTAAGGTCTTTTAAACACTATCATGTATTTATTTCTATAAGCTGTGTTAATACCTTTTTCTATCTGCAATTTCTCTCGACGACTTAAAGATTTTATATCCGAGTTAATGGCATCAGCTGCTTTTCTTATAGATGCATACGTCGTAGTAATATTAGTTTCAAGATCTGTAATCTCTACTTCGATACCAGGAACAGCCGGCTTGGTTCTATTCGTAGCAGCAAGTCTTAAAGAAGCTATTGCTTCTTCAGAGTGCTTTTTGCCATAAAAAGGATTATTAACACCTATACGAGACTCTCTCATAAGTTGTCTTACCTCACTAGTATGAGTTCTACCTAAGGTTGCTTTACGTATTTTCTCTAAAGATTCGTCTGTATGTCTATAACCTTTAGAGCTACCAGCCATAGGACTAAGATTATACTCAGGTTTTAGTAAATCAATTCATTTTTGTTCACAAGCGATCAGCTTATCGCTTGTGGTGTACTCTAAAATAACCAGAGAAAATTTTAACATACTATGTTTACTTAAAGCTCTAATTATGTATAAATTAGCACGAGTAGAAAAATATCAATCTTGGTAGTAGTCACTTAATCTTGCGTATAAAGGATCACCGCTACCTATATAGAATTTACCGTTAACTTTGTTAAACCAACAATAAATACCAACTTTATCCTTATTGTCCTCACGTATCAAGGCTCGTGTGTTAAATGGATCATCATAAGTTTTAATACCAAACTTACATATGTGTGGAGTGTATGACGCAGCCTCTAAAGAGGGCTCATTTACTTTACACATTAAATAAGAACCACCTTTTTCAGTAGATACCGAATAACTTGAACCATGCGTATAGCACGTACCTAAAGAAACGCCTATTAGCGTTAATCTGTGAAATGAAAATAAAGCCATCAAAGAGGGACCACTTAAAAAGGCAAGACTCTCGTTAGTAACTAAGCAACGTATAATAATAAAAAAGCCATCCAAGCAAGGATCTTTATATCTATAGCTCACCCTGCCTAGCAGAAAGAATAAAAGCAGGGATTGCACCCTATAGATACAAGGCGATCTTTTCCGTTTAATCCTTATTATTAATATAGTTGTATCCATTATACAAGATACTATCAAAAAATAAGGTCACCTTTAAAAAGTTTAAACATTCTTCAAGGTCAGTACTTTCATACCGGGTCAGACTATATCTTAAGCCATCTTATGGCCGACTCACATTTAGTCGTTGAACTGCACACCGATCTTCTCTAAAAATAATTAGAAAAAATATATCCACAAATATCTACATCGGTGGTTGGCTGCGGATTATCCATTTTTAGCGAAGCACGCCTCCATACTAAGCGATTTTACCATACCACGAGTCATTACCTGTGCCATCTAATCTATTACTAGTTAGACTTGGTTACTTAGTCTTTAGGAACTCCCCGCAATTTGAGAATCTCGCTTGTCTTACTAATAAGTTGCTAATCATAGCTTAGACAAGCTAGCCTAGGCTTAACCTAAACTTTTTTTAACCAAAAAGGGCTCCTAAAACCCTTGGATTAATGCGAATAAACCGGTAGCCTCTGCGAATGCGAACCCTAATATAGCATAAGAGAAAAGTTGTGCTCTTAACGATGGATTTCTAGCTACTCCTAATATTAATGCCGCAAAAACAACCCCAATACCTACACCTGCACCTATTAAACCAGTAGTAGCTAAACCTGTCCCTATTATTTTAGCTGCTTGTATCATGTTTAGCTATGTTTAATTATAATTTAAGAAAAATTTCTTATGGCATATTACAGGGCTAAAAACATATTTAGCCTTTGTTTTGGTTGTTAGTTCATCTATATGTTTATAACTATTAAAATATATGGAACTATTAAACTTATTCAACTTTATTTTTAGTATATATGTTATATATATTAGATATAGCATATATACAGAGATATGGAGGAATTGAACCCCTAATTTAAGATCTCAAATCCAAATATAGAACCATCTACAGCATATTCCTTAATATGGGCTTTATTATTTCAACGTTAAAATAATAAAGCCCATATTTTTTGCCATCTTGGCTATGCCTCAGAAAAAGATCTCTTTATACATAATAAATATGTAATAAATAGAAAAAGCTAACAATAGCTATTATAAGTATTTTATAGTAAGTATTCTAATTCGGCCACACTAGATATTGACGTAGTGTATTGACAATTTCAAACAGCTCAGTACACATATAACTATAACTTTGTCAATCATGTAATAGTGTATAATTGACTTGATTAGCATAACCTGAAATATCTAATCTGTGCGTGTTATCTGGTATACTTAGTATGGTATTAATTTTATCATTTAGATCTATTAATAGTCTATGCAGCCGAGAAAATATCATTTTGCTAAAAAACTAGCCATATATTGTAAACTAATTCAAATATTAGCCAATAAAAGAGCTTTACCTTTGCTCTAATCTTTTTCCTTTTTTTCTTTCCTCTCTTTTTATAAATATAATTTAATTATTGCGTAACAATTAAACTACTTACTAAAAAAAAAAAAAGAAAAAAAAAAATAAAAGATGTTGATGAAGATCTGCCCCCCCTCATTCCTCTCTCTCTCCTCCTCAACTAGTTGAGGAGGAGAGAAAAAGGGGGGGAGGGGGGGGGGGAAGCTAAAGTTTAAATTATAGACCCTAAAAATTCTACTTACATTAATTTCTTAGTATAACCCATACTACTTATATCGACACAATGAATAATTTAAACAATTATACCTTATCCGTAACACACGCACTAATGCAACAATTTTACGTAATCTAACTAATAATAGATAAAACTTAGATAACTATTTCCTGGCTGGCTTATTATACAGACATGTATTCAAAGATCATGTAAACGATCAAACTCCTCATATAAACTATTAATTGTTCTAATACGTTAATAATATTAGTAAGGATAGAATTTATGTGCTCCGTAATACTTGGTTCTATTACTAATAAATCCTACAATCTTAATAATGCATATAACATCTGAAGGTACAAGTAAGCTTAAATCCTTTAAGCTTACTAAGATACAGTCAACATACCAACCAAATCTCTCAACAGACCACCTAATATCTTAGGTAGAAGTATAATACATTTAAGCACAGGTTAAACAAGCAACAGCAAAACACTGTTGGCAATAATTTGCCGCAGTGGTAATTATAGCATGAGTACATAAATCATATTTAACCTCAGCAATGCTTGGAGCTGTAATTGCAACTCATTGATGATTATGAAGCAAAATTACATTTTGTTTTGCAATACTAGCACATAGTGTGCAAACACCTGTAATTCCATGAACACATGCACTATTTAACGCTAACTAACGAATGTGTGAGATTTACCCGTTACAGAGTTAGATTCCGGCAACCCTAACTCTACTAAACTGTTTTCTAGTAAACTAATGAAAGGTACTATAATCAAGAAATGGGCAAAATAAATAACTGTACTTATTTGTCCAAATTCTATATATGGTGACTCAACGTGTTTAGCTCCTAATACCATTAGTATTAAAAAATTAGCAATAAAGATATAGAAAGCTATTTTACTTAAAGGTCTAAATTGTATACCTCTACTTCTACTTAAATCAGTAAAAGGCATAGCTAATAGTATTAAAATAGCACTTAACATAGCAATAACACCTAATAATTTATTAGGTATAGATCTTAAAATAGCATAAAAGGGAAGTAGGTACCACTCCGGAACTATCGCTGGTGGAGTTTGCATTGGATTAGCCCAGATCTAATTAGTCTGACAATGTTATTTCCTCTAGCACCCTAGTCCGCTAGCTTAGCAAAACTACGAAGTAAGGTGAAAACAGATACTTAAAGTTAACCTAAATTTTTAGTTAATTCAATCTGAAATAATTTTATCTCTATATTGCACAGCAGCTGCTAAAGCTTCAGCTTGACCGCCACAAGTTGAACACCTGTCGTCATAAAAGAATTTAAAAGCTTAAATGGTGTATGGAGACTAATCTTGTGATCTACCTGTGTTCATCCCAGCACTTATTTGGCGGATGTTATCTAAACCCCCCTGCTTGAAGATGAGCCTTAGAAGCCATTAAAGCCGCTACCTTCTTTCAACCCAAATTTTTTTCCCTTTTTTTATTATTATACAATATTATTTACGTAATAATTATATATTTATAACTAAAAAAAATGGAAAAAAAAAAGAAGTCATGACGCTCAGAACCAATTGTCGGATATTCATAAAAAAAAAGGGAATTATTTGCTCAACGATATCCGAAAATTTAGAACATAAGAAATCCCCTGCCGCACCTGAAGTTCGAGAAGAAAACCGACCACATGCAAAATAAGTTACAAATTTACGTAAAAGTAGTTCATCTCGAGAGTGTTGAGTTATACTGAACCTTAATCTAGGAGTATAACCTAACTTAGTTGTAGTACTTTTGAATATACTAACTAAGAAACAATCCTCCCAGAAGTAAACCCGGCCATCCACATACCATGAGGAATTGATTTATTCTCCACTACAGGGCGGTTTACTTTAATACTATTAGGAAAACTACCTGTAACTCCTCTGGTAAACCTAAATTAAGGGATGCTTTTAGGTTAACAATTTTATCTAACCCTCCAGAGCCTAAATGTTGCTTAGTACTCATTAATTTAACCGCATCCTTAAATAAAAGGTAGTCAGCTAGTTTTTTAGTTATCTACGGGTATTTATCAAAGTGCGGTATTACAACATTATTAAGTTCTGCTATAGAACCAACCCGTCACAATGCATTGTCACCGGAAACTAAAAAACGTCCACTACAAGTCTGACCAGATTCCTGAGCTAAGTTATTGAAATAAACTTGTACTTGTTGTAAAAATGCTAAATCCTTTACATGCAGATTAATTTTAAAAACAGGTAATACTTGTCAACCTGCACGCGAACCAGACTTCTTAGCGAAACCCAAACCAAAAGAAGCCTCAGCATCCGAGAATCCTGTAACTCACAAGGGGTGTAAAGTCGATCCACTAGGCTTTGACCTAACTGAATTGGTACCCTCTGATAAGGATGTGAAAGTAATAAGCATAGCAGTAGGTAAACCTGAAATCACCCAGAGGGTATAGTCAGAATATAATTAAACGACTTGTCTAAAATACAGACAAAACCCCTTTTTCGGGTTTTTCTTGTACTGCTTCCTTATCCTCCCCTAGATAATTTATCAATTCAGCTTGAAAGTATTTTATCTCTATATTGCACCGCAGACAGCAAGGCCTTAGCGGGTTCTTCCTTCCCTCTTAGGATAAATGCTTTATTAGACTTAGGTGCTTTATTAGACTTAGGTGCTTTATTAGACTTAGGAAATTTCAAAGTAAAAGGGAAACGTACTTGTCAACCTCTAATCCCATAATTAGGAGTATATACAGGAGAAATAAAGTATTCTCCTCACTCTCTACGCGCAGAAACTGCTTTCAATCAATCCTCGATACGGCCCATTCAAACTTCTTTATCTGTGTAACATTCATTAGTACTATCATACATTCTATTTATGAGCGCTCTTAAACCAAAATAAGTATGGTGACCACCTGATCTAACCAGTCGCTCTACTCAGACTAATAAATTAAAACTCTCGCTCTTCCCATACAAGAAGTGTGAATAATTTTTCAATAAAGGAAATAAAGAATTAAATACATTGTGAATACCTTTAACTGTTAGAGTGTAAGTATTAACACTTTTATCTAAAGAAGTTTTTATATTAAGAGCATTTAAAGTGTTAACCATCGTTTCCATTATATACTTATTAGATTCAATGTTAGATTGTACTATACTAAATAAAGGAACAACAACAACAGTACTGTTTCTCTCTTTTCATTCTAGTTTCAATTGTAAAGTACCATCACCTAAAAAGAACCCCAGTATAAATAAGAAAGAAGGTTTTATAACATTTTCTTTATAAGAAACCTTTGGCAACCCTTTCAATAAAGCCAGATCCAGACCTAAAGAAAGTAATTTATCCTCCAGGCTTACTTTATAACGAGAAGAATGAGCAGTTAAAGAATAAACAAGACTTACTAAGAGAACTTTAGACATATTGTCCGTATTATCTTTAATTAAGGGTTTTAATGCATGAATTTCTTTTAATTTAAGAATAGCCTGGTATTTTTCACCATATAACACATGGAAATAAGGAACAAACACAGAAAAGAAAGTATCTCAACCGGACAATCTATAAGCGATAACAAACTTACCAAAGCTATTTAAAGTTATGCTTAAAGTACCCTTATTGCTTAAAGCTTTGTCTAACCTGATAAAGAATTCGGCGCTTTCCACAGAAAACAACTGAGTAGCCGTGCAAAGAGGATAAAAAGTTCAACTCAGATCTAAATATACCTCTCAATATACCCTTCCGCTTGTCAGAAGCCGTTGGCAAGTAAACAGAATTCTTTATCTGAGCCTTTACCAGACGGACCTGAATTTTTTAGAGTAAAAAATATACTTTTAACTTCAGGAAGAGTCATTAAACTATCCCCTACTTTCCCTTGAACGAGAGGTTTAATCTCCTTACCTGGTTCAGTAAGGAGAGATTTATCTGGATCTGTAGAGGATATATAGCTTTCAGTCTTTAAATAAGTATAGAAAGCAATTAAATAACAGATGTGCCTGACTAAGGCCTTCTCCCTAAATAGGTTTAAACCTAACCCCTCCGGGGTCAGGGAGTGCGTAGCCTCCCAATGGTTTAAACCAACGCCCTTTTTATTATAATGTTGTGAAAAAGAAAAAAGAGAAAAGAAGGGCGTCGGCGATTTTTTTTTCTTTTTTTTGTTTTAATAAATTTTTATTTATATATATATATTATTTTTATCGCCCCCCCCCGCAAGCTTGCGGGGGGGGGCGATAAAAAAAAAAAAGAAAAAAAGAAACCTATCCATTTAACGGAACTTTATCATAAAATAACTTCCTGCATTCTTTCGAATGGGGCTTGACTATATCTTAAGCTTGCGCCAACCAACATCTAGTCGATGAACTGCACACCCATACTCGTTAGTATGGGAGCTTGGCTGCGGATTACCCATTTATCTGTATTTCCTGCTCACCTTCCAATGAACAATAAATCGTTTTTAGGGGGAAAGTAGCAATCATATAGATAATCAATATCGATTTTACCTTACCACAAGTCATTGCCTGTGCCACAAACTGTGTTACCACGTCTGCTTGGTTGAAATTGCTTTAGGGACTTCCCGCAATTTGATGGTTTAATAGCCAGAAGTTCATTCTGACAATAACTAAGCTTTTTCCCTAATTATATAATTATCACTATCTCCTAACACGTTAGGCATAAAGAATACAAATATACTTAATATTATTATAAATAAAAATATAGTTATTAAATCTTTAAATAAGAAATAAGGAGCAAAAGCTAACCTGTCATAGTTACCTGATATACCTAAAGGATTACCAGAACCTGCACTATCGTGAAGTGCAATTAAATGCATTAAGGCTAAAGCTGCTAAAACGAAAGGTAATACAAAGTGTAAAGCAAAGAATCTGTTTAAAGTTGCGTTATTAACAGAGAAACCTCCTCATAAAACAATGTATTAATTAGGGATAATTTAATATCCTTTTCATCTGTTACCTAGATGTTTAGACTATGTATTCAACCAAACAAGGATTTGCTTGGTTGTAGGGCATTCGTGTCGAGCTTATTGTTGGTACTACTCACTCATTAGTCGTTGAACGTTCTTGACTCCCTTATATTAATAATATATAATATACATTAAAAAGAATATAAGGTATACCGAATCAAACTTCGCTGCAAATAATCTAGTAAATCGGAGGAGTTTTATTAGATGTTCTTGCAATTAAGCCCATTTGCCTTTGAAACATTACTGTTTCAAGGAGCCTTCACAAATTATCTACAACTTAAAAGATTTAAGTTTAAACAACATATTATATAAAACGAGTAAACTATATTACAGTTTCAGGAAAATTAAGATTTTTATAACGATTGCTATTACGTAATAAATTTAACCATTGCATATATTGAATACCTTTTAAACCAACTAAAGGATGTAGACCTAAAAATGAAAAGAAATCTATAACTTTTTGTACGTCGGCCTTAGAACTAACTCCAAATTGATTATATAATCCTTCTACTACTTCTATTTTTCTAGTTGTATTAAATACCAATTTAAAAGCTTCAAATAAATTTGTATGTACTCTCTGCTTTAATTGGAAACAACCGTCACCATTTTTTTTTCATAAAGAAAGAACCTTCAGCCATTGTGAACCCCACTATTCAATTTTTAAAAAAAAGCAAATTAGTGTACTCTAATGGTGTATTTGGGTAATCTAGAAACAGAAGGTAGATCTTTTCTATTCCCTTATCTTATCAAAGTTTTTTATATTTTGTTCTAAGATGTATATAGCTAAATCAAACTGTTCTTTTTCTAGTATCAGTTAAAAAAAAAATATTGTGATATAAAAGTAGAGGGAATACAATTTGTTGTAAATCAGTTCTATTTATGGCTAGTTTACAACTAGGATTTCTATTATCACGGTATATATTAATCTTTCCAACTTTTAAAACTGAATGTATATACTCAAGAGTAGAAACATCTACTATCTGTAAGGATATTACTAGCTTCATAGCTATAAATCCTTTAGATGTTTTGGTTATTTGAATATAACCATCTCCATCCACCATACCTACAAAAAAAGCTATAAAAGATGGTGGTATGGAAAGATATTCTTTATTGTCTGCTTTAAAAGTATTTTGCAATTTTTTAACGGCATTCTTATGTACAGTACCAATTAAAGGTAGCATCGTTAAACAATCTGTTGTTAAGTATGTATTTGTGTTGTTTGACTCAACAATATCTTGTCCAATTCATGGTACAGCACTCATAAGATTGGTGATCACAGTTGCACCTCAAAGCGACATTTGCCCGTAGGGTAGAACATACAAAAATATTTACTTATTATTAACCTCTCAATAACAAGCTAGAATAACTTTAAATTCGTATATTCTATTAGTCAAATGATTTTTTAACTAAAAATTCCGACTGTGCATTAAGCAGCATTTCAGCCACCTATTAGTGACCCAGTCTGTAGCGACCATTTATATGACCGACGATCTAAAAACTTGCATAATTTCTTTGATCGTTTTCACTAATATCGTCAAATAATTTTAAAAACTATTCTATAGCGCCGTCGGGCTATACCACTTTAATCTCTTTTTTTACATAAAAAAGATTGTTACTCATGGGACTACGATTTATACGTAATAAAGTATAATTATCTAGCATTACTCCATTAGCACATGTAATCCAGTATAAAAACAATTATCCTCGACTAAAGACCTATTTATCTTGTAAATCTTCTACTATCCATTGTCGTTTAACTACCCTTTTTTCTGTCTGTAAGGCTCTTCTGATGGTCTTCTCATCACAGCTTATAGCCTTAGCTGCTTCTAAAATAGTAGGATATTTACCGTAAACAGTTCTATTCAAGTTATACAAGACAACAGGTCTTGTATTAGTTATACACTTATTCTTAGTTGCTTCAGACATGGGTGGTCTAATTAAAGCTTTCTCTCTAATCCTTTCTATGGTATCAGAAGAAAGCTTTTTACCTCTATTTAGGCTACCAACTCTTACCCGTCTTGCATCATCATATAGATCTTTCATCTTTTGACGATCAACTTCAGTGTGTTTATAACCAAAACTAGAACCTGCTTCTGTTAAAATATTATAATTAGGAACTAACAATTTTAAATATTTATCTTCTAAATCCATTAATTCCTTGTTATTTTCTTTGGTAACAACATTAGGATATAAATCTAATACAATAAAAGCAAAATTTTTTAATTCATACTTTTTAATAGCTAATTTAACTATTTTGCTACCTTTAAAATAAATAACATGGCTACAGAATCTAGCATAAAGCCTATTAGTTGAAGCAGAACCTATATAATAATCTTTAGTTGTTTTATTAACTATCATATATATACCGCTTAAACCTCTGGTATCATTTAATATTTGTTTTCTAGTATCTTCTAGATTTAAGTTCTCATAAATATATACAGGGTTTAGACCTAATTCATAAATAATTGTTTTTAAACTTTCAGTAAGTTTAGGACTATCTGAAGAACGATTTGTACAATACCCTCTTTTTATTATACTTTTGTTAAACAGTCTTTTACTATTTACTATGTTGTAATTTATTAAATTTAACTTATTACTTGTATTAAATCGTTTGGGGCTATGTTGATAACCCAAGAAAGCTGTAACTATCATTAATATGAATATAACTACACCTATTGTTCAAACTAATGTTCTAGGAGCTCTGTATGATCCATAATATAAACCTCTTCCTATGTGTAAATATACTATAAAAAAGAAAGCTGAAGCTGTGTTACTGTGTAAGTAACGTATTAATCATCCGTTGTTTACATCACGCATAATATGCTCTACAGAGTTAAAGGCTTCTAATACGCTAGGGTTGTAGTGCATTGCTAAAGTTACACCTGTGATTATTTGTATAACTAAACAAACAGCTAGTAAAGAACCAAAATTTCATAAATAACTTAGGTTACTTGGTTGTGGTGAATCGATCATATAAGAGTTAACCAATTTTAATAAAGGATGACTTTTAAAAATTCTCATTTTATAATTAAAATTTCATTAATATTTTTTTTTTCTAGAAGTTGAAGGCTAAAATTATTTTATATGTAAGTTCTCTAGTAGTTTAAACTATATTTCCTGTGCAAGCGTAAAAGTATTAAACATTAATTCGTTTATATAAACGGGCTTTAAGTTATATTAGCTAGGCTGAGCTAATATAACGCTTCTCCCACAAGTTTTAGGTATTGCCTTTTCCCTCTTTTTCTCAACAAATAATATATATTTATAATAAAAAAAAAAAGAAAAAAAAACGAAGCAGGGAAAGGGCAAAGAAAAAGATCTATTAATATATATTTTATTAACATCTAATAGGTAGAAAACAAAATTAGAATATTGATCCCACCACCATTCGGTTAATTATTTTATAACAACTAAGTTAACTTAACCACATACAGGATAATAAACAAAGATAATCCCAAGAAAAAAAAAGAGATAAGAATAATAAATAAAAAATACATTCTATTATTTTTTTTTATTTTTTTTTTCATAGGCTGCCTAGCAGCACGAAAAAGCTAAACTACCTGTAGTAACTTAGGCTAGAAAGAGAAATAATCCTAAAAAACTAAGCTTCTATATCTTAGAACAAAATAATTAACAACAACTTTAAATTAACTAAAATTACTATATATTAGAGATGAAACTGAATAATGTAAACCGTCTAAAATAGGAGCAGGGTAAATACCTAATATAACAGTAAATACTACTAATGTAAGTAAAATAAAAAATTCACGTTTATTTACATCACTTATATTAACTTCAAAAAATTTACTGTATGATCCTCCAAAAGCTATTCTGTTAAACATATATATAGTATATGCAGCGCTAAATACTATAGAAGAGCTGGCAAAAAGACCTAATAAAGGTAATCTCTCAAAGGTACCATATAAACACATAAATTCACCTACGAAATTTAAAGTAAGGGGAGTACCCGCATTAGCTAAAGATAAAATAAAGAATAGAATAGAAAATAAAGGCATTAATTGAGCTATACCTCGATAGAAACTAATTAACCTTGTAGCAGATCTATCATATAATACCCCTCCAGCACAAATAAATAAACCACTTGAAACAAATCCGTGGGCTAACCCTAAAGCTATACCACCTTCTATTCCTTGGATCGTATTACTAAATACACCGATAAGATAAACAGCTGCATGTGATACAGAACTATAAGCAATAAGTTCTTTAACATCTATTGTTCTTAAGGTACTAAAACTAGCGTATATTATAGTTATAACACCTATAAGGTAGATTATATAAGTATAATCTAAGGAAGCTTTAGGTAATAAAGGTAGCATAAGTCTAAAAATACCATATAAACTTAATTTTAAAACAATAGCAGCTAAAATTATACTACCACCTAAAGGCGATTCTACGTGAGCTTTTAATAACCATGTGTTTAAGAATATAGTTGGAGTTTTTACAGCAAAGGCTATAAATATACCATAAAATAAAAACAACTGTGTAGAATAATAAAAATTGGTTTTGTATAATGCATCAAAATCTGTAGTTCCCATTATTGAAGATATTGTTAATATGGATAATAATAAAAACAATGATCCAAACAATGTATATAAAAATAAATAAAAGCTAGCTCTTACTTTGTTATTTGATCCAAATAGACCTATTAATATAAATAACGGTGGCAAGATACTTTCAAAAAAAATATAAAATAATAAAATATCTAACACTAAAAATACTGCTAGTAACAAGCTCTCTAATAGTAGTATAATTATAACATAAGATCTTACATTATCTTGAATAGATTTTCAATTACTTAATAATGCTATAGGAGTTATCATAGTTGTTAATAATACAAAGTATATAGAAAGTCCATCTAACCCTAAGTAAAAATCGAAAGAGCTTATTTCATGATATTCTTGTACAAATTGGAATTGATTACTACTAGCGTCGAATAGTATAAAAATTAAAAAAGAAAGGAAAAGGTTTATAATAGATGCAGTTAAAGCAATCTTTTTTATACGTTTAATATTTAAATCGCTTAAGTTATAAGATATACCCGTAGAAATAGTAAATACACCTAACAAAGGTATTGTTAATAAAAGTAAAAGTAACATGGATAATCAAAAAAAAAGGACGAATTTACCTACCGATCTTTTTTTTTTATAAAATTTGCAATATGTATGATCTTTACTAACACCACACACAACTGTATAGTTCACATATTATTTTTTTTTTCATCCTGGGTTCTTCTCTCCTCCTCTAACCTTTTTCCCCTTTTTTTTTTTATCGCCCCCCCTTTTCATCTCTTTCCTCCTCAACTTGTTGAGGAGGAGAGAAATGGGACAGAAATACGACTAAAAATGCTAGAACCCTTATAACTATCATACTATCTTCTATTTACCAATGATCCTTGATACTCAGTCGAGTTAACAGTGAAAATCATAAAAGAGAAAAAGGACAAAATAATTATGATATCATACCTAAAATAATAAGTATTCCAGGGCGGGACGGGGCCTTGACATAGTTATCTGCCTTTTTTATTATAGCTTCTAGATTTTATGTACACTATAATAACTAAATATTATAGCCTTCTTATTTTAGCTTATAAAAGGGCTTTAAACTGCAAACAATGCTTCTCCCTTTTATATGTCTAATAGTAAACCTTCTAGCCAACATCGAGGTGCCAAACTGCGCACTCGATTTGTACTCTCTGGCGCAATTAGCCTGTTCAATATTTGTTAATAAAAGAAGTTTATTTACTTCTTTATTTCCATATTTTACAAAATGGTTCAGACTATTTCTTCATATTTATTTTCTGTATATAATGCAACGCTAAATTATAAAAAACCCCCATTGAAAATCACGCCATATGGCATCCGAATCTGGTGTCTAAACCTTTAAAGCTCCAGAGCTTTAAAGCAACTAAACAAATTTACTCTTCACTGTCCATAAAATCGAACGGCTCAGATTGTTGTTTGTCCAAAACATAATCTAAGGGGCTCCGATTGTCCGTAGTATAATTACCTTGGCTTGCTGGATCACTATCTTTATAAGCTGAATATGCAGATGCATTGCTAGTAATCTGGCTGGGGTTTTCTTTTAAGTGTTTTGAAGAAGGTTGAGTACTAGACTCTACATCTTCTTCAAATGTTCTTTTTTTTCCTGAAAATGTAGTGCTAATATTAGGATTTTCAGCTGAAGATATACTCGTAGAACCAGAACTAGAGGCAGGTCATTCGGGTATTTTAGGTCGAACTTTTTCTGTCGTTTCTTTCATACCCAAAACTTCTCCTTCACAAACTGGTTTATATTCACTTGTTACGGACTTAATTATATTATTAATGTCACTAGGATTTTTCATTTCATGGTTATTCGGCAGCTTGTCGTATCTAACCTTAACTTCAGAGTACATCCATGACTTATACCTTAATTTAATAAATTCCTTATCATTATCTAAGTCCGCTTCTTTATTATAATCTTCATAAAATTCCACAGCTCGTTGTGATTCAGCGGCCTACACATCAATATTTTTGTAACCCTTTGGGTTATCCTTAGTAGACTTAACCAAAGTAGGATTATTAAAAGGATTAGAAGTAGAAAACTCTCTAACTTTAGAAGACCGTGCCATTATATTTGCTGCACGAGATAAACGTTGAGAAGCTACTAAATACGAAAGGCGAGCGTTAGCATAAATTTTATTAGGTTTAAATTGTCTCTTCATAGTTTCTAAATTCTTTTTTTTTGCTTTATAATGTTTGCTCATGCTCAATATTAAATTGAGTCTATTTCATTAATATTAATATTAATATTAGTTATTGTTTAGTTATTTTACCCTTCCCCTTTTTCTCTCTTACCTCCTCAACTTGTTGAGGAGGTAAGAGAGAAAAAAGGGTTGAGAATAAAATAGTTTATATATACAGGATAAATAAATATGTTGGGTTTAAGAGAAGGATTATCGTTAGCATACTCACCCTCTAGTCGTTGAACGGTTTTACTTCTTTATCTTTATTTTTTATTTATTTTTATTTTTTTTTCTCTCCTCCTCAACTGGTTGAGGAGGAGAGAAATGACATAAAAAAAATTAAAGGTAATGCTTAAGTAAATTTCGCTTCAAGTGAACTTTATAAGTTATTCTTGAAATTGACCCAATAATTAACCAATAGATTTACTACTTAAAATTTTTAGAAATAAAACATTGGAGGACTAACATCCCTAGCGTAGCTTTTTCAAAAATCCAAGACCTTTCCTTTCTGCATCTTGTGATCATATGCCCCGCTTACGCGACTGATAGACGTGTAAGTCAAACAGTAAAGCAAGATTAAGCCATTAAACTTGACAAGTAATAAACATAATTATATAAATAGTGTAATTTAAACTAATTATATAACTAAAAACATTAGAAAAGTATTTTCAAATTAATGTTTTAATTACATCTATTTTCCATATAGTTAAAATCTTACTTAAATTAAAATATTAATTCTAACTTAATAGATATATAGTTGGATTAGTTATAGCTTAAGCTAAACCAATAACAAACTAAAAATAAAAACAAAACAATGGTATATAAATTATACAGTATATAAACTATATAATTATAGACCATTACTAATATAATATTCACCTTAAAGATTTTACTTAATAATTCAGGGAGAATTGTTAAGAAGCAAAAGGTATAATAAACGCCCCTACCTTCGCGCTTATATGTGACTAACAACCCTATTAACACTAAGATAATAATATAGCCTCCGTTTATAACCTTAAACCTATTATATATAGGGTATTATAATCTTATAAAAGTTAATAATATCCAGCCTTATTACCTAGTAAACATATCGTAATGCTTTATAAAGGCTACCTGATGATAGTCACATCCCCTAACTTATCAATCATGCTTAGTTGGCTCACTAACCACAGTCACAAGAAACCAATCACATTCCTAACAAAAGGACTATTAGTACATATTTAACTTTGTAAAGGTAAACTAACAAATGCATGAGGTTTAGGGGGACTAGTTAATGCTCATTCTAATGAGTTATAACTTCTATTTAATAGTGTTTGTAGACTATCACTATAGAACTGTGGAGTTAATCAAGGATATCTTGTTGTAGCTTTACCTTCAACTAATTGTATGTATACAATATATAAGAATAACACTGTAGCAACCACGCTAATGATACTACCAAAACTACTTATTAAATTTCAACCTGCGAAAGCATCAGGGTAATCACTTATTCTTCTTGGCATTCCTTGTAGACCTAAAAAATGTTGCTCTTTATAGCAACGTACGCATTGTAAAACTATAATTTATCTTTATAACTGTATATTTTACCATCATAAGAATTTCCACTCTCGATCAAACCTTTTAATGTATAATAATTAACTTTAGCATATTTCAAAGCTTTAGTTATACTTTTTAATTCATTTATTAATTCATGTGAATTATTATCAAATACATAAATGGTTTTACGGTTGGACACTTCTCTGGATATTAGTAAAAAGTCTTGGTACTCACCTTGGGCTATGGCAGCTCTTGCTACTTTACCATCGATTTTGAAATAATTAGCCATTTCTCTACCAGATTTAAATTCTATTATTATCTCATTGTTTTGATTATAAACAACAATGTGTTTTCTAAGTTGATTGTCTCCTGCAGGTTTTTCTTGATATTCAAAAAAATTATCTACAAGTAAAGGTTCAAAAGATAATATAAGACTTGAATTATAAAGGTATTTATTGTTAATATGATTTAATAGCGCACTATGACTTATTTGTAATCCTTTCAAAGCCCTGTTTATTGAAGAATAAATGATAGGATCTTTATCTGGTGAATTAACAAGATACGCAAAAACTAAAAAACAATAATATTTATTATCTGTGTCTTCAGATGTGTATTCTAAATGATTAGCTGTTTTAAATGTTTGAAGAAAGACAACTAATCTATTATAACCTTCAGAACCTTTAGAGAATAATAATAATAACTTTTCAGTGGTTAAAATAGCATTATCTAAATTACCTCATTGAGGGTTTACCCTTGGAATAACTTTATAGTGACTATTAATAGTTGGTTTATGTTTAATAATAGCATATTGTTCAAAAACTAGGGAAGTTTGAGGAGTAGTAATATATATAAACTTTAAACTTCAATCTAAAGCTGAAATTTTGGATATTTCCAGTTCAGAAGCTGAATGAGGATTACGTAAACCTTTAGTTAATTTATTATACTCCTCCATTCTTCTAGCTAAGTTAATAGAACTACCTATATAAAAACGACAAGGGTCATTTTTAGATGTTAGTTTATAAACACCTGAAACTCCTAAGTATTTGAATTTAATCCGTTCACATGCTTGTTCAAGAGAATCAAACTCAATTGATTCATTGTTATCAATATTACTAACCTCAGATAAGGTATTAAAAACAGAACTAGTAGAGTAAGAGCGTTTTGGTATCATAGTTGCCAAATTTTGTAGCCGAAGACTCAAGTTATAAGAACTAGATCTAAAATTTTTAGGTGAATCTAGATGAGATAAATTATCAGTGCTTATTTGTCACCAATAATTTGTAGATCATATCACTACCAAACCTAAATAAAACATTAATTATAAAGGTATCAGGTACTTGGCGTATGATCGTTGAAGCCGCTTTACTTAATGTAGCTAAGAAAGATTGCCTGCTGATTAGTCGTAATAACTAGGCATAAGATTAGACGTCTTTCCAGCAATTTGCCAAGTTTTCAGGGAGTTTATTATATCTCCCTTTTACGCTACAAAATTTCTAATGTAGGCCCCCAACCTAAGAGGGAAGAATGTTACATTACAAAAAATATGATAAATTTGTTATCATATAAACGTGGACTATATCTTAAGTAATACCGTTCCGGTATAACTTTCCTTTCGTGTAGTCTCTAAGGATCCGGCCAAGATAGTTTAATATTATCTGTACGTTTCCTGCTGATTGTCTAGATATACTTAAAATTGTTACTTATTAATTGTGGAATAATTATTAAGTATTTAAGCCTTGTAAGATTTTCCAGCTTATTGAAAGGTTGAGAGGGGCTAATACGGCTTATTTTAACGAGCTGGACGAGGTAAAGATTGTATAATTCACGGTTCCCCGTTTAAATATATTGACTGGCCAGTGTCTATACTTTTTTTTATAAGTGTTCATCTAACATGGAAATGTTGTTTAGCTCCATTAATGGATGGGAATATTAATTCTTCACCTTTTTGGTTATAGCAAAAAACAGATTTACCCCCGATACCATATTGGGGAGAAAGTTTACCTTTTAATCCTTTAGAGGGATGACTATGAGTAAGGTAAAATTCTTTAATACCCTGGGCAATGGCATTTATTGTCTCAGGGGAACTAACTGTACCGTATTTTGGGTGACTTTCTTTTTTGAATTGCTCTTTTAGTTTATTTATAGTATCAACAGAGTGACGAAAACCTGATGAACTACCTGCAACTTTTAGTACATTATATCTAGGTTTATAATAATCCATTCATTTTTGTTCTAATTCCGAACAGACTATGGTATCTGAAGCACAAATTTCTAATATACCCAAAGAGAAACTTTTTAATTCATACTTTCTCATTGCTCTAGCTAATACTATATTTGTAGCCTTCTCGGAGTTTGCAAGGTAAAAATGAGAAGTCATTCTTTTAGATAAAGTAATACTACTCCCCACATATAAATCATTAGTTATATTGTTTATAAATAAATATACTCCAGATTTTCCTCTTAAAGTTTTATAAATAGCTCTTTTACTATCTTGAACATTATTAAAAAACATAACAAAATTATTGTTAGGTGAACCACCAGGACCAGCTAAATCATGATTAAATCTTTTACCTGACATCTTGCTTGCATAAAAAAAAGACGACATTCTTCCCGTTACATTAACCCCTATAAATAAAATTCAGAAATGCGCTTTACCTAACATTTTATTATAATCTAAACCTAATATTTTAGGTATTCAGAAGTATCATGCACTATATAGTGCAAATACTGCACCCATACTTAAAACGTAGTGAAAATGAGCTACGACATAATAAGTATCGTGGAATGCAATATCAAGAGATGCGTTCGCTAAAATTACTCCACTTACGTAAAAAAAAATTCATTAATACGCCTGATCCCTTCAGGGATAAGGCGAAGCAGCCAATCTTTCATAACTAAAGATATACCCTTTATAAACACCACCTATCTTAGCATAATTCTTAATAGTAGAATGTGATATATTTAAAGCTCTTTGAGCTTCCATTACTCCATCGTACTTAGCAAGAAAATTTCTATTTATATCATATACAAACACTGCTTTTCTAATATGACTATTCTTGTCCATATTTAAGACTAATTGCCCACATTCTTTAGAGGATCAATCAGCTATTATAGGAGTATCATTTATATTATAAGGTATGTTTGTTAAATATCATTCACCTCTGAATATTGTTTGCTCTTTTATAATATTAACTAAGGTAGGATGATTTGATTTAATTAATTTAGCTAAGGTTAATACAGAAGGAAAAATAACTAATAACTCTTTAAATGAATTATAAACATAAACAGAGTAGGCTGAATTAGCTTCAATCATTCTTATCTTACTTTCAAGAGAATGACTTTTATTATAAAAAGGATTATTTTCACCTGTTACAGCCCTTGCGATTAAACCTTTAGTTTTATCTGAATGTGTTCTATTCTTAGCTAATTCCGATAATAACTTCTTGGCTTCTTCTGTATGTTTATAACCTAAAGAAGAATAACCTTCTTTTAAAACATTGTAATAAGGTATTAAATCTGTGATATAAAAAGTTTCTCTTGCAGTTAAATTTACAAGTTCAACATATTCTAAAATTAAAAGAGAAAAATTAGAATAATCGTATTTAAGTAAAGCTTTGGTAATAGGCATATTAGAATTTTGTTTACTTTTTAAAAAAGCCTTATTAAGATAATTTCTCATTCTAGAAGCTAAATTCATAGAGCTTCCTACGTAAGCATGCCCATTTACCTTGTTTATTAAACAGTAAACACCTGATTTATCTCTTTGTTCTTTTAAAATATTTATTCTAGATTCCTTAAAGTTATCATAAACTTTTACAGCCTTTAAATATTGGTGGGCGAAGCACCCAGGCTGCTTATCACTAGAATTAGAATAAGATCGACTTATAATACCGTATCTCTGCGGTGCGGAGCGAGCCATAAGAGAAAAGTTAAATCAAGAATTAAAAACTAATGAATTTTTTCTTATTTGGACTATATTTTCCCGGATTAAACCCCGGGTACTACACGTAGTCTCTGAGGATCCCTCTAAAATATTACTAAATATTCTTTGGTTACCTGCTGATCATTCAAAATTATACATTGTAACTGAAATTAAATAAAACTCTAGTAGCATAATTGTCAGAAGTTCCCAGCATATAGTAGTAAAATATGAAAATCTATCTTCTATTCTTGAATAGAAGATAGACCGAATCATAGGGAGAGCTAAGTGGTTGTTTATTAACCCTCCGATTGTAAACATGAAAACAAAACCTAAAGCAAATAACATTGAAGGAGTTAATTGTAAAGATCCTCCGTAACATGTAGCCAATCAAGAGAAAATTTTAATTCCCGTAGGTACAGCGATTATTAGTGTGGCAGCTGTAAAGTAAGCTCTGGTATCCACGTCTAAACCAACTGTGTACATATGATGCAAAATGTTAACAGATATTCCTCATATCTGCCCGCTTAGCTATATGACTATGCGCTCCTTTCACAAGAAGAATCGGACTATATCTTCATCTTTCAAGAATAATACCAAGGATGCGCAGATCCTGTTTTTTTCGTCATACCGTTTTCAAGATTAACCTGTTTCTGTAATACTCTAACTTGGGCTAATCCTTCTTCAGTGAGATGTAATTTGTTAGAAACCATATTATGGATACTAAATCATTTCTCGAAAGATTGGACCTTTTTAGTAAGTAGTGGGAATGCTTTAAAGTAAGATATTACATCGTTCATTGTTTTGAAGCCTGTAACTGTGTAACGATAAACACCGTCCGTTTGGGATCTAAGGGTTACTTTACCAAACCCAAAAAGGTTTTGTATGGCCATAAGAATAACACTATCCTTTTGATCAAGTATATAACGCATCTTTATAACACTACCTTACGTATATCTTGCATTGGATGTTATAGATACATTAAAACATCCTTCAGCGTTGGTGAAACCAGATAACCAAGCATCTTGTAATGTAACTGAAACAGCTTGATTAATCAATATAATTGTATCTACCCCTAAACGATTGTTTAAAGCTTGAACTCACAAAGATAATAGCAGCATTCTGTTAGCAAGAGCCAGATTACCATTAAATAAATAGACTAGTAGAAGAATATGTGAGGGGGTTATCTACAATTAACCTATAAAAGTCATTATTGTCACCACTTTTCCCTTGTGGAAAATGCTTAACTTGACCTATTCCTAATTTTTTCTGAATATAGAAAAGGATAGCACTTTCCTTCTGAGTAAGAACAAAACGTACTCTTGTACGATATAGAATCTAAGCTCCTCTTGTATTATTCTTAAAGATGTTTTGCATATAGTCTCTGAGGCAAAATAACATTCAATATTACGGCAGGTTTTATGCGTGCATGCACGCCTCAACAAGCGAGGCAAAAAATTTTAAAGTAATTAAGCTCGTAATAAAGGTATTGCTTGCCTACTGATGGGGTATAATTAACTGAATTTTTACTATTCAAAGTACCAATTAACACTAAACCTTCCCAGTATACAGCAAAATATTTGTTAATTTATTGCTCATAAGCTCCCTGTCAAGAACAAGGATCTTTACCAAATAGGTAAAAATGGATGTATATGAACTTCGTACTCCAGGCTGGAATAGCCCTAATAATTAGCTATACATACTATGCTCTACTAGTAAGAAAGCATTCACTTACCCAGAACATACGAGCTTGCGGGTCCCGTAGGGACTAGACATCTTTCAATTAACAGCTTCAATATAATAACCAGCCAAGACCTTTAGAAATTTTTGAAAATATATTGCGATTTGTAAGGTTTAATTTGATTTCGGTTAAAACATATAGAAATTCTAGTTCGTGAAATATTTAAAGCTAATGCAGCTGCAGAAATAGAATCATATCTAGTTGTTGTATTGGTTTTAAGATCAATAACTTCGATCTGTTGTGAAGGGCTTCCAGACCCTTCAGGTTTTGGTTTTCCGAACATATGACTTTTTTCACCTGTTCTCCCAAACATAGGGTGTTTTTCTCCTATTCTACCAAACATAGGATTTTCTCCTGCTTTAGAGATAGACATCTTAGCTATAGTTTCTTCCCTATGTTTAAAACCTAATGCCGACCCTGCCTTCCTTAAAATATTATATTCAGGCTTCAATAAATCTATATAGTACTGTTCACGTATTATTAAACCCTTAGAATCACAATACTCAAGGATTTCAAGATTAAACATGGAATAACCATGTTTAAGTAAAGCCCTACAAATAACAATATTTTCAAGTTTAAGCAAATACCCAGTGTTAAAATATTGTAAGAATCTTCTGTATAAATTTTTAGATGAACCTACATATTTAGAACCATTGACTTTATTTACTCAACAATAAACTCCGGATTTACCATTATTATCTTTTAAAATACGAAATTTTTCAACGTCCGCGTTATTATACGTTATTAAAGGCATTATTGAAAGTAAATTAAAAGAATGATTTAAATAAAACGGAGCTTGTGCCTCAACATTTTAGTCCCATGATAAATTTAATACTCCCAAAATGATCATAAATCCTGTGAATTTGTTCAAATAAGGACTCCGCCGTCATCTTTGAATAGCACCGTCTCCTTCTACAAAACCAATAAATCAAGTTAATCAGTTATTCGACAGATGTTGCGGAGCATTCCCGAATAGCGTATTATAATACAGATTAAAAGCTGAAAAATTAAAAGATGTTTCGCGCATAGTCTCTGAAGCACTCTGTATATTACTCCTTGCTGAGTACAGGGACAGATTGCCGGCAGATCTGGTATAGCTAATTAGATTTTTACAGTTCAATGTACTAATTAGCACTAAACCGTTCCAGCTTATAGCGAGATAAATAACATTAATCCACATATCACTATGTGGCGAAGCCAAAACTCGACTTCAAACAACAAATCCTAATACACCTATCGACATCATGGCATAGACCATACCAAGATAACCGAAAACGCTCTTATTAGAACTAGCTGATATTACAGTACTTATTATACCAAAACCAGGTATAATTAAAATGTAGACCTCAGGGTGACCGAAGAATCCATTTCTTCAAATTTAACTTATCTTTTTAAAAGTCTCTTATTAAATTCAGGTACCGGTAGTGTAAACTCCGGGCTTGTGTATCATACATCTATGATAGAAGAAACCGACTGTACATTAAGCATCATTTCAGACACCCACCAGTGAACCAGTCTGTAGCGATCACTTAAATAACCGTCGGTCTTTAAATGAGGAACTTGTTGACCGTAATTGCACTAGCATCGCTAATATTTTTATTACTTTTCCTTGTATTTATAAAATACGTTTAAAATCTCATATAAAAGAATATAACCTTTAAACTTAAGAGTTGCAAGTAATACTTATATATATTAACTAAGTCTCAGGTATATTCTTATAATAATATTCACTATTTCAGATCTTATATCTTTTTACATCTGTCTTTATAGTTTCATAACTTGCACGTTAAACCTTGACTTTTTTTCCCTAGTAGTTTGATTTTGTATTATTTGATTTATTTATCATCTTAGTTCTTTCAATCATTTCTCGTCTTTTTGACTCATCTAGATGATCTTTATTGACAAGATCATTATGAATATCTTTTCATAATTTATAGGATAAAGACTTTTTAGTATATAATGTATATTTATCAAAATAAGAGAAGACATTTTTACAATTGTTTACTCCACCTAATCTAAATTCATAAGCATTCTCTTCTGAATGTCTAGAAACAATCCCATTTTTAAATAATACACCGAAATGCTCTAATACTATTAGATTTATTTCTCACTTTTGAGAAATATTAAAGTTGAAACTAAATCCTCTTTTTTCACCAATTGAACAAGTAAAACAACCTTCTCCGTCAGTAAATCCTGCAAACCATGCATCGTTTAAAGTAGGTAGAATGGGTCTATTATTAATTACTACAGGTTCTAATAGTATTCTACCTTTAGTAACTCATTTATTAAACCCTTTAACGAAAAGATCAAATATTTCTTGTCTTTTAGGTAAAACAAGATTACCATTGAATAAACTAACTAGAATATCTATTTCTTTCTTATTTTGTGTTACATATCTACTAGTTATAGCCGATTGACGAATAACTTTCCCAAATCCCAGAATTTCTTGTATAAATTCTAAAACTTGTTTATCTATTGTAGCTTGTGTAATAACAAATGCCAAATCTCCTCTATTGTTTACTATAAAAGAACCTTCTCCTTCAGTGAAACCTACTAATCATGTTAAAAAGTTTTCTGAAGGAATTTTATTATTTGGCAAATGAGTATTGTATTTCTTATAAAATGCAGAAAAATCAAACTTATTGTTTAAATTAGAATTAAATTTAGATATATATCTTTTAAAGATTGATTGGTTAGAAGTAGGAAATATAAATAATGTATTGAATATATAATAATCTTCAAATACTAGTCTTGAGAAAAGATGTTGGTAAAGTATTGGATCACCACCTCCAGCAGCTTCAAAGAATGATGTGTTAAAATTCCGGTCGGTTAAGACCATTGTAATTGCACCGGCTAGTACAGGTAAAGATAGTAATAATAACACAGCAGTAACAACTACAGCTCACCCAAACAAAGCTAGTTTGTGAAGGCTTATACCTGGAGCTCTCATATTAAGTATTGTAGTAATGACACTTAATGATTATATCTTGAATACAACAAAATACAACCAATATTGCGGACTATATCTTCAGCGCATCTATTAAATGTTGTCTGCCTCTATATTCTATTACTTTTTTTTTTCGAAAAAAAAAAAATAAAAGTGAAACAGGCACTCACGCTCTTCTATAGTATGAGCTTGTGCACAACAACAAACTGTTTAGATACGGTGTCTAACGTGTAGTCTCTGAGGATCCCACTAAGATTATCTAATGACATCTGTGGGTTTCCTGCTGATTGAGCATAGTTTATCCGGATATAAATAATTTAAACCTATAAACACTAATGCTGTTCCAGCATATAGTTAGAAGTTTTATATAAACCCCATTATGTATTGCTAATTCTATTACATATAACTATACTTTATCTTGTCCTCCTTCACTTTTGGTGATTAGGGTGGAAGATTTACAAATATATCCGCGGTAAGCTATATTTGTATTCAAATGTTTAACCAATGTTTTAGGAGACGCTGGTATATTTTTACTTTTAAAATATTCCATACATTTACCCAAACTTTCAAAAAGAGTTTCTTCTTTACTTTCAACATCCATTAATATCACAGATTTACTTGAACTACACACGGCTTTATTTTTATTGAAGTTAACTCTATCTTTTTGTAACATTAGAGCTATATCAGGTAGAAGCATATTTGTAACCTTTGCTGTATCTACTTGTTCTCTCAAAAATAAGTATTTACCTAAATAATAAGTACCCTTAGTTAAGTGTTTAGTAAATGTGAAATGGCTAATATTAAGTTTAGATATAAAATCTTTTTGTTGTGTAGTAAAGTAATAAAGTATAGATTTATCTCTGTTATACATGTATAAAGGTTTTGCGGTAGATCCACTAGGATTATTTGAAACCTTTATAGTATTTAAATTAAAAGAAGGGTCCAATAAAAAATATTGTTCTAAAACTATTTCAGGTTTAAACTCAGCGTAACAGGGTAAACAAACTACTTCTAATTTAAAACAAGGTAAACCTTTTTCTTCAATTAGAGGAATCAATTTACCAGAATCCTTGTGCGTTTTATTTAAATAGCCTCTTAATCTCAAAGCTAACTCTGAGGATGAACCAACATACTTTTCATTTGTATCTGTACAAGTAAAGATATAAATACCACGTTGTTGTATTTTACTATGAGGTAAACCTAGTTTATCATCAATTAAACGTCTAGTTTCTTTTTTATCCAAATCAGTAAAAACAAATCTAGGCATAGTAATTAAAGAATTTAGTGTATCTTCACTAACTAGCATATTAGAGTAAGCTAATATTTCATTTAATACCCCTACTGTTACAGGTGTACCTTTTTTAATTTGAGCTTTGGCTAACTCATGAGTATAAAGGTTATTACCTTTTCTACCTAAAATAACAGGTCATGAATTATTTTTTTTTTTACTATCTTTTTTTTCAGGTTTTGGCTTTTCTGGTTCCATCTCTGGGTCTGGACCGCCTCCACCATTAGATTTACTGCTATAATTAGCTTTTAAAGATAAGCTACTTTTAGTTTTAGATCCCAAAACATATAGGTTAAATTTATTTATATAGCTTGCATAGTTAACGCGTAAAAGAAATAGGTGCCCAATAAAAGTTAAGTTTATAGCTCCAAGAAGTGAACTAATACCTGATAAGTGTAAAGCAAATATGGCTAAGTCAACACTTGGACCACTATGACTTTGTACTCCAGATAACACGGCAATAAATTTTATCATGCAAATTATCCTGCGTATTCTTCGAATTATTAAGGGAGCGCTGCATGCTTCGCCAGCCAGAATAAAACTAAAGCTCATGTTCTGATTTATAGGTCTAAAAAAAGCCTTTTGCGTAGCAAAGGAGCCTTAGACCTTCCCCCTAAAGCTGCTGCCCTTAGACCCTACGAAGTAGGGTGCTGCTATTACACAACCTACGTGCCTAAGGTCTAAGTGCAGTATTAGGAAGCTAACCTGAAAATAGAATTATATACCCCACAAACCCGTCCTCGGATTACTATTAAAAATAAGTAGTCGTCCTACTCGGTAAAAACTCATTCAGGATAAAAAAAATAAATATATAATAATAGGCTATCGTCCAGCCTATAGCAATTACTCGAACGATCTTCTTTTGTTTATACCAGATCTTAGTGAAATAAGCATATTTAACCCTTCTTCAGTTATATGTTGCTTAGCCTTGATTATTTCCGCGGCTTTGCATCAATCTTTGAAGTCATCCGATTTTACTCCAACAATATTATGTTTCTTAAAAAACGGTATAATTTTATCATAATTATCTGAAAACTTATAGACCGAAAAATTAACAACAAGATGTTTTGAAGATGCTTCTAATATTCCGCACAAAAAAAAAGAAATAAAACTCTCCAGTAGTTTATCATCCCGAGAATGTTGAGTAATTTGGAACACTAAGTATACTTGATCTATCTTTCTATTAGGTCGTTTTACTAGAGTTATTTTGAAACAACCTTCAGCGGAAGTGAACCCAGCAATTCACTGGCCATCTGGTACTGTTTTATTCTGCACCAAAGGTCTTGACACAGGTATAATGTCAAGAAAAGAAAGCTGTAATTCCACGGGTAAACCTAGATTAATCACAGCCTTAATTGATACAATTTTATTTAAACCCTCCTTAGTTAAATGCTCTTTACTTACCATCATGTTAACAACATCTTTGAATAGGAGATAATCTGCTAACTTCTGAGTTATTAAAGGGTATTTATCAAAATGTGGAATGATATTGTTAACAATATCTTTTACAGACTCGACTCTAAACTTTACCAGATCCTTTGCCTCATTCCTTATACTACCCACTCCGAAATAAGATTGGATCTCTTGTAAGATCACGAGATCTTTTTTATGTAAAGTTATTGAAAAAACCGCTTCTACTAAAAAACCTGTACGGTACTTAGGGTTTCTTCTAACTTTAACCATAAACGAACCCTCTCCGTCCACAAATCCTGTGAGAAATCAAGGATGAAAAGCACAACTTCTTACCTCAATGGCAGAATCTTTAATCGAAGATGTCGGGGATATCGAAGAAAATTTTCGAGTTAACGCTAAGCAAATTCGGTTAGAAGGGGTTTTTATTTGATAATTCCTCTCGGAACCCGTTAGAGTATATCTTAAGCTAGGTATGACACTACCTGGCCAACTACCGTATACTCGTTGCTCTTTTACAGCAATATATTTGGATGTTGCTGATTTAGATCCGCGATAACCCACGTTCTTTTCAGAAGCCTTCTGACTTATTACCTTACATGAGGGATTAGTTCATCCACTTATAGCTTTTCAACTACAGCTTGGTACCAGAAGTTCTAGAGTGTTCCCGGAATTTGATAGTTTTTCCCACATGAATGATTCCCAAAATCATTCGGCAGGAGGGTAAAGAGTTCAACCTGTACCCGCACCATTTTCTATACCACTAGCAAATAAGAATAATATTAAACTGGGTGGTAATAACCAGAATGAAATATTATTTAGTCGAGGGAATCGAAGAACCAGTGTTTTTGACTAACTAACCTATAACTCGATCCCCATCAAATCTTCGTATACTATTTATAAAGTTATCGCTAACTCTCATAGAATCTAATCTGCTAGAATTATATCTATAATTTATTCCATTAAGACTATCGGATTCATTAAGATATTCTAACAATGGCACTTTAAGAGGGTTAGTTCCATTAACACCACACTTAATATGTTTAAATGTAACAGGGCTGTCAACAACTTGGCCTTTTATTTGCCTGAAAAATTTTACAATATCACGTTCAAACTCTAAATGGTTAGCTAAGTCATGATATTTAAAATGGTACAAACTATCACAAAGGTTCGGGTCTTGAAATAACATTGTAGCTATAATAAGTAATATAATTAAAATTACCCTTAATATTAGCATTATGAAGAATCTAGCAGTAAAACTAAGGTTAGGTCTACTACTATAGTATAATATCAATATATTTAAAAAATATATTACACAAGATACATATAAAACTATCTTATCCAAAAGCTGAATACATTCATATAATTTAGGTAAATTACTAATTAAACATCTAAATTCTACAATAGTTAAGCTAATGTGAGTAAATAATAAAAGTATAATTATTAAAAACAAGTAGGAAATAATTCTAGGGCATCGCATAGTAGTTATAATAATAACACACCAAGTAGTTTCCTACCTGTACGGACTATGTCTTCACCCTTATTAGACATAAGGGGCTTCGCGTATAGTCTCTAAGGATCCTACTCGTAAATAAATTACTTTGGTTTCCAGCACAATCCTCCCATGTACGTATAAGTTTAACGACTAGTTCAGTTTATTTACTAACTTTATGACAGCAGTCTGTCCAACTAGGTGTCTATACATCTGTTGACTGGTTAAATTAACCCTATTTCGAGAGATTCTATGCTTATGGCGAAGTAATAATTAGAAAATTTACACTTTCTAACGGCATTCCCTTATTTAGGGAAATTTAAGTAGTGTAACGTAGCTAGTGTAGACCAATTAAATGATCTCAATTGAAGTCAACTCTTTTTGTATTCATTCGACTTCTAACCATTTCAACAGTCTTTATTCCTTCAAATGTTAAATGTTGATTATTAATAAATAATTTGGCAACTAGTTCTCAATCTTGATAGTCCAAAAACTTACTTGAAAATAAATGATATTTATTAAAATAGTCAATTATAATGTTTAAAGAAGCTTTACTAGATGCAGTTAAAGTATAATAAGTATTACCTGTAGATTTCTGTGTTCTAGTTAACAATTTACAATTAAAGAATAAACAAATTTGATTTAAAATATAAGAATAATCCTCATGGGTACTTGGATCCGAAATTCTTTGTTCAATTCTTAACCTACAGGAAATCTTTCTTTTGGTTGCACCTGTTTCTGTTTTAGTATATTGTACAGAAAAACTACCATCGGCATCCACAAATCCACTTAATCAACTACTGTTTTCTAAATTATCTTTATTTAAAGGTAATTTGTTAAATCTGCTACTATGATTTTTATTTAATCAGTCGATTAAATTATGTAGTTGATTTATTTTAGGCGTTTTTAACTCACCATTTATTAAATTAACTATCCTTTTTAAACCAACTACAGGAGAAACTACTATAACACAAGCATTATCTTTAGGTTTATACCTCAGAAATCCTGACCCAACAATTCCGAGCAGTTTTTTGGCTAAAGCTTCATTCTTTAAACTAAAAGTAATACAAAATCTAGGATTATGAGTCTTTTTGCCTACTTGTTTTCGAATTCAAATATGGCCATCTCCTTCAAATAAACCAGCTAGATAGGAACCTAAGCTGTAGGAATTAAGCAGAATACTATTAGTACTGCTACTTCTACTAGTACTATTATTTTTAGTACTTAAATTTTCCCCAACCCCGGCAAAGCCGGGGGGATGGGGACCAGAACATTTTGCCATATCTGGTCCCCCTACTAAAAGCGGTAATAAGAAATTCATTTTTTTTTTTGTAATCGTTAAAGTACATTTGGACTATCTCTTCATCCTGGTTGCTTAGCGAATCGTAGCAAGCCAGGAGTATAACATATAGTCTCTGAGGATCCTACCAATAGTTTAATATTGTTTTGTTTCCTGCGGATTATCCATATTTATATTTATTGCTTTTAAGAATCATGTACATTTAAATACGTATATAGTTATATACAACCTCTGATTCAAGGATAAACTTTCATAACTTCTACAACAAACCTTTAGGAACTTCCCGACGACAGTTATATTTTTTAAGGTAATATTACTATTACCTTCAGCAATTTACATCTTTTTCTAAACACTCGTACCTATCCCCACTTCTAAATTTTTTCCTTTTTTTTTTTTATTATAAATAAATTACTACGTAGTAATTAAACTATTAACTAAAAAAAAAAAGGAAAAAATAAAGGGGATTAGGAACTAGCAAAATTTAAACAATGGAATCTAAATGAGAAAAATCGAATTTAATACGGTTTTGATTTAATTGAGCTTTAATTCTTTGAATTTCTAATATATCTTCACTTGTTAAAGGTTTACCCGCACGGTTTTGGATTTGTTCTACTACATGTTTTCAATCTATATAAGCTAAATATTTAGAAGAACATAAAGGATAACGGTCAAAATACTCTATAGTTTTGATATGACTTTGCATATTATGTGACATAACCGTATAAGAATAAAAAATTTTATCCTTTTGCTCTCTTGACCTAGAGTATAAATTAACTCCAAGGTATCTAGAAATATCACTCAATATCTTGAAATAACTAATACCTCCTTGTTCTATTGAGGCTTCTCTATGATAATTTTGTCTTAATTCTATACGAAAGAAAGCCTGTACTCTTTTTGAAGTAACTGCACCTTTTTTCTTTCTATCTGTTAAATTAAAACTAAAATTACCAACACCGTCGGTGAACCCTGCTAATCAAGCATTGCTATCTATAGGTGATAAATCTAAACCTAAAGGTTCTAATTTGGTACCATTAAAGTTATTATATCACTCTACTGCCCGGTGCAATGCTTCTATTTTAGGTGTTCGCATGAATCCATTAATAATTTTGATTGTTTTTATGACATCCTCTATCTTTTGAATCAGTCATATAGCACAACCTTGATTCTTTTTAACATATAGTTTACCTACTTTAGTTATAAATAGTAATTTATTAGCTAAAGGAGTATCATCTAAACTAAATACTATTAATATTTTTGGTAGATATCTTTTAGCTTTAGAATCTTTATCATGTATAGCAAAGGAACCATCCGCCTCTATTAACCCGGCTAGGTATGGGCCCAATTTAGATCTGAGACTTTCTAATTCAAAGTTCTCTTTAGATTCCGCGAGGTTGCCAGAGGCACTAGGAATCAGGGCCAGCCCTGATTCTATTGTCGTATAATTTTGCATTTGTTTATTGAAATTACCGAAACCTCCGATTAATGCTGGATTGGGATAGGTAGGCTATTTCGAGCTTTCCCCCCCTAAGAACCGTGCGTGCAAGTCCCCCTGCACACGGCTCAAGCTCTTTATTTTAATATTACCTTAAAGACCAGTACTGTTAAATGATTTAAGAACTATAAAGATTCACACAATATCTCTTTTCATACCTCTGTCCACCCTTCACAATGTAACCTCATACTAATAGTCTAACATAAGGTCTTACTGATTATTTTATGGTTATACTGCTACACTAAAATTCATTAAATATAACTTTTAATAAATACGTTAGAAAAGTAAATACGCTGAACTGTTTCAAACTTTAACCCTTATTTTTTATTTATTTTTATACTATTATATTTATTTTATATCTGCAAAAAAATAAGGGACAACAATAAAACCTTCTTTTAGGTAAATACTTTTAATAAAGAACCGCAGTCAAGTCTGCACATTTTCATGTTGCCTTTTCTTAAGGCTATATCACCCATTACAGCTGATCGTTAGCTTTTTGACTATTCTTATGCCCTGCTGACGATATGCCTTTTTAATTACTTATAAGACACCTCCTATATTGAGCGAAGCTCACTTTCAATCTAAACATATAGCTTAGGTTTGAAAACTATTTTTATTACTCATCCTAATCCTAATACTAATCCGAAGGATATGGATATGGATAAGCAAACTCATTATTAAAAATAAGTAATTGTAAAATATAAATATGAGGAGACAACAGGGTTTACCACGTTGCTGTAGTAATACAATTCTCAGACTAAAAAAAAATCTAAGATTTACGAGATTTTGGATAGGTACTCTGAACGGTAGGGCTATTAGTGATTCTGGCTTCGCCTGTATGACAGCTCGCTCCTTCCCTTCTTATTTTTTTTTCTCCATATACTAATTTTGCTAACCAAGTGAGGCATAACCTACTTGCTATTCGTATACAGAGAAATAACCGTCCTTTAATACATACCTTCACTTCCGTTTATCCTTTTATCTCACAGTCTAACTTTATCTAGAAGCCCTGTAGTATTTATCCACACACAAGTGTACGAACCGATGTGTACTAAAAATCGCTTAGGTTCTAAGCGCACACTACTACCTTTAAGCTATCTCGTTAAAAATGTTGTCAGTGAAGCTTCATACCAGACAGTTACCCGTCTGGCATGTTCACCTAGACTCAGGTGAGAACACACCTGGAATTCTTACAAATTCATTATTACTACAACCCTCGTGTCGCACCATACAATTTTTTTTATCGGAGGTTATCTTTTTTCTACTTTTCATCTATTTTTATATATAGTATTATTTTTCATATGAGTTCTTAAAGTTGCTGTATCGCAAGACCCTGTCGTTTCTAATATATGGGCAGCAGCTTTACTTAAGCTATAAAATTCATATTCAATGTTTTGAGTCAAATCCTTTAATTTAACATTTTGACCCCTACTAGGTATAACTGGGTCTACGCTAGTTTTCAAATCAATTAACTCATTTAAACTTAGAAGACTATCTAAGTCTGAACCTTCAAAAATCTTCGTAGAAAAGGTAAAATAGTTATATAATTTTTTATTAGCTACATCTAAATATTTCTCTAATGTATTTCAGTGAACATTAAAATCATTATAAAAAGAAGTTTTTGAATTAAAAATATAAAGAACCCTAGTTAAATCAGGCGCATACACAAATATAGGCACTGAGGTGTCCCTATTCGATATATTAATAAAAGGTAATACAGATTCCAAAGGTTCAGCTGGTAAATAAACATATTTTTGAGAATTTAAGCTACTATTTAATTCATTGATGTAATAAGCTTCGACAAGTTTTATATCACGCGCCGTAAACTTAAGATAATTGAAATAAATAACAGTTAACTGAATATTTTTAAACCCGTAATCACCTAAAAATTGTACACCCCTTCTCTTATCTAAAAACAAATATTTTCTTTCAAAATAACTTAGGACTCTTTCTACACTATTTGATGAAGACCCTACTAAGCAAACACCGCTTGGCATATAAGTTCAAACATATACCACCCGATTTCCTTTACAATATTTTTTTATTTCTTCTCTATTGTTAAAAGGATCGGTAATATTCTGATAATTACATGGATACTTAGTAGGAAAAGGCAATCTACTTTTTTGACCTTTCGCTCAAGAAGCCCCAAATGGGCTTCTTTCCATACCATTATCCTTAACTCAAGCTGGTACATCTTTAGGTATACCTCTACCTTTGTATAAATCAGCATAGGGTCTAGATTCAGGTGAACTTAGATTTTTTCTTGAATATTTCTTCTTCGATTGTCGCACAGTGGTTTTTAAATCAAGTCCAGACTCTTGAGATGAGGAACTATAACACCTTCTACCTAGAAGAATACCCATTTGCCCAGTAGCTAACTTACCTCAGGTAATATATCGTCTAGGGGATAATCGGGACACAAGCTTTCTTTGATTAAGACTCAATAAATCGTGATACATACAATAAAAAAGATAAATAAAAAAGATAACATAACACTTTATATTAACATAAAAACTAACAACCTCTAATTGTCAGTTGACGAAAATAACTGGCATGCTTCATATTTTATTTATTTTTAATAGGGAGAAAAAAAAATTTTTTTGTTTTATCATTAACTTTCATTAATGTTTGGACTATATCTTTACCTTTAAATATATAATAAGAAGGTATTTCACGTATAGTTCTCTGAGGATCCTACTAAATAAAAGTGTTTAATGCTACAATGAGCCCTTTTATCTTTGGTTTCCGGCTGATTGCCTAATCCTTTGAAATGTTACTGTATTCTGCCGCTTTTCCTCAAAAGAAAGTCATCCGTGCTATAAATATAGACTGGTGTACCTCTTTGTTTTCTAAGTCTCTCACGGATTTCTGGATTCATAGGTTCATGGTATCCTGAACTACTGGCTACTAAGTCTACATTAAGGTTAGGTTTTAGGCTATCAATAAAATGTTGTTCCAACTCGACGACTTCTTCTAAGCTAGAGTTCTCATCCATAATATATATAGTTAACTTTATATTACTAAAACCATGTTTATTTAAATAACGTAAAACTCTATGTGCTTTAGTCTTAAGTATAGAGGGCATAAAGTAAGAACTAATTCGATTATATAGATTAATCGAATGACCTACATACATATGTTCACTATCTAAGCTTTACCAGAGATAAACTAAATAGAATCTTAAAATAAAAGGACTTAAACAAATTAAAAATAAATCTTTTCGTTTTAAGCGTAGACCCTTAAAAAGCTACAGAATACGCGCTGTTCATAGGAAGGCAAATAATTTGTAGCATTAAATTTTTATTTTTGGTTTCCTGCTGATTGTCTTATCTTTTGAAACCATATTGGTATTCTCCCGCTTTTCGTTTACCTGCTACTAAGTTCCGAAAGTCTGGAGTACTAGAATCAAAAGTTATTAAGAAGTTCCAGCATACAGTGAAATAAATTGTAAAGTATTTCTACTTTACTCGGCCATGCCATTTTAAATTTTAATTTAAATCAGTCTATTACAGAATAGACTGATTAAGATAATAACAATAAATAAAAATAAAAGGTTAAACAATAACAAATAAACAAAAGTTTTAAGTTTACCTACTCATCTATTATGTATTAGAATACATATATACAGAAAAAAAATCAAGGTATATTACGTTTAATATATCTTGTAAAAACATAAGTTATTTTCTGCTCCTGTTCATACCAGATTTAATCTCTCTAATTTTATCAAGCCCTTCAGGTGTTTTATGTGCATTATTACTCATTGATTCTGCGATTTTACAAAAATCTATAAAATCCTTATTTTTATTTCCTATAATAGGATATTTTTGAAAAAGAGGTATAAGTTCTTCTGTAGTAAGTGATAATTTTACTACCACAAATTCCGAAATGCTTGTACGTTCTTTTACAAAACCTCCTCCTAAAAAACTTATGAAGCATTTCAATAATTCAACATCACGAGTATGTTGACTTATTGATAATTTAAGAATTACTTGATATCCTTTTTTATGAGAGGAAGATTTTAGTATTTCTGCTGAAAAACTACCCTCTCCACTTGTAAAACCAGCGAATCAATAAGGATTTATCATTTCAGGTAACTGTATTATTGGTCTTTCTTTAGGTACAATATTATTAAAGGATGAATACGATTCATCCTTTAATAGGCCTTTATTTAAAGATGCTTTAATTTCTAGTAATTTATGTATTCCTTCTATATTTTTATGTTCTTTTGTTTAATTAGTTCGATAGCTAATTTAAACAATAAAAAATCTGCTTTCTTATTTGTTAATAAAGGATATGATTCGAAATGAGGAATTATAACATTAACTAAATCATTAAGAGAATTTACTTGATATAGCACGGACTCTTTTTTATTACTGATATTACCCACACCGAAAAATTCTTTTATGTCTAATAATATAGAAACGTCTTTAACGTGTAAATCTATAAAAAAAAAAAATAAGGATTCACTTCTCAACCCACTTTTAATTAGGGGTTTTACGAACTCTAAACCCAAAACATGATTCACCATCAGAAAACCCTGTAACTCAATCGGGGCTTAATTTATCAGGAGAGTAAACACCTTTTTGCTTCTTAGTAACTTTAAGTATAAGATTTCTATTGTTAAAGGGATCCTCTACTAAAATCTTCACATACTTTCGTTTAGGTTCCTGAGAGTTTTTATTGCCTCCGTTGTTATTAGCTTTCCCTATTGTTAAAATATTGTTATTATCGTCACCTATCTTTTCAGTGTTTAGACTAGGTTGCGATTTAAAATTAAGTCTAAAAATTTCGACCATAAAGAAAATCATTAATATAGCATGAGCAGTAATGATAGCATTATATAGTTGATTGTCTGCTATATATTGAACACCAGGTCCACTTAATTCTAATCTTATTAATACTGAAAAAGCTGTACCTAATAATCCAGAAAATAATGCAAAGATAAGGTATAGTGTACCAATATCTTTGGCATTTGAGGATAAAAATCATCTCTCAGTTCAGAGTGAAATATTCGCCCTTAAAACCGAAAGATTAGAATCCACAGCCGGCCTGTTCAGCTCGGTTTCCTCCTTCAGGCTTATATTTATATTATTTAAAACAAAAGAGCGATGGGGCTGGCTAACTTCCAAATTAAGTTCAGATTCACTATATCTAGAAAAAAGTATATTCATACTTTTTTATACTAGCTATAGGTTAGTTGATATTAAAAATTAATTTAACCATTATATATAAGCAATATATAATAACGGCGAGCCCCTTAAAGTTTAGGTATTTTATCTATAAATAGATTAAATTTTAAGTAATAGGTAAAAATGTAGTATAAGATTATAAATTTTATCTTGTGTTATATTATTCTTATTCATATTACTAATGAATATATAAATAATTTCTTAAGGGGGAAAGGAGCCTCCCCCTCGATCCCAGCTCACTTATTGAGTAGTCAAACCGAGATTTGAATACGGTTTGAAAGATACTTTTCTAATTTAAACTTGCTTAATTGCGGTATAAGGGTTTATCAGACTGCCACTATACCCTATTAAATATAGAGTACTAAGCTAGGAAGGGTAGGAAATCCTCTTCCCTGTGGGGATAGGGTATGTTTACCCTTCTACCCTTTGTTTACCTCTCCGGTAGACTAATGAATATGTTTTATTTACTTTTATTATTACTGCCGTTTCCTTATTACTTCATGATTAGGGGGGAGGAAAGTGTAAGAGACATAAAAAAGGGGTTAACACAATTATTTAAGTTATAAACCTTTTGGTGGCGTTATAAAAAAAAATATGTGTCAATGCCTGCTATTCTTTTTTTTTTCTCGCGTGGCATAAAAAAAAAGAGCATACAAGAAAAAAAAGTGTGTTAGTTTACATTTAAATTAGGGTGAATTTAAATACATCCTCTTTTCACTATTTTTTGCCTTCTTTATTTTCGTTTTTTCCCCTCTTTTTTTTTTTTATTATTATACAATATTGTTTACGTAATTGTTATATATTTATAACTAAAAAAGAGGGAAAACTAGAAAATAAATCTATTTATTTCCCCCCCCCCCTTTTTTTAATTATAAATATTTTCTTAATACGTAAATAGTATTAAACGATAATAAAAAAAAAAAAGGGGAAAAATTAGTAACAATAAAATTATTTATCGCCCCCTCAAGCTTGCGGGGCGATTAAAAAAAAGAAGGAAAAAAAAATAAAAATGTCGAGATACTCTTTAAAAAGAGGGTTATCCTTATAACTACCATAATATATAAATAAATATCTTACCACCACATTGCATATTCAGATCTTTATATATGTCCTATAAATAAGCCGGGAGAGAAATTTGAATTCTCATTATTAATGCATGAAATTAATGTTTTAACCAATTAAACTATCCTGGCATAATTATTGAACTTTTTGTATTTTTATACATATAAACTGGATTTACCTTAACATCTAAAATATAAATTAAAATTAAAAAAAGGCCCGAGCCTTTTTTTTATGCTTTTTCTCTCTTACCTCCTCACTGTTCCTTATTTTTCCCCCTTTTTTTAGAATTATTAGTTTATTATCTAGATTGTAATAAAATTCTTTATTAAAAAAAAAGGGAAAAAAATTTAGAGGGGGAGAGAGAGAAATGAGCGAAGTCCTCTGGGAGAGGAAGAAGTCGCAACGCCTTTAAGTTTACTATAAAAAGCACTAAAAATATAGAACATATAGATATTTAATTTTTCGTCATTTAATATGTGAGTAAATAAATTTGTCTTCATAATACTTAAACAGTAAAAAAGAAAATAACCTTATTTTACCTGCTGTAGTATTGCAAATAGTCTCGTTTATATATTTTTCATTATATTTACGCTTACATGTTTTATATGTGGCATATCTATTATGTTTCTACTACACATCCTACGGCAGGTTGATGAAACAAGCGCATATATCTATTTTGTCCCTTTTTTTTTTTTATTTATTCTTCTTATAAAAAAAAAATAAATCATAGGGCCAGATAAATTCAACGCTTGCGCAGATTTACCATTACAATTATACTAGGTAATATGAAAGATTTGGTTACCTATATCTTGAGATATTAAAGATATAGGTATAACATATCTGAAAGCCCTACTTCTGCGCCCTCACAAAAAAAATATGTTTTAGTGAGGGAAAGGTAGAAAAAAAAAAACATGAAAGCATATAATTTTTATGTTGTTTAATATATATTATGGGTGGATACCCTGATTTGAACAGAGAACAAATTGTGCCACATACAATCACTCTACCATTGAGTTATATCCACTAAAAAGTAAAATCTTTTTATTATAAACATTCTTCATTTATTTATCTAATATAAGTTTTGTTAATATTATAATACTTTAAAAGTACGACTCCGCTAGCCGTAATTACGTAGGTGTGATTCGAACACTCAATAATAAATACCTTTCCCTCACTAAAAAGATATATATACCTTTTCCCTCATTAAAAACGTACTTTTAATGCGGGGAAAGCAAAAGTGAAATTTATGACTTACCGGTTATTTCCAGGAGGGCGACTCGAACACCCAAATGAGAATACCAAAAATTCTTGACTTTACCGTTTCGTCTACCCTGGATTTTTATTTATTCCGTATATATTAAAAGAGAATTAATATAAAAAGCAAAAAAAAAAAAAGAAAATTTTGTAATTTTCCCTTCCTGTGTAAACATGCAGGAGGGCTGCCAGAATTTAAATGCTACACCGATTATCGCTTAATTAAGTAACCTCTTTTTTTTTCGTGTCGGAGACACGAAAAAAAAAATCCGGAAGAATGACTCACTTTTTCTCCTTTTGCCCCACTAAAAGCACGTGTTTTTAGTGAGGGCAAAGAAGCATGGTCATGTGATTTAACAGTTGCTAGGCTAGTTTTGACCCATTTTATCTTAAATACTCTATAACACGACCCGTCTAGTAACCACATCGCGCGAAGATAAACCTTAAATGCTTATAGCTTCACTACCCTTTCCCTCTGGACAGCAAGCGTGAGATTTATCTTTAAAACTATTTACATAGTAAGAAAATGTTTAAAATAAAAAAAAAGGGGGGGGGGAGGGGAAACGGATAAAAAAAAGAAAAAAAAACAAAGCAGGGGAAAGGTAAAAGAGATATAAAAACTATTTAGATCTTTTTATTTAAATGGTTCTTTATAACCTTGTGATTAATACCAGTGTCTGTCTTAAACACTATTTTGCTAGAACTTTATAATAAAATACTCCTATGGGGGTTATATATACACACTTTACCTTGATTAGCCATGAATTTTGAGAATAAGTTGAACATTTAAATTAAATCCTTTATCTGATAACAAATAATATTGCTCCTTTCCTTCACACCTTAAAATATATATGTTTTTTAGTGTCGGGTCAGAAGCAGGCTATGAAATAAAGCTCGTGCTGTAAATCGTAAGTATAAGTAATTTAAGGTAAATCCGACTTGAACGGATAAGATTAAAAAAATCAAATAGGCCTAAGCTATTCATGTCTGCCAATTCCATCACTACCTTTATATACTATATACATAGTACAACTGCTCGATATTAGATTTTAATTTATATTTATATTTTTTTTTATTTATAAACTTCTTTTTTTTCTTTTTCATATAATCTAAACTATAAACATATAAATATAAAGATAAAGGTAAACACAAAAATAAATATATTTATGTTATATTTAATTGCTCGAGGTAAGACTTGAACTTACAACCAAAATAGCTTCAATATTTCGCTCGACCAGTTGAGCTTCTCGGGCTTATATATAAACAATAAAAATAGTATGCTTATATATATTATCAGTAAAACAATAGTAGTAGCTAATTTGGAGACATCAGGACTCGATCCTGAAATAACGATACGCAAAATCGTAGTTTTACCAGTTAAACTATGTCCCCCTTTAGCTAAAAGAATTATTTTTAGCTTTTATTTACTTTATTTCTGTCTCCTCTGCTATCGCAGGAGACAGAAAGCAAAACAACTAAAGATTCTGCTATAGCACTAGTAGCCGCTATGCTTAATTTAGCCCTTTAGGCCTGATTACTACTTAATTTAACCTCTTGCATGAGTTCGTAGCTTCAATACATTTAAATATCACCCTTTGGCTTTGCCACCACTTCCCTTATCCCCTTTTTTCTCTCCTACCTCCTCAACTAGTTGAGGAGGTGGGAGAGAAATAGGGATTTAGGGAAAGAGATCCTGCAACTTTTAAATTATCTAGCTCTAAGCTAAAACAACCTTGTTTTAGCAACGCTTTGCAAACCATGTTGTTATTTGTCATTTCTCTTTCTAAATAAAATACGGAATAAAAATTTATTAATCTTTGCGGGGTCGAGCCCATAATTTTAAAGCAGAGCCAATATAAATATATTTCTCCTGCTTTTCTCTTATTATCTAGGGTTTTTCATAAAAAAAGAAAAGAATAAACCAAGGAGCAATGCCACAACATTAATCTGTTATTAATTCATCTATAGATACCTTATTTATTTTTTGTTTCAGTAAATCTAATTTTATACAATCCACATTTTCATAATAAATAAGTGGGACTATTTCTCCCTTTTTCCTCAAATTTTCCCGTAAAATTTTGAGGAAAAAGGGAAAACAGGATTAAGGCAATATTGGCTTTTATGTATAGATAAGTCATACGTCAATTTCTATGTTTTTGCTGGAATAACTTTGAATTAATTTATTGCATGTGGTGCTCCTTTCCCTTACCCTCTTTCCCCCCCCCCCTTTTTTTTTTACTATACAATACTATTTACGTAATAATTATATATTTATAACTAAAAAAAACAAATTTATATCATTAAACCTAAAATTAGTTATAAAAAAAAAAAGGAAAAAAAGGCTGACGCAGAAGAAAATTCTCTTATTTATTTTGTTACAATATTTGTGACTAGTTCCGATTTAGCATTCTTACTATTTAAGTTAGCTTTACGTATTAGTTCCTTAGATGTTTCGGTACGTTTTTTCGTTCTACCTCCGTTAGCTATAGCATTTTTATACGTTTCTAAGTTAAAAATCTCCTCCAAAGGAGTCGAAGATTTTTAAACAAGAAATTCCTTACTCTAATAAAAAACAACCTAACTTAAGTGTTTTGCTAAGTAACTAGGATATATATCAATAAGTTCTGCAGCTTTTCTAATGGAGATAAAGGATAAAAAGCTGTCTGTTTCAAGAACTTTAACGACTATATATTCTCCTTTTAATAATGTAGTTGCATTTTTTTAACCTTGTCTCTTCAGAGATAATACTATCCTTTTTGCTTAAACTTATGGCTTCTTTAGTAGCTTCACTGTGTTTAAACCCTCTTAAGGACCCTGCAACCTTTAATATATTATATTCTGACTTAAATCTGTCAAGATAATATTGTTCTCTTTCTATAATTATATCTATTTCACAGTATTCTAAAATTTCTAATTTAAAGTTAGAATAACCATTTTTAATTAAAGATCTGTATATCATACTGTTATTTTTAGTAACCTCATTTACTAAGAAATTTATGTTAAATTATTTACTAAATCTATTGGATAAATTACCGGTCGAACCTATATATGTATTACCTGTTGTAAAATTAACTCATCTATATATCCCTGCTCTGTTTTTATTACTTTCAAGAATGGCTATTTTTTCTTTATCTGCATTTGAATAAGAAACAACTGGGACAGGTGCACTATCTGAAACAATAGGATTGTTGGCGTTAGCCGAATAGTGTAAAACCCTTGTGACGGAGCTTATTAAACCTAAATTGGAAGTGGACATGGCGTCTTGACATACTGTAGCTGTACTCTCCTTTTTTCTTTTTTTTTTATCGCTAGCGAAGCAAGTTTCAGCACGCAAGCAGCGGGGCGATAAAAATATATATATATAAATAAAAATATATTAAAATCAAAAAAAAAAAAGAAAAAAAAATGCGAGAAAGGAAAATTTTCTGTATAATTATTTTGTTAAAGTTGAATCTTTTAGTGACGGTTTTTGTGTATGGAGCCTTCCAATGGGAGAAAACGGAAGTAAATATACAATAGTAACTCCAAAAATTCCATATAAATATCTAAAACCTAATCTTAATACTCAGATATTGTAGCTTGAGGAATTTTCTTCCTCAACAACGCTCATAATGTTACCTAGGTTAAATGTTAAATTATACGTATTTGTTTAACATTACTTGCTTTACAATATAAGGGCCTTAAATTTAACTACTTTGAACATTATGTTTTAGTTCTAGGTCCGGCCCTTGTAATCTTTTTAAGGTTGCTCGGTTGAACTTGTGACCCTACCACTTTGTATTAAGTAATCTTATCACAATCTATACATGCCTAGTCTCATATCTACCACATATTTACTTCGAAAGACTGAGCCTAGAGATCTAAAAGATAAATATTGCTGGGGATCAAAGGGTAGGGTGTTAGCCTTCCTTTTAGCTTAGTTATCGAAAACATACCTTCTGACTAATTTATTTTTATACCGGCGAATTAAATTCATATAAATATGATATTTTTTTGTCCTTTAGCGCAAAGGATCTACCTGAGAGACGAGTCGAACGTCCACGAGATTAACTCAGAATGTCTTAAGTATTCACTGTCTACCAATTCCAGCACTCAGGTCATATGTAAGGAGATTATACAATACTAGCTTATATACACGGGGACGTGCAGCCCTGTCTACCTATTCCAGCACTCGAATTTTAGTATACTAAAAGTATTAGATAAGGCCAGAGTGATTTGAACACTCATCTCAGCTGTCATGAGCAGCTTGCTTTACCAATTAAGCTAAAGCCTTATTTACTAAAAATAGCAAATTAACTCTTCTTTTGTTTTCTCTTTCCTCCTCAACTAGTTGAGGAGGAAAGAGAAAACGAGAAAATGCGGACAAAGGACTTGCACCTTCATAGACTGGTCATGAGCCAATTATGTTACTGTTACATTAATCCGCTCCGAATATATATTTATATATAACTATATTAGCCTCAGAGGGGTTCGAACCCTCGTATGTAATGATGAAAACATTATGTCTTAACCACTTGACTATGAGGCCTTATATTATCATATGTCGGTAAAGCATATGTCACGCTTTGCTTTTAATCCTTACCCTAATCCATACCCAGCTGGGTATGGATTAGAGGAAATAGGAATAAAGTAAAAGCCCAATGCAAGTATCGCACTTGCTTCAGCTGGTTACAAAACAGCTACATTACTTTTATGCTAATCAGGCTAAATATTTTATTAATAATTTAAATTTAATGTGAGATATACTACAATGTTTAGTTATATATATAATTAGTACTCTATGCCTAAAAACATTTAAATCCTTTCAGCTAAAGCCTATTAATTGCACTTAATACTAATTAAAAACAAGAAAATCTAAAACTAATATTAACTACAAAATCGTAGTGTTCAACTACGTATATTTAAGAATATCTTAAGGTAAGTTTCGTGCCTAGATGCGTTCAGCACTTATCTCTAACTAACGTAGCGTTCCTGCCGTGCCTATGCTATGATACAAAATATTTACTTAAGTGAAAGTAACATCCCTATTCGCTCATCTATATTAGTTTATTGAGAATTTATTGGGCACATAAACAACAGGTAAACCATAGGTTAATATACCCAGCTCCTTTCGTACGAGGGGGCTATCCTTATTTTATTCTAATTTCCTCTAGAAGATAGAAACCATACTGTCTCACGACGTATTTAACCCAGCTCGTGTAACTTTTTAATCGACGAACAGTCGAACCCTTCATGATTCCTGCATTCATGTGGATAAGTTAAGCCGACATCGAGGTGCCAAACTGCGCACTCAATTTGTACTCTCTGGCGCAATTAGCCTGTTCAATATTTGTTAATAAAAGAAGTTTATTTACTTCTTTATTTCCATATTTTACAAAATGGTTCAGACTATTTCTTCATATTTATTTTCTGTATATAATGCAACGCTAAATTATAAAAAACCCACATTAAAGATCACGCTTGTTATTTTGTTACCTCCTAATCCCCTCTGCTTTATTTTTTAGGGATAAGTACTTAAAAATTTTTTTTAAGGTTTAGTTATAATCTTTACTGCTTACTCAACCTTTAACTCCAAACGCTCCATTTCGATTCTTGGAATGAAGCATTGAATATTGTACATTAGATTTTACATGGCCTCTCAGTATTGCTGCTGATAATCCTCTAAAGGAAGAATCTACGTTTTTTAAACCACCTTTTCATTTCATCTTGAAAACAGATCTAGAAGCAGTAAACCGTCTGGTCAATCTACCTTTAGCTTCTATTCTAATACCACGCATCTTCATGTGCTTTAAAGATCTAAGTATATAATTCCTTAATGAAACAGGACGCTCATTTCTTTCTTCGAAAACAGAAGCAAGTGATCTTCTACTTTTAATTTCTTTTTTTAAATTACCTGCTTCTGATGTAGCCAAAACTTGCTGGTCCAAGGCATAAGGAAAAATACTTAAGAGTAACTTATTTAAAAGATCTCTCTGGGCAAAGGCGGAGTCAAAAGTAAACAATGAATTAATTTTAAGGTTTCTCATTTTATTTAAGAGCTGTTCATTATTATTTTTGTTGCCGGAGCCGTGAGCAAGAGATTTTTCTTTTATTATACTTATATTCGGTAATTTAACTTTATTTAATGATTTTTTTAACACTCTATATAATCTATTCTCTCTGTTCTTTAATTTTAAAGAAACAGCTTGCGTAAAAATATCACTATTTAAATGCATTTTTTTCAAATTAACTAGATTAAATACTACATTTTTGTTATAAATTAGGCTAACCAGATATCTTAGTTTTAATAAGAAGGCATGCTTAAACTTAATCTGGTTAAGTGTAAGTAATTTTATACATATAGTTAATTTATTAAGATAATGTAATTTAACCTTACGCATATAATCCGTATAATCCGGGTATTTGATACGAACAAGACTATTAAGTTTACGCTTAAAAATTAATAGTTTTTCATCCTCACTTAATACTTTGCTTTCAACTAAATTAGATATTAAATTAATATGTTTATTTGTCAGATCAAAATATTTACAGAATTTTTCCACAAAAGACTTCTTAAATAGTGTCACATAATCTGTGTAATGACTAGGTATTCTCATATATTCTTTAAGACTAAAGGGTCTGTTATAAGTTACGATCTCTTTATTGTTTCTATCCACATTAATAAACCGTTTTAGGCGTTTATTGGGCCTATATAAATCAAAAATTTGTTTTTTAATCTTTCTAATTAAAAATTTTTTTTCTGTATTATAAAAATATAAAGTAACAACTGCTTTAGAACTAGTATGTTTTAAATCTCCTTTAGCTACAAAGATTTTCTTGGCAGATAGTCCTCTAGATCTACTACGTTTACGTCTAGATATATTTTGTTGACCTTTTTTACTACTTTTTTTAGCTTTTTTTTTATTTTTAAAATAAAAATTAAAATAACTTTTTATTAAGCTCATAAAATTATTATCAGCTACAGGTAACAATTTAACATAGTTTTTATTATAAGCATAAATACTATTTCTTCATTCCTGAGCTGCAGGTGTAAAATGTCTTATCTGTCCTGTATCACTTGTTTTTACCTTTAAAGGTATAACTTTAACTTCCTTTTGTTTTTTCTTAAAAACAAGTGGTTTTGCGTTTTGCTTCTGGCCCATATCCACCGAATTAGTATAAGGGTAAAAAAAATCCTTTAACTTACTACCATTTATTTTTTTTGCTTGCTTGTGCGGAGCAAGCAGTGTGGCATGGTAAGCAGAAGCGGGTTTTATTGAAGATATTTTATGGTTTTGCTTGTCCATTTTATAAAAAAAAATTTTTTTTTTTTGCTTTATAATGTTTGCTCATGCTCAATATTAAATTGAGTCTATTTCATTAATATTAATATTAATATTAGTTATTGTTTAGTTATTTTACCCTTCCCCTTTTTCTCTCTTACCTCCTCAACTTGTTGAGGAGGTAAGAGAGAAAAAAGGGTTGAGAATAAAATAGTTTATATATACAGGATAAATAAATATGTTGGGTTTAAGAGAAGGATTATCGTTAGCATACTCACCCTCTAGTCGTTGAACGGTTTTACTTCTTTATCTTTATTTTTTATTTATTTTTATTTTTTTTTCTCTCCTCCTCAACTGGTTGAGGAGGAGAGAAATGACATAAAAAAAATTAAAGGTAATGCTTAAGTAAATTTCGCTTCAAGTGAACTTTATAAGTTATTCTTGAAATTGACCCAATAATTAACCAATAGATTTACTACTTAAAATTTTTAGAAATAAAACATTGGAGGACTAACATCCCTAGCGTAGCTTTTTCAAAAATCCAAGACCTTTCCTTTCTGCATCTTGTGATCATATGCCCCGCTTACGCGACTGATAGACGTGTAAGTCAAACAGTAAAGCAAGATTAAGCCATTAAACTTGACAAGTAATAAACATAATTATATAAATAGTGTAATTTAAACTAATTATATAACTAAAAACATTAGAAAAGTATTTTCAAATTAATGTTTTAATTACATCTATTTTCCATATAGTTAAAATCTTACTTAAATTAAAATATTAATTCTAACTTAATAGATATATAGTTGGATTAGTTATAGCTTAAGCTAAACCAATAACAAACTAAAAATAAAAACATACAATTTGTATATTTAATTGTCATAAGTAAGTCATGACAATTTTACAAAATTAACTTTGGATACACCCAGGTACTTTTTATGGGATCTGTGCCCCGCATAAACTGCCTCCTAGTCATTGTTCCCATTTGATGGGTTAATTATAATACTTAATAACAACGTAATAACAACGCTCATAATATTATGAGTAGACTCTATAGCCTACGAATATGATAAACAAAATAAAGGTGTTTCAATTTTGCCTAAACGAGGTTTAAAAAATTGCCTCCAACTACCTTATACACTAATATTGGTTCAACCATATTCAATAACTAGCAACAGTAAAGCTGCATAGGGTCTTCTCGTCTATCTAGAGGTAAACTGTATCTGCACAGTTATTCCAATTTCACTGAGCCAATCATTGAGACAGCTGTTGTATCGTTAAATCATTCATGCAAGACCGCATTTAACGGCCAGGGTATTCCGCTACCTTAGGCTTAAAATAAAACCTTTAAGATTTATATTAGACGAATCTTAAAGGTCTATTTATTGGACTATATCTTCAATTTATAAATTTAAATGCCTTTAATTTAAACCCACATGTCCTAATCCCTTAATCAGGGTTGGTTGAAGGACAAATGCTAAATAATCGTTCAAAGTTGTATATATATAAGAAATTATATATACTTAGCAAAGCATGCATACTTCTGACTTTTTTTAATCTACGTATTACGAATTTTACTTGTCAAATCCTAGGATTACGTAATAAAGAAGAAGGCCTGCATTCCCCCGCGCCTCCCTACGAAGTTGGGGAGGGAGCGGTCCCTGAATTTACTAAATAGATAAATTGTTTAGCGTGTAGTCTCTGAGGATAATATATGAATCATTCAGGCTAAATTGCTTATAGAAGTATGATCGTTCTTTACTTACCCTTTGTTAAGTAGTGTTGATCGATTATGGCTAAGGTTTCCCCTAGCGTTCTTTTTCTGGACTTTCCTTTACTGTCCGGATTTAAAAGATAAACTAACTTTATTAATTCTACCATTTCTGATTTTTCCATGGTTTTCTTATTATTAGAATCTAATCTTGCAATTATATCCTGGAAATTTTGGAAAACCTCTGATTTGTACTTACTAGAATACTTAACAACATAGTTAGAAAAAAAAGGTAACACATACTTTTTCAAGTTCTGAAAACCTTTTAGAGAATATACTCATACTTTTTCTGAACCTGACTTTGCGTGTACAGAACCTTTCCCTTCAAAAAGGACTTTAAACGAGTGTAATATTTGTATACCATTCTCATGTTGGGCAACACTAAACTCAGGTTGTAGTGCTACACCATTAGATACTTTAGAATTTCTAACAATAGAAACAACTAAAGTACCTTCACCTTCCACAAACCCACCTAACCAAAATTTGTAGTTCTCATCCTGAACTAACCCATGTATTCTTTCCTGCTGATTTAAATTATTGTTTTTTTCCATATTATTTTTTTCCATGTTTTTTGTTTTATATATTATATTAAAAGTTGTATACAACCATACTTAATCTTAGCAGTAGATACATAATACTTATTATGTATAAATGTAAATACCACTGGACCACATCGTCCCCTTTCTCATTGGTTTAGTTTTTATCTAACCTTCTACTTTTTATAGTTGTAAAAGAATAAGATAAGAAACTTGTTTTATTACCTAAAGCTAACAATAGGGGTAAAACTGGGGCGCATCGCTTATAAAAAAAAAAATACCTTGCGGCTCTCTATTTGCGACTCTGTTAATGGGATCACTTCCAGTAGACATTACTATCTACCTTACTTATATTTTTTTGCTAGCCACCGCCTAGCAAAAAAAAAAAGTATTAAATTACAAAAAGTAATTTACTTAAAATACCAATAAAATGTTCCAGCATATAGCTAAATTTAAAGAGGGCCCTATACACCGACCCTCATAGGTAAGGCCGCCATTGATCGGGGTTTCCTTCAAATCCAAGCTTATATTAGTCAACCTAGAAAATCCGTTAACCAGCCGACATTGGGCAGAAATCACACTCAATACTTTGATTTATTATCTTACTGCAAAGTGCTTTGTTTTAATTAAACAGTCGTACAACACTATTCCATGCTTCCTATTCTTTACCTTATAATAATAAGTAAGAATGGCTCTCCTTATCCCGAAGTTACGGTAGTTAGTTTGCCGAGTTCCTTAATGATTGTTCACTCAAACGCCTTCGTATTCTCTACTTGCTTACTTGTGGTAGTATTTAGGTACGGTTTATTTAGCCTTATTTCGTCATTCTTCATATATTTTAGTACATTTAAAATGATAAAATAAACATTACTTGTTACAAGTTTTTCCAGAACCTTCTTCACTTTTCTTACAGAGTGTAAATATTATCACTCTCCCTTTGCTTTATTAAAAAAAAACACGAGCAGAGGCGAGTATAAACATTATCACAGGGCAAGAAGATGTTGTTACTTTGTAGGTAAGGTTTACTCATCGTTTAATCCTTTAGGTTAATAAACTTAGAGGCCGTTACTTTAATAAATCCATAAGCTTTAGGCGAGGGCTATGGCATCTTTTGTTAAATACCTCCTTCCATATTATTTTCTACGTTCTAGTTTTAATAGGTCTAGTCTCACGGGCTAGTGTAGTACCTATTGCTATCTTCAATGTTTCAATCTGAGTTTTGTTATCAAAACGAACGCAAAGGAGCCCTTTTTCGTTACTCATGTCAGCATTCTCACTTGGGGTATTTTCTTAACCTGCCACAGTCAATTTTATACTCTTAAAAAGAATATGTCCTAAATTTACCCAACGTTCTGCTACCCCATAGTTAAATTATAAATCATATTTAACAATATGGACAAGGTGTCGGTATACTGTTTAGATCCGTTAAATTTTCGGTGCAACTATCAATGTAAATTTTGTTTACTAAACCAGTGCTCTGTTACGAGGTCTTCAAAAAATAGCCGCTTCTAAGCCTATTTCCTAGTTGTATTAGATAGAAACTTCCTTAGTTTCACTTAACAATAATTTTGGAACCTTAACTCTTGTTCTGGGCTGTTTCCCTTTAGACATACAACCTTATCGTACTATGTCCGATTATTCAATACATTTTAATCTTCATCATTGCCCTTCCGAGTGCGAATACTCACCGATAAAATCCTCACGATTCCCCGATATATGCAAAATTATTTCTTATCTAGGCAACGCCTAGATAAGAAATTATAAGTTGCCTGAGATCACAGTTCTGTACCTGCTATGATTTAACTTGAACTACCTACTTACATAGGTTTCGCAGAAAACCAGCTATCCTAGTCAGTTTTGTCTTTCACTAACTTACCACAGTTCATCGGATATCTTTACAACGATACAGATTATCTCTTTAGCCTTGGAATATAAAAACTATTCCAAATTAGGCTGAGCTAAGACTTTTCTCCCTAAATAACTCTGCGTCATTATTGACAACATATAAAGTTATCCATTTAACAGATAATATAGTTTTATTCTTAGGTCCAGTAACAAACTGTAATCATAAGCAAATAGAACCTATTTGCTTATCTTCTATTTAATCCCTTTGCTAATTAAATAGACTTTTTTTAATAACCTTCCTTCTCTAATAGCTAGGCTAACGGCCATTTTACTGACAGCCAAGGCAAGACCTGCCTCGGTTAAACTGTTAAATACCATTTTCTCATTAGTTAATGTATTTGTAACTAAAATAGACAATTTTCTTGAGGCCGTGGCCGCTTTTGTAGATAAAGCTTTTCTAGCTTTAACCTCTTCACTTAATACAACAGCTCTCATTTTAGCTATTGCTTCTGGTGTATGTTTATAACCTAAAGTTGAACCTGCAACTTTAGCTGTGTTATAGTTGGGGTTTAGATTATCCATATAGTATTGCTCTCTTACTAAAGCTTGATTTATCTCACAATACTCTAGGATCTCTAGCTTAAAGTTAGAAAATCCGTGCTTCAATAAAGCACGATCAATTGGTCTCTTACTTGACACTAAAGAAGCTAAACTGTAATATGTATAAAATCTCACCGAAAGATTAATGGAACTACCCACATAGGTATTACCATTTACTTTATTTATTCAACGGTACACACCGCTTTTATTACGGTTGTCTGCAAATATATCTACTTTAGCTGTATCCGCATTATCATAAACGATAATAGGTTTTACAACAAAAGAATTAGTCATTAGTGAGGAACTCGTAGAAAAGAATGCTTTTTTTGTTTTTTGTAGAAAGAAGTTTTTAGAAGCTTTATTTATTATTATTATGTTTTGATTTATATTAAATGGCTTAGCTCTCTACGAAACTATCGCAAGAGCTACAATACCATCAACTGCCAGAGATTTCAGACTTTCTCTATTTCTATTCTATCCTTGGGTTAGGGGGCTAGCCTTCCAAGGGTCCGGATACCTTCTACTTGTACCTTGCCTTCAGGCTAATACGGATATATACTGCAGAGATTAAATCGGCTATTATTTAGTTAAACTATTTCCATCTAGCTTAGCTAAGACGAAGCACAAAGAAATAGTGTTTACTAAAGGTAATGAAAGATAACAGTTGGGTCTACTACATAAATCAAGTAGCTATGCGACCAACAGCAAATAAACAAAAAAAAAGAATTTAGGAAATGCTAAATTTGGTGATATTGTTAAAACTATATTATCCTGCATCCTCTCGGATGAGGCTTGACTATATTTTAAGCTTGCGCCAACCACCATGTAGTCGATGAACCTTTCTCCTAATAATAGGAGCTTGGATGCGGATTGTCCATTCACTTTCGCAAATCAATCTTGATGTTACTTAATTTTTAATATCTTTTAAAGTTAATAAAAGTTTAAAAATAATCGCGAGTCATTACCTGCGCCCCTAATATATTACTATATTAGGTTAGTTAAGATTGCTTTAGGATTTCCCCGTCAATTTGATGATTTATAGCTGAAGGTTCTCTTCAACTTGGGCTATAACAAGGGCTCCAATTCTTGTTCTCTACCCGTTCGGACTTTTATAATCCTGACCATGGTAAGATCACTAGGCTTCGGGTCTAATTTTAGATACTAATTCATTATTTCATAATTGGTTTATCTAGGCATTACTGCTCGCATCTAATATTAACTTGCTGACCCATTATGCAAAAGGTACGCTCTTACTATTTATTTTAACTTGAGCTGCTTATAAAACTACTATTTCAACCTTTCCTTCACAGTACTTTACGCTATCGCTTATGTATTATATTTAGCCTTAGAGGAAGGTTCCCCTTATATTCAAACAGGTTATTGCCCGTTTTACTTATTTAATATATCAGTGGTTAGAGCTTTGTTTTGCTTAGCTTTTTTTTTTCATTTATCACCAATACGGAGTAAAAAAAAAAAATAAAGAAGCAAACATGTCATTGTCCTAGTAATGCTAATAATTTTTTTTACAATATATTTACTTATATCTCTTTAAATATAAAATATTTAAATATATATATTCTGATACTTTATAGGCTGTTCTACTTTCATTCACATTAATCATAGAATCTCGTTTGATTTCTTTTCCTGAAGTTACTAAGATATTTCAATTCACTTCGTTTATTATTGAATTTCTCTAAGAGTACATGTGCTGCATTTAATTTTAATGAAATACACAAATTAAAAAACTCTCTTTAATACATAGCAAGATATCCCTAATAGTTTCTTTATATACTTGCCTATACAAAAAATATTCCCTTGTATAGAAACATTGTTTGATATCTATCACATTACTAATAACAATCAATATTATTAGCTATATATTTCGGGTTATTATGATTCGAACATAACAATTCCTCAACCCAAATGAGGCGCCTAACCAGCCTGGCTCTAACCCGTATTTTTTTAGTACAGAGAATATCCGATTTGAACGGATGTGATCTATTAAATCTAATAAGTTTCAAGCTTACCGCCTTAAACCACTCGGCCAATTCTCTTTATAATAGCATATAGTTATATATTAATATTAACTAGCCGGGGCGGCTTGCCGCGCTTTGCTTTCCTCTTAGGCAAGCCGCGCAGGCGGCTAGTTAATATTAATAAGTTAAAGATTAAATTTAAGATATTATTCAGCATAATATTATTAAGCATAATGCACTTAAATTGATTCCTCAGAGACTTGAACTCCGAACATATCCTTATCAAGAATACGCTTTACCAATTAAGCTAAGGAACCTATTACCTTAAAATTATATAAATAAGGTTAATTAACTTTGTTTACATAACCTGTTATATTAAGGGGCTTTGATTTACATTATATAACATAAACCTCCTCCTTATAATAGTAAGAGGTAATATTTAGAATATTCATATAACAACTAATTAAATAATATGTAATAATAAACAAGAACTCAAACAACTTGTTTGGCAAAGAATGACATTAAAGATCATATATTTACAACTATAGCTATTACTAGTAAAAATAAATAGCTAACCAATAAACACATAGTTCAATTATACTAAGAATAAAACATAGTAATCTTAAACTTAAAGTTAAAACTAATCCTAAGTCAAAACAACTTTGCTATTGGCTCACCAATTGATAAGGAAATTAATCTATACCGTAAAGTATACTTGGCATTTCATTTGTAGGTCTATAGTTGAAGTAAAAGAAGGTAAAATAGAAGTAGATGTGGTAGAAGTAGATTTAGTTTATGCAGTAGAAGAAGTAGTGCAGTATAGGTATCATGGCCTCTATAAGTGCTTGCTTCTACATCTACAATTTATCCCTATCTTACTGTAAGTCTTATTTTTATCGCCCCCTCCCGCAAACTGGCGGGGCCATGACTGATTTTTCCCTTTTTTTATTATTATATAATACCATTTACGTAATAAGGTTATATTTAGAACTAAAAAAGGGGGGGAAAATGCAAGATAGCGAAATATTTGCAACACGCATGTTATAGATTTTCTCATATATTGTTCATAAACCATTTTATTCCTATTTAATATCTCTGATTCTTCATACATACCTCCTTCTTAATTTTCCCCTTTTTTTTTATTTATATGTCTATTATCTATGCAGTAACAAAATTATTTATCGCTAGCGAAGCAAGTTTCAGCGCGCAGGTGTGCGGTGGAAACTGTTTTTTTTTTCCTTTTTTTTTTATTATTATACAATGTTATTTACGTAATAAGATTATATATATAACTAAAAAAAGGGGAAAAATTTAAGGTGTTACTCTATGTCCTCTAGTAAACAGCTAATAAAGAACCAAACTTTCATATATAACTTAGGTTACATGATTGTGGTGAATCGATCATACAAGAGTTAACCAATTTTAATAACTTAACTCGGGTGATATTATGCATAATTAAAAGGAGTTATAAAGTATCAAGAGCACTCAGATTTGAACTGAGAAGGTGAAGTTTGAAGCTTCAAATTTTACCATTAAACTATGCTCTTTATATTTTAATGTTAAAGTATACTGTTTATAATTTATATTATATCGGAAAAGAGATGATTCGAACATCCAGGTGTAGAACACAATATTTAGCAAATATCTCGTTTTACCAATAACAACTTTTCCTAAATACTTTTAATTATTATATATAAGTATACGGGTTAAACCGGTCTCGATCCGATATACACTTCTATGACAAAGAAGGTTCTTACCAATTAGAATATTAACCCTTACGGCCAGCCGAATTCGAATCGACACAAATCGTTTGGAAGACGAAAGGTCTACCATTAACCTATGGCCGTTTATTTTTTTATTATAAAATAATAAAAAAAAAAAAAGAATAGTTTTACCCCGATTTTTTCTCTTTTTTTTATTATTATACGTTTAATTACTACGTAGAAATTAAACTATTATAACTAAAAAAAAGAGAAAAAAAGGTGCAAGACCAGTACTGGTCTTGCATGAAGGCAGATTTAAGACCTATGGGGCTCGAACCCCTATAACAAAGATTAAAAGTCTCGTATTTTACCATTAAACTAGTATATTGTCTATTCTCTTTTTTTTTAGTCTCCTAACAGGCGAAAAAAAATATATTACTTAGAGTAAGCTTAATGATATTTTATTCTTATCTAAGACTCGAACTTAGATCTAGATATTAGAAATATCCTGCTCTACCATTGAGCTAATAAGAGTTAATAAACACTGCACAGGTGCGATGTTTATTAAAACAGTATTTAATACTTAATCAGGCTATAAGAAAAAAAGAATAGGCATCAAGTAATTAAAAATAAAATTTATTTATCTTTCTTTTGAGCTACATATAAAAATAAAAATGCCAACACAAGGGTAAAGAAGTTATTTTAGCTAAATAAACACAAAATGACATGTTTATCTTAGGGTATTTTTATTTTTTACTATATATTACTAATAAACATTAGAACTAACATTGTATAAATTTAGTATTAAAATTAAAAAATAGCGCTGCTTAACATATAGTCAAGATAAATATAAGAGTTGAGAACAAGCACGCACGCTAAGCTGCTGCAGGGTTATATTTAAATTTATATGTAATTTAGTCTACTCCCCTTTCTATTTAAAAAGAGATTTCCTTTATATATAAAGATTTCCTTTATAGATAAGGAAGTTTTCCGATATGTTAATGATCCTCAACTATATTTTATTTTTAAATTAAATTAATCTTTTAAAATCTACCTTCAAAATTTATTTCCCCCTCCTTTTATCACCACTGTATTTTCCTTTTTTTTAATTACAGTTTAATTATAAAAAAAGGAAAATAAAGGGGAAAGGAAGTTTATTAGAGTGTCAGGGAACAGGGCAGGTATAGCGAATAGTCTAAATAGGTGGGCGGACAAAAAAAAGGAGGGGGGGCTTTATCACAAATTAGTGCCTACACGTACATAGAGCCAGTCTTAATTTATGCTTTCTCCCGGTTTCCTTATAGTTAGCGGGGTTTAACCCTAAAATACTTCTAAGGGATAAGCTACATATCTATAACTAATTAGTAGTTTACTGGACTCTGGGGCTCCGCCCAAAACAAAAAGGAATAAGGGTAAAGATTATTTAATAGATCATCATCTTTTCTATAGACCTGCTCTTTACCCGAGCCTCCTCTTTATCTAAAACATTATACATCCTCTAAGTATTAAGTCCCTTGCATCTTATTTAATTTCCTCCCATATATCTTCCTTTCTCTAACCCAGTCCCCAGATCCACCAGGGGCAGTCCACTTGGTTCACTAGGGCCGGTCCACTAGGTTTACTAAGGCCACCCTCTTCACTTGGACACATAACAAGCTAAGTAAGAACTTCGTAGAAACATACAGCTGTTAAAATAACTCCGCAAATATTAATGAAATAAAATAAATAAGGATATTTATTTTAATATTCTTTACATACTATGAACCCCAGTAGTATATAGAAATATATAAAAAAAGTCATACCACATCCACAAAATGTCAATATAGTATACTTGCCTCCATTCCCAGATGGTGGTTATCTGTGGAATGGTAAGCCAAAACACGTCATAAACCCACAGCTATGAAAGCTGTACCGATCATCACCGTGCCTATCTTTACTTTAACATATCGCACGGTTTAAATGATTTAATCCACTAGTAACAACATAAGTATAAACAAGGTACATAAACCAAATAAAAGGCGACTTAGCAAGAACGTAAAGTTATTTCCTTATTTCTAAGGAAGACTGAATACACCTTAATTGCTTCTAGTTTCCCTTCCACAACAACTGCCGTCTACTCGATGCGCTTTTCCATATTTGTCTCAAAAGATTTATATAGGTTAGTTCCGCGATTGCCCATTTAAGTTTCCTTAATACAATAACTTTTTACCTTACCCACTACGATTAATAACGGTACTTATTATTAGACTTTTCACTATATATAAGGTGGTATTATTGTCTTTAGGGGTTCCCCGGAGTTTGGCAGTTTAGTATGTATTCTTTGGTTAAACAAATTTTTACTCGTTTACCTCCAATGGTAAACAAAAGTACAAGTACCAAAAGGGGATATACTTTTACCCTTTAAAGCCTTAGGGCTAAACGCTCCCTTACCTAAGTGGCTAGATACGGAGGGAACATTCTAAGATCATCTTATTCATAAGTTAACAATGTAGCGACTTATCTCCCTTTATTCATTCCGGATTCGATTTGACAAACTCGGTCAAACCCTTCTTTAATTAAATGATCCTTGGTTTGAATTATTTCGGCTACTGTACATCAATCTTTAAAATCTTGAGCCTTAATACCTCTTATATTATATTCTACCCCGAATTTCTTCCCTCTTTTTTTTTTGTTATTATACAATACTATTTACGTAATAATTATATATTTATTACTAAAAAAAAGGAAAAAAAGGCCTGCCGGGGGTTAGGAAAACGGCATGATTTTATTATAATTGTCTGAAAACCTATAAGTTTTCAAACTTACCGTAGTTCGACCTAAAGAAGATGGACTATATGTACCACAACAAAAAAAAAAGCCGCCAAACTTCTAACTAAAGATTCATCTCTACTATGTTGAGATAAACTAAAAAGTAATCTAACAATATTTTTAGAAGAAAATTTGTTTTCAGTTATGGCAAAACAACCATCTCTTGAAGCAAACCCAGCCATCCAATAAGGATGTGGTTTTTCTGTAATTACAATTAAAGGTTTTAAGGCTGGTACAGTCTCAGGGAAAGCAGCCTTTAATACATCGATTAAGCCAAGATTAACTGAAGCTTTAAAAGATACAATCTTTTGTAACCCTTCCATTGTTAAACGTTTTTTAAGATTAACCATCTCTACTACGAACTCAAAAAGAAGGAAATCTCCTAGTTTTTGAGTTATTAAAGGGTATTTTACAAAATGAGGTGTAGTTTTAGTAGTTAAATCTCCTATAAAAGATACAAAGTAACCACAACTTTTCACCCTTCCGATATTCTACCTACACCGCAAAAATAAGCCTGAATTTCTTGCAAAAGTAGTAAATCTCGCAAACGAAGATGGATAGAAAAGACAGCTTCTGCTTGTCAACCTACAAGAGTCCTAGTGGTTTTTCTAACTCTAATAGAAAAACACCCTTCAGCTAATTTTTTTTCCTTTTTTTTCATTCGTTTTTCCCTTTTTTTAGTTATACATGTATAACTAAAAAAAAAAGGAAAAAACGCAAGCCGCCACCGCTGCTTGCCTAAATTTTTTTATTTTTTTTTCTTGATATTTTGATTATTACGTAATAAAATTATTATTTATAAAAAAAAAATAAAGTGCGGCATGCCGCCCCGCGCAGACTTGCGGGCGATAAAAAAAAAAAGGGGAAAAATTTTAAGGCAACATAGGTGAAGTAATTGCTGAATAAAACCTAAAATGTGCATACTTTTTTACACTATTTCTCAGGTTCCAATCTGAGTATGAATGTAAGCCGTGGAAGCCGGTACCAAAATAAAAACATGATCCAAATGCACCATCACTTATAGTGAATGAAGAAACAGTGTATTCTACACCTTGTACAATATTGTTATCATAAGGCGTTTAATCCTTATTTCAATAATTTTCACTATTGTTCAGACTATATAATATATACAATAATATCGTTATGTGTATACCAAAGTTTTTAAATAAACAGAATAAAAAAAAGCACCCTGTCTAAAGGTCAGTATCCAGAGTTAAATAAAACTGCGGTCCCTTGATAAAACAGGAGTGCTAAATTGTTTTATCCTATTTATGAGTCGTTGAACCTACTTCTTAAATATTCTTTGTAATATTTAAGAAAAGTTGGCTGCATATTGTCTTGTTATTAGATTAATTAACACTTTACGCTTAAAATGTATTAGCTGCAATTTCAGCGCTCAGGGCGAAAAGTTACAAGATTTCCATGCAATTTACTTTATACATTTGCCTAACTTCGTGCATAAAGCTAAGAGCTTACTAATTTATTTATGCATAACTTTAAGCAAAGGCCTATATATATATGCTTTTTCGTGCTGGCTTAGCCAAATACCTACTCATAATTAATTATACATTCTAGAGCTATTCATTCCAGATTTTAAAGAATTTATCTTATTAATACCTTCGGGCGTTAAATGACCTTTAATTTCTACAATCTTAGCTACCTTAACAAAATCTAAGTAATCCATACGCTTTATACCATGTAAGGAACAACTTTGGAAAAAAGGTATCACCTTTTCTTTAATATTACTAAATTTACTTACAGAAAAATTAACTATCTCTGGTCTGGTTGGGGCCCTCTCAATCCTACCACATCCTAAGTAGTCAATAAATTTAGTTAATAAAGCCTCATCTCTTACATGTTGAGGTATAGAAAAAACCATGGTAAGGTTAAAGCCTGATGAATATCTCTTATTCTTTAGTGATTTAACATAAAAAAAACCTTCTCCATCTACAAAACCTGTTAATCAACTAGGGTCCTGGATGCCTTGCTCACCTACTACTGGACGAGGAAAAAGTAGGATGTCGGGGAAGTGTAATTTTAATGTATCAGATAATCCTTTATTCATGGAGCCCTTAAGACTTAGAATATCACGGATTCCTTCAAAACTAGATCGTGATTGGCCCTGTATTAATAAGTTTACAGCTTGTTTAAATAAAAGGTAATCCGCCCTCTTTTGAGTTATTAAAGGATATCTATCAAAATGAGGTATAATGACATTAACTATAGCACGTGCAGATTGAACGCTATAATATACCTGATTTCTATCTTCACGTTCACCAACTATACCTATACCGAAAAAGGTATGTATTTTTCTTAATAATAGTAAGTCCCTGCTATGTAGCGTTATTTGAAATTCAGGTATAACATTTCAACCTGAACGAGTGGTACTACTTTTAGAGACTTTCAAACTAAAGCTTGATTCTGCATCCGCAAATCCCGTAACCCAGTGAGGGGAAAGCTTTGGTTCATCCACTGTGGCCGAACTATAGTTATTACTTAAAGGTCCCCCTTTGACGGTAAAACCAACACTGAAAAAAGACATACAACTAATGTCTAAGCCGGTGAATACTAGAGCTAATAGTACTGTAGCAACTAAACCATCTAAAGCTCCGCTTCTGTTTCCTTGTATTAAAGAATGATGAGCGTATGTTACTGTTACACCTGATGATAATAATATTACTGTATTAAGTAAAGGTAGTTCAAACAACCCTTTAAATTGTTAATTAATTTTGTATAGCATTGAAGAGTGAAAACGAGGCTTGATTATTTCAAGAAATTTACTTCTTGACTCTGCCTTTATATATATTCTATTTCTACTATGAATAGAGGTAAATAGACCTCAGTTCTTATATAAAGCTACTTGTAATAATTTAATATCTCCTAGTAAAAACCCACATGTATTAAGGATATAACCTGACCTGTGGTTATCTCCATCATCCCCTCCCTGCTTTGCTGAGGGGGACAGGAAGACCAAAATTTAAAAGACAAATATAGATATTGATCGTTACCTGCTTAAACTAAAGAGCTTAAACTAATTTTTTATTATGTATCTTTTTTTACAAAGGTTTCAACCCCTTTGTTCACAAATGCCTTTCTGGCTAATAACATACTCGAATGTGGACAACCTATGGCCAATGCAGCTTGACGAATCGAGCTATAAACAGCTGTCAATCCTGTCACCGTATCAAACACTTCTATCCCTATACCTTTATCCTTATTTATCTTAAGCATTCTCTCCCTAGCTTTAGCCCATTGCTCATCACTAGCATTTTGTTTATTTAAATGCTCTCTCAATTTAGCTAGTTGTCCGCTCGTAAACTTATGGGATTTAATCTTAGCTATAGTAGCAAGAGAATGTTTTATACCCAAAGATAAACCTGCTACTCGTAAAAGATTATACTCTGGATTCAAAAGATCCTTGTAATATTGTTCTCGGTTTAGCAGCTGATCACTTTCACAATATTCTAATATATATAACCTAAATCCACTATAACCATATTTTAATAAAGCTCTCCCTATAAGACTAGCGCTGTTTTCTACTAATCTATTTAAATTATTAAAACTATAGTATCAAGTAAATCTTTTAGATAAATTAAAACTACTACCTACGTAGCTGTTGTTATTACTTATGTTAATTCAAAGGTATACACCGGTTTTATTCTTATTTTCCTGATAGATTAAATTTTTATCTAAATCAGCATTTAAATAAGATTTACATGGTGTAATGTTTATTCCTTTAATTATAAAAGGTATAAGTGAAAAATAAAGATAATCATTTGTAGGTTCCTGGGCAAACAAAGGGCATGGTATGATAAGAATACTATCCTGTAAATTATAAAGTAAATATGATTCAAACAACCTATTATACGTTTTAACTTGTATAATAAATTTATATCTATTTTTATGTTGTCTTTTTATAACAATATTTAGAACTTAAACGAAATATATTAAAAGGTATCTTCTTCTTCTTAGTCAAGTTAAAACACAAGACTTTAATAAGTAATTAAAATGTAGGTAAGGTATATTTACAAATACGCTCCCTATACAAACACCTATTTATTTTTATACAAATACGTATTATTTCCATTACAAATCTAATCAGATATGTTTAAATAAGAACCTTACTTATTTTCTGATCTTTTATTTGTAATGGACGTTAAACGTTAGTTAGTCTGATGGTAGAAAATAAATATTTCTATCTATTTTCTCTTTATTACCTTTATAATGGAGCTTGAAACCATAGTTATAGTATTGATAACAATTATCAAAGGAAATCCAAGAATGCATATCTTTTTTATTCGTTTAATTTAATTTTTATTTAATTTAATATTCAATATAAGTTGTAAAAGAGAAGTAAGCTAAACTCTTATCGGTTAATAAGGAACTTATGTTTAATGGTACTATCTTTCTACCCTTTGAGTAAAACAAAGTATGAAGTTCTGTAACAGCTATTAATTGACGAGTAGTAAAATAAACTGAGGATGTATCGGGATATAACTTTCTAACCGCTCGCTTAACTGAAGCAGATGGTGTGCAGAGATAATTAAATTTTGCAAATAAATGATTAAGATATTGTTCATGAATAATCGATTGCTCAAATCTCAAGGAAGCATTCTCAGTATTCTATCTTGAAATGTATAGATCTCCTAAAATCAATCCATATAAGATAGCATAATCTTCTTTATTGATTAAGGGTAGACTACTCCTACTATAACCTTTAGTTTTAATGGTCCGGATTCTGCGACTATTAATGGGAATAATACCGGTACTCATTATAAAGGTAAGTTCATCAAACTTTCTAAATTAACTTTTAGATTAGATCATATCATATATAAATATATTTAAAGGTAGCCGAGGGTGATAATTTCTTATTCAGACATATCCAAGCCTTGGATAGCAAAATAAAACGGAATGACCAGTTAATTATCTTATCCTTCATTCTTAAAATCCTTTACGTAGCGACAAGATGTATTTGTGCTTTAATTTAAGAATGGAGATAAAAAACAGAAGACTTATTCTAAAGGTCACTTTAAATAATTTATATAAAGGCGTATGATCGTTGAAGTTTACTTATAAAAAAAGACAATAAAGTTTTCCGACTTTCCGATCTTTTTAATTCCTATCTGCAAACTAGCTCTCCTAGCAATGAAATAAATCATACGACCCGCCTAGCTAGCTGAGGGAACTGAAGCTAAGGACGACCAGGCTTGCGTACCCTAGTCGAAGGATTAAGCCGATACTGTTACCCTAAACAATATTTAAAAACTTCCAACACATTATCTTTAATATATAAGCATTACCTGCGGATTATTTAAAGTGTACACGTGTACCAATGTATACTCACATTATTCTTAAGAAACTTCCCCGCAATTAGCCCTTTTTGCATCGAAAGATTTCCGATGCCCCTTTGATATCTTTTTACCCTAAGGGTTAACAGCTTCTATACCCATAGGTGGTCATTGAGCACCCAATTCGATCGTAGGCGATAAAAGCACTCGTTTTTAGATTAACTATGTGTTACCAGCTACGCAGACTTCCCTTTTTTATTTTTTTTTACATGGAAAAAAATAAAAAAAAAAGGAAAGAAGCAAGCAAAGCACATATTAATTTTTTTTAATTTTTTTAATCCTATATTATGTTTATATACTAATGTTAGTTTAATCTACTTTTATTCATTCCCCCTTTTATCTTCTTTATTTCATCTAGCCCCTCTCTAGTTAAGTGTACTTTGTTTTTCATAAGCAAAGCCACTTTTTGGAAATCCTCAAAATTCTTAGATTTTATCCCGTGTAATTTAAATTCTTCAAAAATGGGAATCACTTTATTACTAACCTCGCTGAATTTTTCAACTATAAATTCACCATAGCCAGATTTAGGTATATATCTCCCACAATTTAAAGTAGAAATTAAACTTTTTAGAAAATCTTCATCTCTAGTGTGTTGAGTCAAAATAAATCTCAATCATACGGCTTCACCTAACTTAGATGCAGGGGATTTTTTTAATGCTACAAAGAAACATCCTTCAGCATCGGTGAAACCAGCTAACCAGTGTAAACTTTTTATAGTTCTATCTTTAATTTCTGGTCTTAAAATAGGTTCTATATTAGGGAAAGCTAGCCTCAAATTATCAGATACTTCCCCATTATTTAGCACAGCTTTAATTGACATAATTTTATTTAAACCTTCTAAAGTCAAATGTTTACCTTCTTCCATTAAATTTACTACTTGTTTAAAAAGTAGATAATCGGATTGCTTATTAGTTAATAAAGGGTATTTATCGAAATGGTGAAGAATAACTTTTAAGTCTTCAAGTGCATATACTCTAAATTGAACAGATTCCGCACCCAATTTAGATATTTTACCTACCCCAAAGAACGATTTAATTTGTTCTAATAAGGCAAGATCTTTTATATGTAAACCAATTTGAAAATTAGCTTTTACTCTATAACCTGTCTTACTTTTAGAGTCTGGACTAACACCTACAAAAAAACACCCTTCCCCGTCAGTAAAACCAGTGATATAATAAGGATTCAAGCCATTAGTTGAAGCAGGGCTAAATTCGGAAAACCTTGCTTGACCTCCTGTCAGCAAGGGTTTTTTGTCAGCAAAAGTAAAGACAGAAAACAAAGATATTGGGGCTTTTGGATAAACCTGGATTCCAGGTATAGATTCAACTATCGTATTTACATAATTTAAAAAGGCAATAAAAACCAGGTTTCCCTGGCACTTAGAGCACACCTCACAGTATTTCTTTAATACTGAGAAACCGTCTACTCGTTGCTCTTTTACAGATATGTAGCTATCTGGTTTAGATCCGCGATTGCCCATTTCTTGATCAAGACCAAGAATCTCTAATGATGTTACTATACCCTCAGCTATTAACGAGGCCACTTTTAAAGCCTTCTTTAAAAGTTTAGTTATTAGGGCTTTAGGGCTTCCCCGGAGTATGGTTTCTATTCACAATTTGTTTTTATGAAAAAACGCTCAAAATATAGCTAAGAAAAATAATGCTTCTGAGACTATAAATAAAGCAACACCCATATTTAATCCTCTTTGTACCGACAGAGTGTGGTTACCTAAGTATGTCAAAAATGCAACCACTTATAAATAAACGAATTGGACTATATCTTAATTAATAGGTTAAATATATTAAGTTAACGTATTAATTTTTAACGTGTAGTCTCTGTAGATCCTACTAGGATATTTATCCATCCGTTGGTTTCCTGCTGATTGTCTAGTTATAACAAGAGTTTCCAGCAATTAGTTAAATTTTAAGAGGGCACATGATGTAACAATACTGTCTTTATAACTTTTATATAGCCGCCTGCGCGGCTTGCCTAAACTTTTTTTATTTTTTTTTTATGATAATTTGATTATCACGTAATAAAATTATTATAAAAAAAAAAAATAAAATGCGGCATGCCGCCCCGCGCAAGCTTTTATTTACAATTTTCCTATCAAAGATCTAATCTTTAGTTTACCTTGTTCAGTAAGATGTTCCTTAGATATAATCATATTGTAGACAATCCCTCATTTATTAAAATCATTAGACTTATTACCCAACAAGGGATATTTATTAAAATAATCAATAAGAAATTTTACACCATCTATAGATAATACACTTAGAGATAATGCTTCTGAACCTTTATTGTTAGTATAATTTTTAAGGTTACAAGACAAAAATAAAGCTAAACTTTCCATAAAAGGTTTCATAGAAGAAGATGTAGGCTTGTCATATGAACGCTGATCTAATCTAAATTTTAGACTAATATTTTTACTAACAGACCTTTTACGAGTATCTGATTTAGCTTTGCTTTCGACATATTTAATACCAAAATGTCCATCAGCTTCCGTAAAGCCTGTAAATCAACTATTGTTTGTAAAGTAGGAATTATCTAATAAACTTTCTGATATGCCTAAAGAATATTTAGCGTTAAATACTTTAATTAGATCATTAAATCTTTTGTTCTTAGGTGTTCTAAGTTTACCATGTATTAAGTTAATAAAAAGCATAATTCCAGCCTTATCTCCAATAATATAACGAAGAATATTTTCACCTGTAATTTGAAAACGTCCCACATTACCTAACTCTGACTGGATAAAGGCGTACATACCTAAATTGTTAATATGTGAAGTAAAAACTATTCTAGGGTTAAGTACTCGGTTTAAAGTTGTATTACCTAAAGCAGGAATAGATATATGTCCGTCTCCCTCTAACAGGCCAGCTAAATAATGACCTAAATTATTCTTTGTAGCTAGTATAGAATTGTTATTATTAGCTTTATAAAAATTTAAAGCTTTCTCTATATCTTTGATAGGGATAGCTTTAGCTATATTCAAATTATCAATAAACAGTATAGTACTTTTGAAAAACATTTTACCCTCTGATATAACATCTCTTCATCAAAACGACATTGAAGAAACAACAGATATAAAAGCTATAGTTAAAAAATAGTTTGCATTACTAAAACCATGCATTGTTAATACCACAAAATTTTGATATACTGGATTGACTCCCATAGCTAGGCTAATAGATCCTAGCTTCAAAAAAGCCCGAGCTCGCGCCATCAACAAACGATTAAGGATTAGTTTGTTAAACTAAGGACTTTTGGGTATATACGCCTACACTTACGCATAGGATAGGACTAGATCTTATTTCTCTAATTTGTAAAAATCACGTAAATGATCTCAAAAGAAAAGAGTTCTTTTGTTATTCATTCCTTCTTTTATTTCTCTTACTTTGTTTAAATATTTGACATCTCCTGGATTAAGTCTATTTGCTTTTTGAAGCTCTAAGACTTTTAGAAAGTCTAAGTAGTTCAGATGCTTACTACTAAATAAAGGGTATTTAGTAAAATAGCTTGATAATATCATATTACTAGCTAAATTGATAGTTCTTACCCTGTATTGATGATGAGCTGAATCACTTCTTACTACACCTAGTTTACTATTTAAGAACTTAGCTATATCATGCATAAATTCATAATTACTTAAACCATTGTGGTATATTTGTCTTTGTACCAATTCAAGTCTACACTCAACTACGGGATTAACTCGTTTAGTTTTTGAGCTACTAGCTCTTACCGAAAAATGGCCATCCCCATCTATAAATCCCGCAAACCATGGATTAGAACCCAAAGGTTCACAATTTAAGGGTAACTTAGGTATAATTGTATCAGAGTATTCTGATACTTTCATTCAGTCAATTAAGTCATGTAATGCTTTAATTTTAGGTGTTCTCATACACCCATTTATTAAAGACACAATTAACACAATGCTTTCTTTGTTGTTAAATGTTAAAACATAAGCATTAGCTCCTTTTTTTTTTGAAAGAGAACCGTGGCCTGATGTGTTTTGAATCATTAAACCTAAAGACATATCATGTGAATCAAACACAATTTGGATAGAAGGATAATATAGTCTGCCTTTGGGCGATCTTTCGCTCTTAGGTGTTATTATAGTACCATCAGCTTCAATTAAACCAGCTAAGTAATGTGAAAGCCTACTCTTATTTACATTAGATGAAACGTCGTTAGTTTCGTCTTTATAGGAACTAAGATAGCTAGTAGCATCCTTATAATTATCAGTTGATGTTTTTTTTAATAGACAAAACAAAATAGACATAAATACATACGTGACACAAAAGAGAAATTTAAACGTATAGTCTCTGAAGAACCCTAAAAAAATATTATTTGGTAGGTTTCCTGCTGATAGTCCTATTTTTGCTGTTATAAGCAATAGGATTTTCCAGCACATAGTTTGAAAATTGACTGGCATATTAAAGGGTTTACCAGTAGTTGTTAATGTTAATAGTGCAATACATGTAAACAGAGGTCAAGGTGATGGTGATACCAAATGGAAAGGATGAGCTTGAAAATTACTTCTTGTTAAAATTGTCATTCTTTTATCTTTCTTCATTAATTATTATAATATATAATTATACTACACCCTAAAAAAAAGAGTCGTTTCTATATAAAAAAGATTTAGGAGTCTATGCTAAGACATAAAAAATACACACTAGGCTTTGCCTAGCCTCGGCTAGGCAAATTATAAATTTGTTTAAATAGTTTCTTTTTTTTAGGCTCGTAGCTCACATAATACTATATATTTTTTTTTTATTTTTTTTTCATAACAAATATCCTAATTTAGTCCTAACCTTTTAATGGTGGTTAATCGTATCAAATATTAATTATAACCTACATATAGTTTACTTTAAAATTAAAATAGGGGAAATTTTACCCGGTCCCTGCTTTATTTTTTTTTTTCGTTTTCACCCCCCCCCCCCTTTTTTTAGTTATAAATATATAACTAAAAAAAAAAGGAAAAAAAAAAGGGGGGGGAAAGAAACTTGCTAGAGCTTCCAATATATTTAAGAAAAAAAAAACATCATATCTAAGTACAGTCTGAAGTTAATACCTTTATATTTCGGCTAAAAGCATTAACTTACCCTTTATCTGGGTTTTCTCTCCCTCCTCCTCAACTAGTTGAGGAGGAGGGAGAGAAAATGGCCAGAAGTAAAAAAAATATATATTACAAATAATCATCAATAAATAGACAGGTTATACTTAATTTAATATATGTTATATTTTGCACACAATAGTGTATAATTTTAGTTGCAAATTCAACACCTTATTAATCTAACATTTGATACAATTAGTTATATTAATACGGGTTATGATTAAGGAATAGGTGACTTGAACACCTAACCAACCGTGTGTAAAACGGTTGCTCTACCTTTGAGCTAATCCCTTGGGGCACTGTAGCGACAGTGCCTAGTGGCATAGGTTTAGGGTATTTAACACTCTTTTATACTAAAAGAATCTACCTTAAAAACTTAATCATTATTCACCAATTTAACTGAAAATGTTAATATAGCGGCTTTATCTGATGCCTGACCAGGCATCATGAATAAGGGCAAGACTATTGTTAAAGTTACTCCCGATAAAAAAAATAAGTCTTAATTTTACTACTAATCCTTTAAAATTTATTTTACCTTCACTTAAGGAAATTTTTATGCTAGGTATTCATACTTTTTACTTCTCTTTTAACTTCTCTTTGTTTTATAGTTATAACGATAGCACCAACCATTGCTAATAAAAGTATGACACTAGTTAATATTAGTCATATACTATAAGTAGTGTAAAGAATATTACCTATGCTTGTTATATGACTAGTTTCTGACAAATTACCATCTCAAATATTAGTAGTAGTAAAACTAGTGTTAGTAAAATTACTCGTAAAAGATATTATACCATTATTAATATATAACAGTATTATATCTAATATATCATTAAATGTATTAATGATATTTGAAATATAGCTAGTAAAAGGTACAATACTGTAGGGTATTGTAGAATGTACAGAAGAATAAAAAGAAATAGAAATAATAATAGCTAAAGGTATACTATTGCTGGTGTCAGTTAATAACTCACTTATTCTAACATTTATTAACATTAAAATAAATAGAAACAGAATAGATACAGCCCCTACATATACTAATAAATAAGACAGACCAATAAAATTAATACCAAGCATTATAAGATAACAAGAAATACTTAAAAATAAACCAATTAGAAATAGTGCGGACACTATTGGATTTTTACTAACAATAACAAGTATAGCACAAAAAATAGCAAATAATGAAGCAACATCCAACATTTCTGCCCTAAAACTATTAGTGAAAGTTTCTCATAAAAGAATTAAATTAATCATGATAAATTATATAAAAAGTATACCTCCACTAGACCAGTCCTATAAAAAAACTTTTTTTTTACTTTATTTTAAGATTATTAAATTTTGTTCTATCTAGGTTAAACTATCTAAATATTGCACCTATAACTGTTCTTTTTTAAAAGGAATAAGAATTAAACTATATTAAAGGAGGATAGATTTTCCTGACCTACGGGCGAGGAAAAAAATATGTCATACTTCTCGAACTTTCTTCATTTTATTCTTTTTTTTTAGTATGATTATAGTCTAAACGCGTACAAGACTCGAACTTGTAATATTTGTGGCTGAAAGACAAGGCTTATATTTAGACTAAACGTTTTCTAATTTTTATTTTACAATAAAAACATTAAGCAGATATTTTTAACATTATATTTTATATTGCGTTGGTTAGTACGTGTAATTAGTCTCTTTAAGAATATTTTAAAATTAAAGTATTAACCTGATACCTTTTTATTTTAGAGAAAAAAAAAGAAACATAAATTTAAACGCGTACAAGACTCGAACCTGTAATCTTTGTGGCCGAAACACAATGCCTTACCATTTGGCTAACGCGTATTAACACATATACCTTATACACAGCCCTCAAGATGAATCGAACATCTATCAAAATATTAACAGTATTTCGCTCTACCGTTGAGCTATAAAGGCTTGAATATATAAGTATAAAAAAAAAAAAGTCTCTCCTGCCTTTTGAATTTTTATTAAAAACCTAGCTTTCGCTTGGCGCAGCCAAGCGAGAGCTAGGCTGCGGCTAGCAAAAATAAAGCTAGCTGGATATTTTTTTTTTACAATGACCAAGCTTAGTATAAGTATAAAGACCTCTTATATTTAGTTTAAATTAGATATCATTTAACTAATACACATAGCAAATAGGCTAACAAGCCAAAATTTATATGGACTAATCCCTGTCCTTTTTCTTTCCTACCTCCTCAACTGGTTGAGGAGGAGGGAGAGAAATGAGGGGGAAATAATAAAGGTATTTTTATTTTTAAATCTTTTTTTTTCCATACCCCTAAGGGTTAGGAACAGCAAGTGTGATACCAAGAAAATAAAAAAAAAAAAAGAATAAGTCGGTCTTTGTGCGTAAAGATGCCCATATTCAATTCTTACCTAGCTATTTATCAATTACGTACATGTTTCAAAGCTTATATAAATTATATAGGTCATTTAAGTATATTTATTCAAATATAAAGAATTATTTATTATATAATAAAAAGTTACTATCAATAGGAAACAAGAGATTCGAACTCTTAAAAGTACAATACTATTGAGTTTACAGCTCAACCCATCTTACCAATTATGGAAGTTTCCTGGGGGGCTTTTTTTGCATAGAAGATGCAAAAAGCCCATATGTAGACTAGCTCTACTTGGAAGGGTGAAAAGAGACAGGATTAGCTACCTCCAGCATTCGATGTTTATACTCCATAGGCTGAACTTTTTTTTTACTCTTTTAGAGTGCAACCTAATTATGTACGGAATACACCACTACCTACTAATTTATTTGCTAATCAGATTAAATTACTATCCAGGACGCTTTTATTATGACCAAACTTCGAAAGCTATCACTACGTGGAGGTTAGTCTAGAGCATCTAACACTCGGCTAGATTATTACTAGTAAGCACCATGGCTAAACTCTCTGAGGAACCGCTAGCTAATTCTGTTAAGGCTACAAAAGCAATACGACTCTTAGAAAAAAGCTTCTGCAAATAACACCATAGTATCTGCAGTAGAAAGGCTATTAATAAAACTGGTTGAAAAAAAATACTCATTTTTTTGTTTATAAAAAGTATACCTCTACTAGACCAGTCCTATAAAAAAACTTTTTTTTTACTTTATTTTAAGATTATTAAATTTTGTTCTATCTAGGTTAAACTATCTAAATATTGCACCTATAACTGTTCTTTTTTAAAAGGAATAAGAATTAAACTATATTAAAGGAGGATAGATTTTCCTGACCTACGGGCGAGGAAAAAAATATGTCATACTTCTCGAACTTTCTTCATTTTATTCTTTTTTTTTAGTATGATTATAGTCTAAACGCGTACAAGACTCGAACTTGTAATATTTGTGGCTGAAAGACAAGGCTTATATTTAGACTAAACGTTTTCTAATTTTATTTTACAATAAAAACATTAAGCAGATATTTTTAACATTATATTTTATATTGCTTGGTTAGTACGTGTAATTAGTCTCTTTAAGAATATTTTAAATTAAAGTATTAACCTGATACCTTTTTATTTTAGAGAAAAAAAAAGAAACATAAATTTAAACGCGTACAAGACTCGGACCTGTAATCTATGTGGCCGAAACACAGTGCCTTACCATCTGGCTACCCCGATCGTAATACATATACTGTGCATACTGTGTGTATCTTCCATTAACAGTTAACATTGATCAACCCTCCTTGCAGGCAAAGGCGATATTTTCCTCCTTTTTCTCTCCCCACCTCCTCAACTTGTTGAGGAGGAGAGAGAGAAACAGTAGAAAGATCCAAGTTCGCGTTTATTTATATTTATTATTAGTTTTATCATGAGTCTATTCCGGATTCGAACCAGATGTAATAGATTTAAACAAAGAAAACCTTGCTCCAAACATAGACTTGAAGGCAGTACCCACGGTACTGCCCCTTTATTATTGTTAACATTAATTAATCCCGTGCAACTTCCACTACACGAACCATATTTCGACTTAACACCAATTAAAGTCACGCATACGAAAACCTTCCACTATAATAACTAGACCTATTTATCTAGAATTAAATTATAATAGTTAGCCAAACTTATTGCACATACTTCTTTCGGCGCCTGACGAGTAGTTAGTACCTATCTGAGATTAAATCCACCGTGACGTGGTGATTCACGATTACTAGTAATTCCTTATTCATGTAGTCGAATTTCAGACTACAATCCATATTTTATCCTACTTTTTGAGATTAGCTTAAATTCACATTTTCGCATCTCTTTGTATAGGTATATGTGGCACGTCTATAGCCCACAATATTTCATAGCGATCAGATTTGCCATACAGATAAACATACATTAACCTTGAGCCTGCGGGTTTAAAAGTTAATCTATATCTAAAGCGTCCTTTATTATAAACAACTAGTGTTTTTACTATAATCTGTTTTTATTCATTCCCCCTTTAATACTCATAATATTATTATAACCGTTTAGGGTCAAATGCCCTTTATCTTCCACAATTGATGCCACTTTCTTGAAATCCGCAAAATCTAAGCTTTTTATACCTTGTATAGGGTACTTATCAAAAAATGGTATTATTATATTTACAATGTCTGTGAACTTTGAAATTTCAAGATGTACAGAATCGTTTGAAATATGCATATGTTTACCTTGTTCTAAATTAAAGAAAACAATCAGACCTCGGATAAGTTCCTTATCTCTAAGGTTTAAACCTACTCCTAATCTTAATTGTACTCTGCTGCTTAATTTACTGCTTATAGAACTACTGGTTTTTATATTAAAACTACCATCTCCACTTATGAATCCTGCTACTCACTCAGGCTCAAGAATATCTTTAAAAGAATACTCTGGTCTATTAACCAAGACAAAGTTTGGAAAACTTTCTTTTAAACTAGGTGATAAACCTAAATTAAGAGAGGCCTTTATTCCGATTATTTTTAATAAACCTTCTTTACCTAAATGTTCTCCAGCCTTCATTATATTAAAAGCTTTTTTAAATAAAATATAATCAGCTAATTTGGCAGACATAAGTGGGTACTTATCAAAATGGTTTAAGACAATCTGTAATTCTTTAATAGAGTCTACTCTATATTGAACGGAATCTTTACCATGTTTATGTATTTTACCTACACCTAACATAAGTTGGATTTTTTCCAATATAGATTTGTCTTTTTTGTGCAGCCCTATAGCGAAAATAGCTTTAACCCTCCAATTGGTATTATATTTAATATTATGCTGAACTAAAATAGAGAATGAACCCTCTGCATCCGAAAACCCTGTAAAAAATCAAGGGTTCATTTGATTAGAAGGTAGATGTATAGTGGTTAATCTTCTTGTGTTTACCTGATTAGAAGGGATTCTGACTTGATAACCTCTTTCGAAGCCCATTAGAGTACACCTTAAATGCATTAATTTTTTGTTTTTGGGGACAGGTTTAATGCATCAACTACCGTCTACTCGTTGCGCTTTTACAGTAACAGATTTTTCTTCCTGGTTTGTGGGTTTACTTAAACCTGTTACTGACTTAGTTCCGCGATAGCCCATTTCATTTTCAATCATCTTCTGACTTGTTACCTTATTTTTATGGTCGAGCGAAGCTCGACTATAAAAAAAGTCTGAGTAATTACTTCAGCCACATATAGTTTTTCAATTAAGAAAAAAATTTTTCTTAAATTTTTCTGTGATAAGATCACAAAAAAATCTATAGCTTGGTACCAGAAGCTTTAGGGTGTCCCCGGAGTTTGATAGTTTTACCCACACTTGAGCGATCTCCGACATCGCTCGGCAGGCCATGATGATTTGTCTTGGTCCCTGTTATCATTTCCGATATACTGGTGAACTGCTTTATTTATAAATTTTGCAAATAAAGCAAGGGTTTCCGTTAATTTAATGGAATTAACCAATATCTCACGACATTAACTGAAGACAACCGTGCAACGCTTGTAATATCTTTTCAGGGATACTATACAAATTGTGGTAAGGTTTTTCGCGTAACGACGAATTAAATAACATACTTCACTACTGGTTTCAGAAACGGTCTAATGGTTTCAGTTCCTGCGTTGCCACATTACTCTTGAGGTGGAATGCTTGCACTTTCATTTATAAACTAAAAATATTCTAATCTATGGCATTCATAATTTTCTGCCTGGGACTACCAGGGGTATCTAATCCTGTTCGCTACCCGAGCCTTCGTCCCTCAACGTCAGTTATTAGATAAAAGGTTGCTTTCGCCATTACCAGTCCTTAAGGTATGACTGAATTTCAACTCTACTCCTTAAATACTCACCTCCTCATATATAACTCTAGTAAACCGTATACAGTGGAGGAGTAATTTTACCGTCTAGGTACCCTTTAACACGGCAATCAGCATCTATAGGCGTAAATGCTGACCTAGCAAATTTATCTTAGAATTAAGAGAGAAAATCTCATCCAATTGCCTATAATAAAATTACCGACCTCTATTCATACCCTGTTTAATTATTCGTACCTTGGCAACACCTACTTCAGTTAAATGATCTTTTGATCTCATTATTTCTGACACCGTACGAAAATCTAAATAGTCCTTGGACTTTTCTCCAAGGATAGGGTATTTATCGAAAAAATCTATAAACTTTTCAACATCTGAAAACTTGGAAACCTGATACTCATAAACATCTCTCTTTCTGGCTAATCTTCCACAACTAAAATAATCAATCAAACACTTTAATAATAATTCATCACGAACGTGTTGAGTAACTATAAAAGATAAATATACTTGATATCCTGTCGTAGACTCTTTAGATTTAGCAATACCTACCATAAAACAACCCTCAGCAGAAGTAAACCCTGAAAATCAATGAGGATCAGGAATACTTACAGTACTAGATGTAAGTTTCGTGGCATTCTTTACATTAGGAAACGCTAATTTCAATGCTTCAGATAGTCCTAAATTTAAAGATGCTTTAAGAGAAACTATTTTTAAAATACCTTCTTTATTTAAATGCTCATTCATCTTAACTAATTCATGAGCTTGTTTAAATAGTTCAAAGTCTCATTTCTTTTGAGAAACTAATGGGTAATCGTTCAAATGATTAATTAGAATAGATAATTCGTCAAAAGTCTGTATTCTATATTGGACGAGATTTGTCCCAGATTTATGTATCATTCCTACGCCAAAGTAGTCACGTATATCTTCTAACAATGCTATATCCTTCTTGTGTAAGTTTATTTGGAAAAAGAGTTGTACTCTTCAACCTATAGCTCTAGTGACTTTAGTCAAAGAAATTCTAAAACATCCTTCACCATCTATAAACCCAGTCAAAAATCAAGGATTGATATTCTTATTAACGTAAATATTTGAAGTAGAATAGAACCTTCTATCTTTTTTATGTAATTCCTTAGAAAGGATTCTGATTTGATAACTTCTTTCGAAGCCCATTAGAGTACACCTTAAACACATTAATTCCTTGTTTTTAGGGACAGGCTTAATGCATCAACTACCGTCTACTCGTTGCTCTTTTACAGTAATATTTTGGGGTATTACTGATTTAGATCCGCGATAATCCATTTCTCTTTCGATCATCTTCTGACTTGTTACCTTATCTATTAGATTTTTTAATCAACAATCTAATAAAAAACCTGAGTAATTACTTCAGCCACGTATAGCCTTTCGACTAAAGCTTGGTATCAGAAGCTTTAGGATGTCCCCGGAGTTTGGTAGTTTTAGGCACATATGTGAGATCCTACACCACAAAGCACCTATTAAAGATGAATAACACTAGTCTTCTACGTATTACCGCGACTGCTGGCACGTAATTTGGTCAAGACATATAGATAGAAAATAGTCATGATCAGTATTCTATCTAGAACTTTATTCGACAAAATCGATACTATATTTTTTCAATATATAAAATATTTACACTTTTTATTACTATAATAAAAAACTAAATATAGTTAGCCGGAGCTATACATTCCCCCAAGTTGCTGGTTCAGCCTCTGCGGCCATTGACCAATATTCCCCACTGCTGTACTATACGTATTGGGGTTTTTTCAGACCCAATGTGATCGATCGACCTCTCAGTCTCGACTACGGAATTTCAAGCTAGTTAAGCCATTACCTTAACTACTACCTATCCGAAATATTTATTGTCCTCTTAAAGCGGAAACTTACTTCCTTTCTTCTTCCTATTTTTATAAGGTATTTTACCTTTCTTTAAGGCAGCCAAAATATTAAATACTCACCTGTACACCACTTCTAATCAAATTAGTGACTTAACGCCACATGGTTAAATTAGACGTTCGATTAGCATGTGTCAAGCACTTGGACAGCGTTCATTCAGAGCCACCATCAAACTCAAAAAAAATTTTTATGGTTTAGAATTTATATCCTATATAAATTCTGTACCATTACTAATAAAATATTCACCTATTATTAATTAAATTTAATTAATAATCATATAAATATAATTAACATAAAGTCGTTATTACTTTTTGATACATTTAAGCCGGATCCTGTCTTAGTTATTAAACTAAAATAAGGCTTAACCTAGGCTTGTGGTTTCACTACCTTCTCCGACTGCCTAAAATAAAAAAGAATCACATTTCTTTTTTATCTGTACATTTAATCATAACTATAAAAAGATGGACTTTATTTTCTCTTTAATACCAAAATTTTTACTTTTACTCTCTTCAATATGAGTTTTAGTTTTACAAGCTTCGGACTTTCCTATACTATATGTATATATAGTACCTATACTATATGTAACAAAAAAAAATATTACTCTAGATTAACACAAAAAACCCTCTACAGCAGATTGTACAGGTAAACTTACAAAACTATGAGGTTTAAGTGGACTTTTTAAAACAGAAAACTTTTTTTTTCCTAAATTCATCATTCTATCTTAAACCGATCTGGGGGGGGTTAATATTTCAAATGCTTGCTGGGGCTTCGCCCTAGCCAGCAGTGGCTAAGGTTCACAAATATAACTGTAAGAGTATTAATCTTATTTGTATATAAGACCTAGAAGACAAGTGCTACTCTTTGAGTTTATATAGGATACTAGGTATTCCACCCAAAAGGTAAGCACAGCTTATTTAGAGGACTTTAGTAAAAAAATCTTCTTCTCCCATTTCTAATTATTTGCGAATAAAAGTATAAGCAAGTGTTTATATATAAACCAATATAAGCCTTAATTCTCTTATAAAAGTACACGAAAAACCAAAAGCCAACTCCTACTCACTATGTACTTAGAGGTTAATTAATCTTACCATTGTGACTTATGTGCTAATATACGTCCTACTCTAGAAACGTCTTCACTTATCCGTTTTTACCTCCACCCATAGGCAGACAGTAAAGTCTATTTTTAGGGTCTAAAAAAAATAATGAGATTAAGCTTTTTAAGGTCTATACTAGTATAATTATTTATTATATCTATTTGTTTATCTAAAATAAGACGATTTTCCTACGTTTATCTGCCTTCATGCAAGACCAGTACTGGTCTTGCATGAATGGTAAACTATACTGAAATATAAGCCATCAAGCTAAAAAGACAGCTAAATTACCTACAATAACAATAAGAGCAAGACAAAAGAAAAACAATAGCAACTTACAAGAAATTTATTTCTTACAGTTTAAATAATACATTTATTCATAGTTTAAATCCAATTTAAATTCAAAAGAGCTTAAACTTACCTAAAAACTAAAATAGATTCTTCTGATTATTATTATATACCCAAACAATTTAACGACGATAGTAGAGAATTAATCCAATCTACTTGATTGGATTACTAATTTAATTTATAAAAAATAATTAAAATAAAATTATTATAATAAGAATTAATTTGTAAAAAAGTATGGTTGCTCTTGTACACAATTTTTATTAAATTTAATATAACTCAAGTAAACCTTCCTAAAAAAAAAAAGAGAATAAAAAAGTACTAAAGAATAAAAAGACATTCTACTCTTCTTTTTTTTTTATAACGCCACGTTGCACTATATTGAAAATATAGACCCTAGGTCTAGGCGCATCACAATTGTTAAAAAGACTTAAAATAAATTAAACATATAAAATTTTTTTCTAATATAAGTATCATACAATAAAAAGAGGCAATCATATTAAAAATCTAAAAGTAAATACTTATAATAAGAAAGAATAGAAACCTATGAACAACTTATAATATATACGACTAACTCTCATTCCTCAATCCTTATCAGATAAAGTACACCTTTTATATCTACTTTGTATAATAGGTAGAAATAGCAAAGCAGAGGACTAAAAAAAACTAAACACCAGCGCCAATAGAGTGCGATAAACTACTTGCCTTATTTTTTGCACATAATAAAACAAGCGTTTAAATATTTCAAGATCTCTCTAGCTTCCAGCTAGGCTCTGCCTAGCTCTGCCTAGTCGGAGCTAGGCAGAGCCTAGGGGGTGGAATTAAAATTAATATTCAATAATCATCATTTTATTGAAGTAGCTATAATTATCATTCATTCCCTATAATAGGCTGTAAAATAAAGTAAATATTTGTATACTATTCAAATTTAACTGTAGAATTAGATTAGACTAAAACAATTAACATAAAAACAAATTTGTCTCTATCTCTCACTAGACTGCCGTTATACCAAAGTGAGGCGAAAACCAATTTAGATTTAAATTCCATTCTCCTTCATTTCTCTCCCTCCTCCTCAACCAGTTGAGGAGGAGGGAGAGAAAAAAGGTGAACATTAAAAATATACTAAAGTTAGCATAAACTCTCTCCAGACGTCTGCCCATAAATTGATTAGATCTTGTTTTACAAAAAAAAGGCACTTAAACCTCTTTAATATGAATATGAACTTGGCATAGTTAGGTCAAATGTTAACAATGTTACATTATATCCTACGTTTATGTTTAATAAAATAAGAGAAATATACAATATTCCCTATTTTATTATTACTAATACATAGACACTATATATCATTATAATATATAATGCAATAAAATAAGCAGATAGCATACTTTTTTATACAAATATTAATTAATATGGCCATGATCCACTTTCAGGTATCAACATTTAAATTGAATATCTATATCTCAACTTAACGCCCGGCTTCGCAGAGACTATTATACTATCATCAGACTTGCTTATGGTGAACTTTATGACAGAGTATACTCTATCATAGAGGTCTTTATTACTATCCCACCTTTGTTAGCGCTTCTGCTGATCCACTTTGATACGTATTCTCAATCATATAAATTTTATTCTCTTATCTAATTTTTCTCCCCCTTTTTTTTTATTATATAATACTATTTACGAAATAAGAAAATATTTATAGTAAAAAAAAGGAAAAAAAAAATAAAGGATAAAGTATACTGCTTTATTTAAGAATATTGCTTTATCAAATAATATTCTTAATAATAATACACATGGTTAACAAAAGGCCCTGCTTTGCAATGGTTAATCCATAAAGTTAGGTATAAATCTTTAACAGAGTATAAATCCTGTGGGTTACCCACCACCACCCGCTAATTCTTTTACAACAATTTAATGTAAATTAGACTTAACCATCACACAAGAGAATATACAAAGACAACCCCCCCCCATAAAAAAAAAAAAGGATATAGGAATAATAAAGAAATAAAAAATACATTCCGTTCCCCTCTGGGGGATAGAAGCAGGTTTCAGCACGCTTACTAAATTTTTCCCCTTTTTTTTATAAATAAAAAAAAAAAAAAAAGGGGGAAAAACTGGCGTCGTGTTTTTTTTTTCAACAAATAATATATGTATAAATAAAAATAAAAAAAAAAAAGATTTTTTTTTCAATCCAGTTACAAATCAAGGTTCAAGGTGAACAGCTGAACCTTCACCATCTTTGATTTCCCCTTTGACTAAACTACCAGTACTCTAGTTACGACTTCCGCTTATTCCTTGATTGGGTTTAGCTAATTAGCTCATTTTATTTTTACCGGTAGTCAATAAGGATGATTCCCTAAGTTTAATATTACTTCCTCGAGGTATTATTAGGGATGCTTTGCAAAGAAGTAGGCATTAATGTAAAAGGAACACTAAATAAAGTCAATAAAACTAGGTCCATATTTAAATCTAAAAAAAGAATTAACAAATATGAAACAAAACCTATTAAAACTTACAACGCATAATTTGTAACTACACCTGTACCTAAAGACTCGATATTATTACTTAATCTCAGCAGTCCTCTCTCAAGACCGTAAGGCCCAATCATCTCTACTGAACCTTTGCCCAGAAACTTAGTAGTTATACCCCCTGTGTTTAAGATAAAGTTAGTAACATATTTATTATAGAACAATTCGAAAAAAAAAAAAAACGTAGATTAAAAAACCCAAAAAGGTTATACCCTAGTCTCGTAAATTTGAAGTGAACTAAAGCAGTCGGAATAAATTCCGATAAGGTTATAGCGAGCGCACTTAAAGATAAAGTAAACACCAATGGCAACAATTTTAAGAATGTTGGCACTGCGAACTCTGTGTCAAGCATAATTTCATGTGTTGGATGAATAAATATACTATTATCTGCAAAGAAACCTGAACCTAACCCAATAAAAATATCTTTAGTAATGTAACCAAAGAAAATAGAGAATAAAGCTAATATAATTAACGGAATACTTAAAAATAAGTCAGCCATCCCTCCTTTTTCTCTCCTTCCTCCTCAACTAGTTGAGGAGGAGGGAGAGAAATAAAGGTGAGCATTCTTATAATTTATAAAAGGTTGACTCCACCAAGACCAAGTCGGAGGGGAATACACCACCTCTTCTCAGTTCCCTTTTTTTTATTATTATATAATAATACTAAAGACGTAATAAGATTATATTTATTACTAAAAAAAAGGGAAAAATTAGAAGCAGAGCATGTTTCTCCTTATACTTAGAACCCGTATTTGTTTTAGCATTCACTTACCTAGTAGTTACCCACCACCACCCGATTAATTCTATAACTCACATTTAAGTCTTAATCACCACATAGTAAAGCGTACAAAAACAAATTTTTTTGCTTCATTAGAAGCGGGCTAATTGTAAACTGATGTTTGCTCTATAAACAAACTTTTACCTACACAAGCTACTAATATAGTTAGCTTATGTATTTTAAGATATATCTACCTTTATACGCTATAGCTTGTTTACCCCCTTATATACTGACTTACGCTAGCCTTTGAAACCCCAATAGCTTGTCCAGCTAAGGTTATAGAAGGATAAACATTAGTTGTATTATTCTCTAAGCCTGTAACTTCTACTGACACGCTTCCAGGTCTAATGCAATTCACTTCACTCTCTATTCTGGTTACGAGATAATCACCGATTTTACAGCCATTTTGTTCCCCACTATTTGGTTTGTTTAAAGCATAACTTAAACTTGAACGACTTACCCCTAAAAAAACTGCTGCATCCTTAATCGTAGAAAACTCCTTAGTACTAGAATCTTGTATATTCGTTAATAAAAGAGACTGTGTCTTTGATGAGAGCTCATTTCCCTCGTTTACGCTAATAACGTAGTCATTATAAGAAAGGTTTTTAGATAAATAGCTTCTCAATATAGTAGCAGTTGTACCTAAAAACTCTGCCGCACTCTTCATAGAGGGATATGTAAGCGTCTCACCAGTGACAGAATCAGTTAGCACAGTCGATTTATTTCTAATACTTTCAGAACTAAAATTAGCTAATTCATCTGATGTATATTCCCAACCCTTACGACCTACGCTCATTAGTTCTTTGCTTGCCTCAGTGTGGATGTATCCACGCGAGTTACCCGCAAACCTTAAAATATTGTATTCGGGTTTGAGAAGATCAATATAGTATTGCTCTCTTACCAACAGGTCCTCAAGAGAGCAATATTTTAAAATCTTTAGATTAAAACTATCATGACCATGTTTAATTAATGCTTTACATATAATAGAACCTTTGGAACTATTTAAATTAGTATTATAAAAATAATCCTTGATTCTCTTCCCCAAATCCTGAGAGGAACCCACATAAACTTTTTGATTCTGTTTATTCTCTCATAGATATATACCAGTACGTTCTTTATTATCTGCATATATTTATTTTCTATCCTTTGAAGGGTAAGAATATATAACAACAGGTAGTGTAGCTGACGTACTGTAATTTCGTCCAGGAGTATTACTTACATGAAACAGGTTATTACCTCCATTCAGGCGAAGCGGGTACTTCCCTACCATTTAAACCAGACGCGTTAGCTTTATTTAATGCCACGTGACTAGATTTAATAGGATGTTATACAGAACGTCTTCCCATGTCTGAATCAGGATTATTGTGATTTAGACTCAAGAGTCCTAAACCAATTAATATAATTAAACTATGTCAACTTTCATTTAAGTAAAAAATAAACATAAAAGAAACCAGACCAACTAATACATACAAGGCATAACTAGTAACAATACCAGTACTTAGCTTGTTTACATTCTGGCTAAGGCTTAATAACACTTTCTCTAGTCCGTAAGGACCAATAAGCTCTACACTTCCCTTATCTAAAACCTTAGTTGTTAGACCACCTAGGTGTAACACTTTGTTTGTAATAAAGTTATTATAGAACATTTCTACATAGAATCTTTGATTAAAGAATCCATATAAGTTGTAACCAAATCTTGTGTACTTAAATCTCACAATCAATTCTGAGTAAAATTCCGATATGATAATGGCTAATGTACTAAGACATAATGTAAGACCCAAAGGTAAAAGTTTAAAGAAGGTTGGTACAGCAAATTCCGTATCTAACATAATTTCATGTGTTGGATGAATAAATATAGAATTATCCGTAAAGAAACCAGACCCTAAACCTATAAAAAGATCTTTAGTGATATAACCGAAGAATATAGAGAATAAGGCTAAAACTACTAAGGGTAAACTCATAAAGAAATTACCTTCATGTGCATTACTATAATTAGTCATGGGACCTAAAGCCGGCCCTAAAAAAGTAATATATAATACTTTCACACTATATAAAGTCGTAAACATAGCACCAACCGTAGCTATAAAGTAAACAACAGTACCACTAAAGTAAAACTGTCCATATGCAGACTCTAAAATAAAATCTTTACTATAGAACCCGGTCATAAACGGGAAAGCAACTAAGCTAAGGCTTGCTATTAACATTACAGAATAAGTTAAAGGCAAGAAGGGTCTTAACCCTCCATATTTTCTAAAATCTTGATTATCCGCAACTGAATGAATTACAGCCCCGGCACCTAGGAATAACAATGCTTTATAAAAAGCATGATTAACTAAGTGGAATAAGGCAAGGTTATATGATGATAAACCTACTGCTATTACCATCATACCTAATTGGCTCATAGTAGAATAGGCAATAACTTTTTTAATATCCTGTTGAAATAATCCAATAAGGCTACTAAATACAGTAGTTATAGCCCCTAATCATAAGCATAATATTAATACAGTTGAACTGTATTCTATTAAAGGACTAGTACGCATTAAAAGATACACACCTGCCGTTACCATAGTAGCAGCATGTATTAATGCAGAAACTGGTGTAGGACCTTCCATCGCCATCGGTAACCAGACATGTAATCCAACTTGAGAACTTTTAGCCATAGCACCAATTAATAAGCAAATTCCTATAATTGTAACAATGTTTTCACTAACAAAAGGAGCTAATGAAAAAACTGTAGCATAATCTATATTCAATTTTAGGAGCTTGCTTTACTAACAACTTTTTTATTATATCTTAGCTTGGCAAGCCTCCCTAATAGCTTTTCAACTATAAATTGGACTATATTTTCACCCAAAGGCTGCTAATTAATAGCAAGCATGGGGTATAACGTGTAGTCTCTGAGGATCTTACTTTAAATTTAAACCTAAGAACACATATAAAACAAGCTTTATATTTTTAATTTAAGCTTCCTTGCATTCTATAAGAATTTTTAACTTCATTTCCTGCGGATTGTCCATTTCACTGATATAATAGTATGTACTCTTTCTCTTTTCCTTGTTTTCTATTACCTCCTCACTACTAGTAGTGAGGAGGAGAGAGAAAAAAGAAAAAAAAAGTAAAAGCTGCACACCAGTCTATAAGTTCATTCTTTTTAGTTTTTATCGTCTGTGTATGCTTCTAGCAATATTTTGCATTAGTCTTCATGTAGTTTCCTTAATTCTATCCTTACTTCGCTAGCAGTGAATAGAAGCTTCTTATTCAAATCTGGATTATTTTATAAAATAATATAACCAAGATTAGGGAGTATAGCACAAGCTAGGTAAAACAAAGAAAACAAAGATAAAAAATAAAACAAAGATAAAAAAGTAGTTTCCACAGTATCCTATAAAAAGACTTTAGGGGTTTCCCGCTAATAGTTATATAATAAGAGCAGTATTACTACCGCCCACGGCAATATTTAAAACGTTAAAGAATCTAAATGTGAAAAATCAAATACCTTTCGCTTACTGTTAAATTGAGCTTTGATTTCATTAACCTTGTCCAAACCTTCTTTGCTTAAAGGAACTTTTAGTAGATCTTGAACATAGCATCAATCCTTATAGGCTAAGTATTTTGAAGAATATAAAGGGAAAGCATCAAAATATTTACGAACTATTTCATGACTTCTGGAATTATGAGCTATCGCCATAAAAGAATAATAAACCTTGTCTTCTACGCATCTAGTTCTAGTATATAGATTTACAGTAAAAAAGGCAGTAATTTTAGTTAAAATGTTAAAATAACCACCACCACCACCTTGAGCTTCGGTAACTTCTCTTGAATAGTTCTGTTTTACTTCTATACGGAAAAAAGTCTGCACTCTTTTATTCCTAAAAATACCGTTTTTTTTTACGTCAGTAACAGTTATAGAGAAATTACCGTCTGCGTCTGTAAAACCAGCCAATCAACTATTACTATCAATAGCTGATAAATCTAAACCTAAACAAGGTATAGAGCTACTATCCCTTTCATTAATTCAAGCAATAGCTCTATGTAAAGCTTCTATTTTAGGTGTACGCATATAACCATTAATTAAATTAATTATTTTTAAAACTTCATCTTTAGCTAAAATTTGTAATATAACATGACCAGCACTTGGTCTACTGATTACTTTACCTACTTTCAATACTGCAGATAATTTATCCGCTAAAGGTTTATCAGCTAAATTGAATGTAATAATAATCTTAGGACGGAAACTTTTAGATGAAGAATTTTTATCATGCACAGCTATATGCCCATCACCTTCAATTAAACCAGCTAAATAAGAGGCCATAAAAAGGTTAGCCGTTACCGTATAACCCGAATTTCTTCTAACTTGCCTATAAGGGAGTATTTCTTGGATTTTATTTTTATTTAATCTATTTAAATAAACTTTTAACAATTTGGAGTTTCTACCAAAACTTCATAATATAGCAAACATACCTACAGTTAAAAAACAATCACCTACTCTGTTAGTTAATAAAGCAGAGATAGAACTTTGATTTGCTGCTATTCTAGTAAATCAGAAACTTACTAAAAGATAACTACAAATTCCAACACCCTCTCAACCTACGAACATTAGTAGGAAATTGTTTGCTGTTACTAGCACAATCATCATGAAAGTGAACAAACTTAAATAACTAAAGAATCGTTGATTATGAGGATCATGGCTCATATATCCTATAGAATAAATATGCACTAAAGAAGAAACGATTAAAACCGGTAAAAGCATCGACACTGTTAAACTATCAAAATGGAAACCTCATAAAACATTTAGTGATTCACTATCTATTCATCTAAAAAGGTTTATTGACACAGGTATGTTATTTAAACCTACTTCAAAAAAAGCTACGATTGCTAGTAAGGTTGTTACAATTACACTTGAACATGTAATAAATTGTGCCCCGCTAACTCCGACTTTTCTACCTAAAAATCCGGCAACTATTGATCCTAATAAAGGTAAAGTTATTATAGCTAAATACATTATTTATATTCTATTGCGATACTTCCTCTTCGTTTTCCCCCTTTACCTTAGGAATTTTATTTATTCCCTTAGGTTGGCCAGGGTATTCCCATAACTTTTTGGTTATGCCTGACTATACCTTAAGCAAATAATTTTTGTCCTATCTTCTCAAAACTTTTTTTTATTGAAAAAAGAGTCGTATACAATTATTTACCAACCTACATTTAGTCGATGAACTGCGCACCATCCACTTGAGCGAGCAGTAGTTTTTGGTGTTTGGCTGCGGATGGTCTACTTAATTTCTTCATACAAATCGTTTTTACCGTACAACGAGTCATTACCTGTTCCATTAATCACATTACTGTATTAACTTGGTAGATTTGTCTTTAAGACTTTCCCGCAATTTGAAGGTTTTGCCATATTGAAAATATGACTAGGCAGAGGTTTACCCTACCTTTTTTGATCTGATTTCTCTGTGCCGTCTACAACACTGTGATTATTCATAGCCTTATTCGAGTATAGTAATGTAATTCTTCTTTTTAATTGTAGAATTTCTTCTAAACCTAGCCCATCTTCATTCAAGTGTTCTTTATTTTTAATAATATATGCCGCGCTCTTAAAATCTAAGAAATTTAAGTGCTTTGACCCTAATATAGGGTGTTTATCAAAAAAAGGAATTATATGTTCAACTACGTGATCAATTTTTGTAATAATAAACTCACATATTAAACGTTTTTTATAATTCATTACAAAGCCACTACCAAAGAAATTAACAAAGCTTTCTAATAATAAAAGATCTCTGGAATGTTGAGCTATTGAAAAACGTAAAGAAGTAGATAAACCACTCTTAGTCTTAGATTTTTGAACAGCAATAAAAAAGTTAGATTCTCCAGTAGAAAACCCTGCTACTCATTCCGGATGTAAGTTATTATTTTTAATTCTGTTTTCCAAGTTTAGTGTAACTGGAATAGTCATAGGGAATGCTTCTTTTAAATCTTTAGACAAACCTGTATTAAGAGATGCTCTAATATTAACTATCTTTTGTATACCTTCTAAAGTATTATGTTCTTTATTTAACATAAGTAAAACAATTTGTTTAAATAATAGATAGTCTGAATGTTTTTTTGTATTTAAAGGGTAGTTATCAAAATGTGGAAGAATTACGTCAACTAAATCTTTTAAAGTACTAACTCTAAACTCTACGGCTGAACTATTATTAAGTTTAGATACATAACCTATAGCTCCGAAAAATTCTTGAATTGACTGGATTAAAACTCTATCCTTCTCATGCATTTTTATTTGAACTCTAGCTTGAACGTTTCATCCTGTTTTGTATCTAGGGTTTTTTAAAACTGTTACAACAAAAGAACTTTCAGCATCGAAAAGCCCAGTAATAAACCAAGGATCTATTGAAGAAATTTTAGCTTGGTTAGTAGTATAGTTATTCTTAGCCATTGTAGAATAGCATCTTGCTATTCTTTTAAAGCTAAACTTGTTGACGGTTTTCGAATAAGTTGTTTGGCCACGGGATAGACAGGATAAAAAAAGAGAAGAATTTAATCTATAAAAAGCAACTAGAATACCTAAACCTATAGCCGACTCTGCACCAGCTATAGCAATAATATATATTGCATAGGTTTGGCCTAATATATCATCAAAGCTCAGGGAACTTATCAAAATTAGGAACGTAATAGCTAATAACATTATTTCAATTGATATAAGCATTAATATAATATTTTTTCTATTTAAAACAAAACCTAAAATTCCTATTAAAAAAAGTATTAAGGATAAACTCATTTTATTTATTATTATTGTTAATCATTTAAAATAAAGCTCTTCATCATTACAGAATATTTATATTTATTATTATATAGATTTTCTATTGACAATTATCATGTAAGGCAATTTGAGTCCAAACTGTTTGAAAACCTTCGAGTACATAATTTAAACTTACAGGCCAGGATGAGAGCACAAGATTCTGTATATAATTATTTGATTCATACCTACATATTTTTGGTTAATCTATTTATACAAAGAGTATTTTAAGGGGCCCCGTCTGCGCCCCTTAACATAATTATCTACCTTCAAGATAGTTGTCTATCTTTACCAAATAACTCCTAGTTTAATACTCTTTATCGTCATAACACGTTTAGATTAGCCTTTAGTTAATAAAGGCTTTTTTTTCTTCTGTGTCGTACGAAGCAGACACATATAAGCAAGTATTAATTTCTGCTTTATACAGGTACATTCTTTGAATAAGTGTTATTCCACCTTCCTTCAGGCTGTTTTCAAGCATCCGAAAAGTCATTTTGAATTATTTTAAATCTTTGACTACCATCACTACCTAGCTTAAAAGAATCCTGGTTAGTTTTACCCTCCTTATGTAATTGAATTAATCTTAACTTGATATCAAGCACTACCTCTTTCGCTTATTTTTTTTCCTTTTTTTGTCGCTAGCGAAGCAAGTTTCAGCACGCAAGCGTGCGGTGGAAACTGTTTTTTCTTTTTTTTTAGTTATAAATATAATCTTATAATGTACGTAATATTGTATAATAATAAAAAAAAAAAAGAAAAAAAAAAACGCAAGCCGCCACCGCTGCTTGCCTAAATTTTTTTTTCTTTTTTTTTTTATGATATTTTGATTATTACGTAATAAAATTATTATTAAAAAAAAAAGAAAAAAAAAAAAATAAAGTGCGGCATGCCGCCCCGCGCAAACTTGCGGGGGCGATAAATAATTTTATTAATCTATATATAATAAACTTATAATTATAAAAAAAAGGGGAAAAATAAGGAAAATTCAGGGCTAGTATAAAAAGTAGAAGACTCTCTATACATATCATGATATGCCTGCGTTTCCCGGTACTCCGGGCTATTTCTAAATGATATTGCATTAGCTTCTACGTAATAATCTTTTAATACGTTATTTCAACTACTCCTTATTCCTTGTAAAGCTGCTAATTGTGTGTCTTTGCCCTTAGTATCTAGCCCTTGCATCGTAGCGTCAGGCATACCTGAGACAGTAGCTAATGCAACTTGAGCAGTCAAAGCTAGGAATTCAGGCATAAACTCTCTTAGAAAAGGCGGCATATCTCTAATAACAATTTCGGAACTTGAAGGAGTTTTTGGAAAGAAGTTCTTTATATTTATAATATAAATATTATGTTTATTACTACTAACAAGTTTTACATGAAAACTTCAAAGTAAATATAACTTTAGTATATAAGCGATATATACAAAGTATATAAAGAAAGAATCCAGTAAATATAATACTTCAAGAATATAAAAGTTACTCAAAAAGTTTAATAGCTAAAAACCCAGCATACTTAATAAGAATATACCATATAAAAAAAAAAAAGTCCTCACTTAAAAAAAAACTAGTCCTCGCGGACTTGTCCTACCTTTTTTTCTTTCAAAAAATAATATATATATATAAATAAAAATAAAAAAAAAAGAGGTACGGACACGTCCTCCAATACCAGCCACAGTATAAAAAGCTCACTTAAAAACTCTTAGCTTAAACCTTAAACCAGAACTTATTGTCACATATTGTTAGCTTAATATTTCTATTAAGAGCGGACTATATCTTTATCCTATTTATTTAATGATTCTAGGATATCTTACGTGTAGTCTCTGAAGAACCCTACTGTATAAACATATACAGCAGGCTCCTGCTGATTGTCCTATTAAACAGGAGTTTCCAGCAATTAGTAAGAAGAAGTTTTTTTATTTGCTGTTTTTTCCCTTTTTTTTTTAGTAATAAAAATATAACTTTTACGTAAATAGTATAGTATAAAAAAAAAGGGAAAAACTAGAGCAGAGGCTGTATACTCTTACAGGACGGTTTAGCCACATATAAGTTCTGTTTTTAAGTTTATGACGAGTCGTGGTTATATTTCTATTAAAAACCCTGTAACATATACATAACTTAAAAAGAAGATCTTTTATTTTAATGCAAAAAAATTTTTTTTACTTATAACCTAATTAAGCATTTAATAGTTTAATAAACATTATTCTTGTTTACAATTACATAACATTATTATATATAGCATATACCTATTTACTTATATTATACATAGTAAAATTTATACAAATATGGAGACAAAATTAAAAACAGCCTATTATAGCACACCAACACAAGATATATTTAGAGCTAGCGCCGTAGTAGGCTAGGTAAAACAAAACTAAATAAAAATAAAGTTATATAAGATTGTGCGTAATACTTGAAAATCAACTCTACCTAATAAAATAAAAGTATAGAGACATGGAATAAGAGATGTAATTGGAGTTTAATACTTTAAATCTTTTAAATAAACACCGCCCTTATGAAATAAAGGAACAATAAGTAATCAGGCGGCCCTTCTCTATATTTCCATTTAACACGTAGCAATATACCCGCCCACACTGCGTGACTAACAACCATAAAAAATAGTCTCCGGTTATTCTAATATTTAATAATAGAACATATTTATTTTATTATCTATACTCCCCTCCTACCTCCTCAACTTGTTGAGGAGGACGGAGGGGAGGCGAAAAAGATAGATAAACAAATATATCTATCTTTTATTTTAATATACTAAACAATTTTACTTTATAGTAAAACATACATACCAAGGAAAAACAGCAGCGATTAAAGTGTTTTTATAATTACAAATAACTGCTATCTGTTTGATGTTATCGGAATTAAAACATCTGCTCTGACGAAGAAGGAGTATACAGCCTAGGTAATAAGGTTATAAACTATATAAACAATTATAAGCAATAATGATATATACTATTGTTCTTCTAATCAAGTTTAGAATTTCGCTATAGAAACTGATTCTATTACTATTGGCATAGAACTGTGTTCGATTTTACCTAAGAATGAGGAAAATCCAGACTCGAAGACACTATACTTTTTAAACTTTAGCTTAATCTGCATAGTATAGACTATTTATATACCCCACTGTCTCCTATCTTCCTCATACCTTAACATTGCTCTAGTTAATCTTTCCATATTCTCTCTTCTTTCTCTATCTACTGCAACTCTTTCTTGAATTCTTTCTCATTCAAGCTTCTCAGCTTCTACTCTTTTTCTTGTTGTAGTTCTTTGATCTGCTGCTGTTCTTAGTGCTTCAAGTCTTTGACCATCCGCTATTCTTTCAGCATCCCCTATTCTTTCAGTTTCCGTTTCCACTATTTGTATTATATCTTTTTTAAATATTGAATACATTTCTTTTTGTATTTTTAATGCCTCTTTACTTAATAATAAAGAATTATTTAAAGTTAAATGATTCTTTATTAGGCCCATTAGATATGAATTAAAGGGTATTTGACCTAAAGAGGAATTATTTTTTTTTTATTTCATCAATTAATTTTAAATTACAATTTATATCTTCTTTTTACTCCCCTCCTACCTCCTCAACTGGTTGAGGAGGCGGGGGGGGGAGCCGGAAAAAGTATAAAATAGGAAAAATACAAGAGACAACTATATAGATTTCTATATTTAAAGACATATCATTAATTTCTACCCTTCTTTTTCTCTCCTTCCTCCTCAACTAGTTGAGGAGTAGGGAGAGAAATTGAAATAAAAAATAAAAGCTAAATAGTACTAAAAAAAAAGAAACATAATGATATAAAGCCATCTTTATATTATTTTTAAAGTATTTATATAAATATTTTAATTTGCCTAAAAATTTTTTATCATCTTTATTAAGAGATACAAAAAGTAATAAAAGTGCAGATATAAAAAATAGAATCAGAATTAAATAGTTACGATTACTGTTATTTAAAATATAAATATGTAAAGCAATAACTGGAAATCCTAATATGAAGGAGATATGAATTGTATTTTCTATTACTGAAGAATATTCAGCTACTCAGACTTTTCTTGGATAAAAAGCTGTTAATTGTAAAATTGCAGCACTAATTAAAAAGATAAAGATATGAAAAACATGTGTGGTAGTTGTAGCATGGAATAAACCACCATATAAACCTATACCACTATCTAAACAAAAGTATAAGCTATAAAAAGCAATTAAAGAAGAATAGAGTAAAACTGTGATAGCTACTCTACTAAAAAGTATAGATTTGTCTCGTCTTAAAGTAACGGCATTAGATAATAATAAAAATAAGATAGAAAAAATTACCATCAAGAGCACTCAGATTTGAACTGAGAAGGTGAAGTTTGAAGCTTCAAATTTTACCATTAAACTATGCTCTTTATATTTTAATATTTGTAAAAATGCCTAATTATTTTTTTTTTCTTGTGCTTCGCTAGGATGCAAATAATAATATACACCGCACCGCATTACTAATAAAATTACACTATTTGATAAAAAAAAAAGACTATTTCTAATAAAATTATTATTTTTATTGAAACGACGACTTTTAAAAATTCTCATTTTTTAATTTTTTTTCATTAATATCTTTTTTGTATGTTTTTGTACTCACTCACAACTAATAATGTTTAATGTAATTGGTCGAAATCAAAATAAAGTATCTCTCAACAAATTCACCTGGGGATGTTCCAACAAATCTAAGATCATATACTCGAAGGAGCCGATAGCCTTACTATCGCCACAAGATGGCGATCCGGGACGCAGAACGAAGCTGAGAGATAAGCACATTTCTTAGGATAAGTCCGGAGGCAACCCCGGGAGTAAATAAAATTATTGCTGGTCGCAACAATAAACTTTCAAAAATCATATGTCCTATAAACAACAACAAGCAAGTTCGATACAAAATAGTTCGAGGGAGAGGGGGGGGATAAACTTAAAGTTCCCCTGGAGAATCCCAGAATACCTAGAAAGTGGTTGCACTAAGGTTCGAAAGGCCTACAGGTATCTAACGCACAGGAACGTTAAGATTTCAAGGTCAATACCAGCAGGAGACTACCCTAAAGCAACTTCATTATTTGTGAAAATGCTGAGGCACTCCAAGTCTTTAAGGGCCTACGCTATTTCTCAGTTCTTCCATGGCTGGTACTATGGAAAACCTTACTCCCAAGTAATAAGGGTGGCGAATCGTCTTCATAAGTTTATGAGGACTCTTCCCCAGTTCGTTACTATGAAGAGAAGGTATATCCGAAGAGGCTCGGAAAGACGAGGCCATTTTGAATACCTGACGTGGCAATGCGTATATTGAACTCCCTGTGAGCGGGATATATATATGCCATCACAGAGCACTGGGTGGCACCCGCTCAACACGGATACCATAAAGGGAGGGGTATGTGGTCATGGCAAGAAATAATAGAGAGAACTAAGGACCCTAGCGAAGCCAAGTAAAAAGATACGAATTTGACCTAAGATCGTATCTTTTTACCTTTTATTTATCTATATTACACTAATATTATTATATATCTATAATTATTACTAAAAATATATGATAATATTTTTTACTGTTAATAAATTTTTAGTATAGATAATTATAGCCCTATTACATATAAACTGGCCTGCATTCCACCATTAGTTAGATTATTCTTCTAATCATATTAGGAATTTTTCTATATAAACATATAAGGGCCCCTGCCCGCCCCTATAACATAGTTATCTACCTTCAAGATAGTTATCTATCTTTACTTTATAACTCCTGGCTTTAATCACAAAAACTCTTAAAACATGTTTATTCTAGCCTTTAATTAATAATTATTTACATTAATTAAAGTGGACTAAGAACACTATCTAATTTAAATTATTGTTCTTCTAATCACGATAAGAATTTTTCAATACTTACCGATTCAATAACTATAGGCATGCTCGAGTGTAATATACCACATATTTCGCTACATTGCGCTTCTCTACTATAATTTAATGTAATTAATAAATCTTACTTTTTAATAACTGTCAATTAGACAGATAAACACTTTGAAGTACTATTTAGGGTGAAAAGACCTTTGTATATATAAAAGAGTAATAAAAAAAAAGCTTTACTAAATACCTATGTAAATATAATATAAAAAAAATTTATATACATTTAATAAAGTAGTATTTACCTTTACAGAACTTATTCTTATCTAAATAGGTTGTACTAAGGGAAGAAGGCGAAATACCATAACTTTTAGCTGCAGCCCTTAAGCTACTATAAGTATCCAAAAGATTTTGATTTTTATCCAAAACTTGAATTTTATATGAACGCTCACTAACTGAGTCCCTTTTTCTATTAATAATACAGGTCCTATTTTACTCTCCAATAAATTCCCAGACTTTAGATAAAGACTAACTTTATTACGATTAACCTCGAGATATTCCGCTACTTTTAGTATCGAATTAAATTCTCCCCTCACTTTTTGATTAGAGTCTTTTACAAGAACAGCTCTACCGTGAAATTCACTTATAGCTGTTCTTCTTTCGCTTTCAGGACTTTCCTTCGCTCAAACTTCGGCAGCTTTAGCTCTAATTGCTTTTCATTGGTCTTCCGAAAGCGTAATATCTAAATTTAGGTGAGCATCACTCAAATTTTTTCTGGTTTCATCAGATAATATACTACTTTCTCTCGTACCGACCTTTGGAGCAACATTTAAGGAAAGACCGAAAGTATCTAAAAAAATTGTTCAGTAATTAAAAGATCTAGTTGCATTAGTGCAGTTAAAAACACCTTTTCTTCTTTTTCTCTCCTACCTCCTCAACTAGTTGAGGAGGTAGGAGAGAAATGTGAGAGAAAAATTTTTTATCTAGCTATTTATAAGCAAAAGAATAGTCTTTATATTTTTTACCATCTTTTAAATGAAGATATAAAGCTTTTCTATCTAATTTGATGTTTAAAGAATTAAAATATTCTATTGTATCTGCAATACTTTCAAATTCTTTCTCAAAATTTTCTCCTTTTACTAATATAGGTTTATTCTTTTTATTAACTTTTAATAAAGCTAAGCCTGTATCTACTTTTAGTTTTTTATATTCATCAATAATTAAGCCTACTTCTTCAAAATTATCAGGTAAAACTTTATCTGAGTATTTACATAAGAAATTCTGAAACACTTTTCATTATTAATATATCTAGTCAGAGTGTCTCTTTTAATAGTTAGACCTAATTTTCTTAAATATTCAATACAAGATGTTAAAGAATCAAAATTTAATTTTTGACCTCTATAATCTACAAATGTATTTCCTTCTTTAATTTCTAATTCAACTGAAATACTTCTACGAGTACCTAAGCTATATGCATCACGTCTTTCTTTTTGCATCATATCTACTAATTCATTTACTGAAAGCTTGCTTGTTAGAGCAGTAGGTATGGGATAGCTTAATAGTAAGAATTTATTAAGATATGGTAATTTAGAATCTACATACTTTTTACTAGTTTCAGTATGTATTTTTAACACTCTTTTTAACTCAATATTAGATTTAGCATGATAGTAAAGAGTACTACATGTTAAATCATAAACATATACAGCATCACCTTTTGAAGATCCTGCATTAACAACTCTTAAAGTATTCAAGTTGAATTCTTTGCTTAATAAATGATACTGTTCTAATATTAAAGCGTCTTGACTACCAAATATATTATTATCTAATTTAAATATAATTAATTTAAAAGCTTTTAGCCCTTCTTTCTCCAGTAGAGGTAAAAATTTACCCATTAAAGGTAAATCTCCTTTAAAATAGTAATCCATTCTACGTCTTAATAAACCCGATGAACCTACGTATTTTTGACCTGTATTTGTATGTATAAAGATATATACACCTGAGAAACCTCTATATTTAGATTTACCTGTTAATCCCGCTAAAAGTTCTTTATTTTCGAGTGTAGATATAGGAAGATCCAGTTCTACACCTTTAACTTTTAATAATTCTTCTAATTTAGAGTCAGCAACTGATAAATTTTGATTTAATAGTATTTTATTGATAATTAATGAAGTAGTAGGTTTTCCACTATTAATATGCTCTAACGCTAAAGACTTAGGGTTATTTGCCAAAGGTCTAATTGAAGTAAAAGATCTACTTGAGCTAAAAGATCTAATTAAAGGTATAGCAGCTATAGAACCTAATTCAATACGTTTATTGAATACGGACTGATTATTAAAAATACTTCTACTAATTGTATCATGCAAATACTACTATAGTCTTTATGAAAGACAAGCACCGATAAAAAAGAAAAAAAAGAGAATAAAAAAAGTGTTAAAGAATAAAAAGACATTCTACTCTTATTTTTTCTTTTTTATATGTGTGTTGTATAAAGATTTTTTTTTACATTAAAATAAGTTTAACAAACTATTGTAGAAATCCCTAGACATAATTAAGGAATTATTATATATCTAATTAACAAAAAATATAAAGAATATTAACTAAAATATTTTTCTGCGCCTTTTCAGGTGAGGGCTGACTATACCTTAAGCATTATTAATACTAAAACTAATAACACCAACCACCGTCTAGTCGATGAACTGCATACCAAATATTAAATACTTGGCACTTGGCTGCGGATTGCCCATTGAACAATAAATCTTGATTTTACCGTATCACGAGTCATTACCTGTGCCATAAGTTATGTTACCATACTTACTTGGTTAAGATTCCTTTAGGGGTTTCCCGCAATTTGATGATTCAGAACCATAGCTTTACTACAGTTTTGGCCATTGTTCAATAAGACCATAGAATGTTCCTTCTCTATTTATAAGAACAGACACTTGATTTAATCTCCCTGGGTCGTGCTACAACTTCGGCCTAACGTCGCCTAATAAATCTGCCAGTGTTTAATCTCATTGTTACATAATATCTTATAATTTTAGACTATTTACTACTGTCAGTAAATTTTAAGTAGTAACGATTCTTGAATGCTTTACCTTTACTAATATAGCTTCTAATTGTAGCTCTAGTAGTACCTAATCTATATGCAACTTTATAAGTAGAAGGATAAGTTTTTACTTCATTGGTATCTTTATCAAATACCTCTATGACTTTACCTAAATCTACAGTTTGCTTATCTAAATTTTCTTTTCTACGTTTAGCTATTAACTCACCCACTTCAGATTCTGTTAAATTAGTTGGTACAGCATCCTCTATTAAATTATTTGAAATAACAAATAAACCTAAGAAAGGAACACCACTTGATATACATTTTCTATAAGATGAACTGTGTATACCTAAATCCGCACAGAAAGCATTTAAAGAGTTACTTGAATAATATAAAGTTTTACAATCTAAGTCGTATAAAAACACTTTAAGTCCTTGGTTAACTCTAAAATTAACAATTCTTTGAGTATTTAAGTTAAAACTTTTGTCTAACAAAAAGTATTGTTCTAAAAAGCAGTGTGAATGCTTAGGATAAGTAGATGATACTACAATAACTTGTAAGTTAAATGCTTTTAATCCTTCTTGGTTAATCAAAGGCATTAATAATCCAGAACTTTTATTAGCAAACAATAGATGTTTGTCAAAATATTGTTTAAATCTTCTAGCTAAGTCATTGCTTGAACCTACGTATTTATTACCTGTAGATTTATGAGTAAAAATATAGACTCCTGCATTACTACGTTTAGAATGTGGTTTTCTTATTAACGCTAGTAATGAAGGATATGTTTCATCAGAAAAAGGTAAATCGTATTTTACACTTGGAAGGCTTAAAAGTTCGTCTAGCTCTTTTTGAGATATAGCAACTTTTTGATTAAGTAAGACACTATTAATAACTTCGCTATTAGCAGGGTTACCTTTGGCTATATGTTCTTGAACTAGAAGTTGGGTACGAGATGTTTTACTATTGTAAAGAGATGTAGCTGTATTCGACTCAAATCTAACGGAGTTTAATGCACTTACACTTTGCAAACGGGGTCTAAACCATCCCACTTTTGCGTTTAATATATAAGAGGCACGTTGCATTCCATGTATTTTATTACCTATACTTGGTCGTGGCTCTCTACCTATACTAAGTTTATCTTCTAGGCTTGGTGACAGGTTGTTTGTCACTCTATATAAGTACATTAAATAATTTAAGGATATAACTAAAAGGATAGTACAGCCGTTTACGGCCACGGCTATTACATAATTTACCATGTTTATATCTTTAAATATATGGTTCGAATTAGGGTCGAATTACAACTCTATCCTAAATAGTTGTTAGGCCAAGGCTGTTGTAGTAACTTTAATTTAAGTTTACTTTATAGATAGATAAAGCTATCTACTTGATTTCTTCCTAGAACCGGTTTCACCGGCGACTAGAGTACACCTTACAACTACAAAAGTTGAAGAACCGTCTACTCGTTGCTCTTTTACAGACAAATTCTGATTTAGATCCACGATAACCCATTTACATTACTGTCATCTCTAGTGATGTTACCATACCCTGAGCCATTAATCAGGCCGGTCTCCTAGTTTCCCGGGTGACTTTGGTTACTAGAGCTTTAGGGCTTCCCCGGAGTTTGGCTCTTTATTGCACAATTAATAAGTAGCCTACACTTATTTTTTTTTTATGCATCACATTTAATACCTAAAGCAGGACAGGCGAAAGACGTCACACAAAGTTATCATATTATTAACCCCTCTTTTATTTTCTCTCCTACCTCCTCAACCGGTTGAGGAGGAGGGAGAGAAACGGCAGGTAGCTTTTGTACTTGTATATTTATAGGTAATAAATAAAGGAACAATTTTTATCTTTTTTATATTTACAATTAACTAAAAAGAGACGGGAGGGATTGTATACAATCAACCTTGTTGTTAATAAGAAGCATTATAAAAACACTATTTTATATTTACAGTTAACTAAAAAGAGACGGGAGGGATTGTATACAATCAACCTTGTTGTTAATAAGAAGCATTATAAAAACACTATTTTATAAAAAAAAAAGAAAAAAAGGACACGGTAGGTTTTTTATAATAACTGGTATTAACGACGACACCTAAAAAGGAAAAGACGTTACATAAAATTCTCTTTTTATCAATTACCTTTCTAAACGTACTATTTATAAATCTATCTAAATCTATTATTTATATATTTATTGTTTAGAAAAACCAAGGAGTAAATTCCCTGTCCTCTCCTCTTTAATACATTTAAGACTTATCACAACAACCACAAGTATAAATATAAAATTAAAAGATAAAAAGTAAAGCAAAGCGGGCTAAGCTCGAAATTTAACAAAAGAACAACAAAAACTGTTCTGCTACACGCTACATATTCATATTTTTTGAAAACATAACAGGAATTAAAGTCTTAATAAATTAGAAAGGCTATTGTGCTAACTTTAATCTGGGTTATTGAATATTTACCCAGAGCCGGTTTCCCGGTGACTAGAGTACACCTTACAGTGCTTAGATATCCATACTGAATAACCTTCTACTCGTTGCTCTTTTACACATTAATAATTATAAGTCTATTACTAAGAGGTGATTTAGATCCGCGATTACCCATTATCTTTTCAAATAATCAGAAGTTTTCTTACTATACCTGAGTGATTAATTCAGCCGCATTGACCCTTTTAAGTCTAATGTTTAGTAACTAATGCTTTAGGGCTTCCCCGGAGTTTGGTTATTGAACACAATAGTGAGGACCTAATCTCACTTTTTATGTATAACATCAGCTGCTGTAACAATAAATCTTACGTGTGTTAACTCTGGTAGGATAACATGTCTTGGTTCTCTTTTCCATGGGTATACAAGATATTAAATTTAATATCTTAACCTTTAGGTATAAGCTGAGAGTATAACGCCTCGTTTCCGTTAATATATTTTTTTTCTATCTTACAGATCCCTCATTACTTTGTAAGGAGGGCTCCTTCGCGGACCACAGGTTATAAAAACTTAATCTCCTTAAGTGAAAAGGTATATGAATTTAATGCTAGAAACACAGTACACCACCAGCTTCCTGCTTATAATTTTTTTTCTCTTTTTTTTTATTATATTTTAATTATTACGTAAGAATTAAACTATAAAAAAAAAAAAGGAAAAAAAAAAATAAGGGCAGGAAGAATAGCGGTAGAATTTTTATTCCTTGGCAGATGAAACATGCAAAGGGAAGTGTCAATAATGAAAAATTAAGCTCTTCCTTTGTTCATACCCGCTTTTATTTTTACAATATTATCCAGCCCTTCTGGAGTCATATGCCCCCATCTCGCATTAATTTAGCCACAGCAGATCAATCTTTAAAATCCTCAAATTTTACTCCGCGAATCTTATGACTGCCTAAAAATCCCAGAATTTTATCAGAATTATCCGAAAACTTTTCTACTCTGAACTGCACCTTACCATCAGAACTAGTTACTAATCTACCGCAACCTAAATAAGAGATTAAACTTTCAATTAATATCTTATCACGAGGGTGTTGAGTTATTTGGAATACTAATTGGGCTCGAAAACCTAATGCATGCGTTAAAGATTTACTTACAAAAACAAAAAAACAACCCTCACCTGATGTAAACCCAGCTAATCATTCACCATGCGGAACAGCTATATTATCGACTTTAGGTCTAATAACGGGTATGATATTTGGGAAAGCTGTCTTTAAAGCCTCAGATAAACCTAAATTCAAAGAAGCCCTCAGACTAAGAATAGTTAAAAGCCCTCCCTGAGTTATATGCTCCTTTCGCTTCATCATCATAATAATCTCTCTTCAAAGAAAATAATCAGCATGTTTCTGAGAAATTAAAGTGTATCTATCAAAATGATGTCTTTTTTTTTTACCTTTTCACCTATAATATTTACCCTTAAAGCATAAGCATCTTTAGCAAATTTGCCTGTCCGCTCTACACCACCTAAACAAGCTTGAATTTCTCTTAAAAGCCCTACGTCTTTTCTGTGAAGCCCGATTAGAAATTCAGCACAGACTCTTCAACCTGTAGTCTGCGTAGAATCCTTGTAAACTGTGATAGAATAACAACCCTCTGCATCTGTGAAACCTGTGATAAATCACGGACTTAAATTAGATGGTTCAGGACCGATACCAGGCGCGCTATACTTTCTTATACCTAAAGCATATCAAGGAAAAGAATGTCTGACCCTTTTAGTAATATTAGGTCTAACACAATTTAATCCTACCCCCCCCAGCCAGCTTGCGGGGGGGTTAGAATATATACATGCTTTAATCTTCTTTTACCTTGAGAGGTTTTACCGGCTTTAGGTGTAAGCTAAAGACATAACGCCTCGTTTCCGATTTTCTTAGTCTATCTTTA
>NW_001820801.1:7500-10000 GCF_000146945.2 Sclerotinia sclerotiorum 1980 UF-70 | reverse complement strand
AATATTTTCCGACAAATTCGTTTCTATGCAAAATTGCTATTGCTGTAATTTCCGCTAACAAAAAGTTCGTGAAAAATTACCTAAAACAAATACTTCCGTCGCATTCATAGAACGCTTGAAATTCTTATAGGCTATGATTATAGGCTAATAAAGCCTATTGAGGGTCTATCATTAAACTACAGGCTTGTATATAATATATCATAGGGCTCACCGGGAGTACCTTCTAAACCTATGGGCTCCAACGCTTTCAAAACTGGACCACCCTGATATTTCAAGGGCTTTCAAATACACTACCTCTCATTATTTAAGAGTCGCCTCGTTTTCTGGGCTTAAAACAGCTCTAATGATCTTTTTATTTATTCTATTATATATAGAATGGAAAGAGGATCTTTGTAATATATTTTATTGTCTTATAATATATATGATATTGATAATATCAATATTTTCCTACCCCCCTTGCTTTACCATATAAAAACAATTTCCGATAAATCATTTTAACCCCCGGTGACCATTACCGTCGGTGACTTGATGTAATGCCCAGTCTATAGAGCCTACAACTTTGATTCTAAAAGGTTCACCGGGGCTTATAACATAGGATATATATTAATCAGGAGTCATTTCAGATGAGTATTTGCCACCGGTGAGGTTTTATCATGGGATATATGTACTAATATCAGTCGCTCCTAACAGGCTATTTGCCTTATAGGAGAAACCTAACCCTGACCCTAACCAGGTTATTTAGGCTGTGTTTTTTAGTACATATAGATATACCTCACCGGGAATAATATATTATGAAATAGATTTGTCTACAGTAAAGCCTCTGAACGAGATCACCGGGTGTACTCTCTAGGGCCCTACACCCTATACTATGCATCACCGGTAGTATATTACAGGGTGTTACTATCTATAAAAGACCTCACCGGGCCTTAATCGTCAGTACATTTAGACGTCTCTCCTTCAAATCTACCTCACCGGGGCCAATAAAGGCCAACAGACCCATCCTTACCTTCGGAACTTGAAAAAAAAAATAAAAAAAATAAAAATAATAAAATTGCCCAACGCCATCCTGTCCTCGAATCGGGGAGCGGGATCACCGGGTATGTATACAATCCTATAGTAAAAGATCAAGTATAAGTAGACTACTATTAGATAATTTCACATTCCACTAGAAACTTCATTTCAAATACATTTAAAGTTATACTATCTAGACTGAATATCCCCTTTTTATTTCTAATACTCATTTAATATTGATTTATAACATTAGGATTAGGATTACCCCTGGGTTAGGGTTCAAATCAGGGTCTCATTGCAAAAAAAAAAGGTAAGTATAACGATACTGTACTGGAGGCAGCGGCTGCCTAAGGTTTCGTCTGGTTGGTAGTTGTGGGTTAAGGCTTTATCACTGGTATTCACTTGGAAGTGAATTCGTTACTAGATCAAGTAGAATGTAGGTAAACTAATTGATAACTAAGTTGAGCACGAAGCTCCTAAACTATGAAACTAAATGAATGTTTATATACTCTATATCATCTTTGAGGACCTCTGGGACCCTAAGGTCCAAAAGGTCCTCGAGGTCACGTGAATTGATGAATCGTGACAGTAGGTTACACTTTAAATATACTTTATTATAACTTTATTTAAATTTATCATTGTATTATAATCTTTATATATGATGGGAAATATAAATAGATATTTTTGAACAAAGTCTCGAATTATATAATCCAGCTAGTTTATTTATTTTATCTATTTTAATCTTCTTTTATATATTCATTGACTCTCAATTTGTAGATTTCTTATATGCAATTGATTTAAAGTAAAATATAATTTCCGATAAATATTCAATCTTTTTTAGAATTATGAAGTTAGGAGAGCTTGGATTAACCTAGCCCTAAGAATCTTTGGAAGCTCACCGGGACTACTATTGAGTAAATATAAAATTAATTGAGATTTTTTGACTGCAATTGTAACTTACCCACGGCGCAATGGCAAATGTAAAATGATATGATCTTCAATTAACTATTTAGATAAACCTTTGTAATTAAATATTAAAATATTAGAAGAGTCTTTCACTTTTTTTTTTTTTTTTAGTTCTTCAAACTTGTTAAAGATTATTATTCTCCTAAATACCCTTTATAATAATACAAGCTTATTGGTACGTAACGGGGTTAGAGAAGTTCTTACTCCCTCTCACAACGTACCATGTGTAAACTTATTAGTATATATAGCTAGCTCACCGGGTTTATCCTTTGCAACCTCTTGTTTTGACATGAAATATAAGTCACCGGATGTTGTAAATCTACACCCTGCCTAGTACTCACCGGGCGTTTTTAAATTAAATGCTTCTCTTTAGTTTATACTTGTAACCTTAACCGTAAAACATACACTCACCTCACCGGTAGTAGATGATAAAGTAATACACTGATTAAGGTTCGCACCTTAAGAGCACATACGTACCTATATGGGTTACATCCATGAAACTCGCTGCAATTAGGGTAGTGTT
>NW_001820800.1:0-15843 GCF_000146945.2 Sclerotinia sclerotiorum 1980 UF-70 | reverse complement strand
GCATCCTTCCACGCTGACCAGCATGGCCAACTTGGCTTCGACATTTTGGTACTAATCGATGCTGTAGTAAATGTGGAAAGACTGGCTCACAATTCAAGAACTTGTTCTAATAATATAATGGACCCTAGCTTATTGGATAAGGAATAGGTTAAATCAATTGAATGTATAAGTGATGGAGAAAAGAAAGATGGAGTTAGGGAATGAGTTGAAAAAGTGGCTGAATCAGTGAAAAACTGCGTTACTCTAAATTATACACACGTATAATCATTTGCTGTACTGAATCTCGACGAATCATTTGCTGGTACTGTGACTACGGATTGCTTAAGCCACAATTCGATGGCATTGTGACTACGGATTGCCTTAAGCCACGAAATGCATCACAGGCTACAGGCCTCCCCACCGCGCTGTGGGCCACTCGAAATGCAATAATCACATGCTACAAGGCATCCCCACCGCGCGATGGGACTACTCTACATTCGATAATTTTATCCTACACTTCATCCTGGTATAGAATTGTGATTTTTTTCTCACATCAACTTCCTTAGATAATCTTAATCCCTAACCGCTCCCAATTATGCTTCTTTTAGAGATGAGAAGTTTGGGCGAATCTCAGCCTCATCCTTCCTTAGACACCCGCGATATCCCTAGCCGTTCGCAATCCTTTCACATACTTTGACAGATGAAAAGGCCAGGCGTATACAGGCCTGATCAGTGGTGCTGCGCAATGCAAGCCTTCCCTACACAAAAGATTCAAGTATTTGTAGAGAACAAGAGGTCACATATAAAGATGGCCTTCGATATTTCTGGGTAGAGCACTTGTTGTATTCGACAAGATCGAATCTTACTGAGCTTTCGAAGGCTAATAATGTCTATCGTTCCTGCTGGTATCGAAATGCGAAGAAATGCTATGTATAATCTCACGGATGTTTCGACCCCTGGCGATGACGTATATGTTCCGCAGCAAACCAAATGCACGTGGGAAGTAGCCTTTAGGTATATCTCACGGATGTATCGACCCCTGGCGATGACGTATATGTCCAAGCAAACCAGAGCACGTGGGAAGTAGCCTTTCGGAGTAGTAGATGGTTTACTAGAGGCTGGACACTTCAAGAACTTATTGCTCCAGCGGAAGTCGAATTCTTCTCTCAAGAGCGCAAGCTACTTGGTGACAAAAGGTCACTCGAAAAACTAATTTATGAGATTACCCGAATTCCATTTCAGGCTCTGCGAGGGGATCCTTTCTCTGATTTTAGTATCGCTGAGCGGAAAAGATGGGTAGCACAACGCCAGACAACCGAAGAAGAAGACCTGGTTTACTGCCTGTTAGGCCTCTGCGAGGTGTCTATGCCACCAATCTATGGCGAGGGAAAGGAGGTCGCACTGAAAAGGCTCGAAATGACAGTCAAGGGGTTCTCCACTAACGAGAGCGAGCCGAAAGATCTTAAAGGTATGGCAGATCTAACCTGATTTGACTATACTAAACACTATTTTATAGATAATACCGCTTCATTTATTGTCCCATTCGGCAGAAATCTCAACTTTATCGGTCGTGGAACACAGCTTACCGAGGTGGAAGCAAAACTATTTACAGGAGGTCGAATGACAAAAGTTGCCATCACAGGGCTCGGGGGAATAGGCAAGACCCAGCTGTTGCTTGAACTTGTCTATCGAATAAGGGATAGATATAAGGATTGCTTAGTGATCTGGATACCCGCAACCAATACGGAAAGTCTTCATCAAGCATATCGAGAAGTTGCCCGCCAACTCAAGATCCCTGGCTCGGACGAGGATAAGGCTGATGGCAAAGAAACTTGGTGCAAAATTATCTGAACAAAGGAAGCTGGAAGGAGGTGGAACGATAATTTTCGAGAAAGTTGGCCCCGCCAAACTCAAGATCCCCGTGGCTCGGACGAGGATAAGGCCGATGCAAAGAAACTCGTGCAAAATTACCTGAGCAAAGATAAAGCGGCTTCAGGCCGGGTGGCTCTTAGTTTTCCGATAATGCTTGCCGATGTCAATAACCTCGAGGAACCCTTTCTAGGCGAGGTCGTAGGGATAAGGCGGATCCAAAAGAAACTCGTTGCAAAATTATCTGAGCAAAGAAAAGCGCAGGTTCGGTGCGCGCGTCTTAAAGTTTTCCGATAATGCTTGGACGATGTCAATTATTGTGGGAGTCAACCTGTATCTAAGGTCAAAGGGATTTCCTTGGCCGTCTAATCGACTGCCCTCCCACGAAGTTGAAGCCAAGGATGGTTAACAATCGTCCCTTCACAACGGGCGCGACAGAAAGAACTGCCGTTAAGCTTGCACACCAAAATATTCCGGGTAGGAGGGTATACCAAAGAGAATGGGCGAAGACGTTAGCGGGATTAACCAGCACCCTGCTTCCAGAAAGTGTTTAGGTTGATCCTGATCTGGTTAACGAATAGACCCCAGAATCTTCTACCGGACGGGGGCCCTACTAAAAAAGGAGCTCACATACCCTTCGGGCACTTGGCGCTAATTGGTTCATTGGCAAGCAGCATATATTAACGAGATAGGGACTGCCGTTCAGCGGGCTAATCTATCGTTCATTGCAGAAAGTATAGACAAGAAAAGGATCTTATTACTGAATCTCTTCTAAAGGGCGGCAGGAAGGTTTTGAAGAAAACGGGAGATACGATACTATTGAAAAACCTTGTGGCTACTACATGGTTCATCTCGATTGAGCAGAGACGGCATCCGGAAGCTCTTGCATCTTCACCGACCTATCGCTTATGGCAACGTGAAATAGACCCCAAGGAAATTCCCGAGTCTGATCTACCGGCAGGAAGGTCTGGAAAAAAGGAAGATAAGATTGCAATTGGGACACTTGACGCTTACTCGTTTATTATTAAGCGAGTGGCAGACCAAGCTCTTGATCTTCACCGACTAGTGCATCTCGCAACGAGAAATTGGCTTCAGCAAAATGATCTGATCACCCAATGGACCGAAAGGGCGATTATACGATTAGAGGAAGTATTCCCAAACGATGACCACCAAAATAGAACTACATGGAGGACGTATTTGCCACATGTATGTTATGCGCTAATGTCTGATGAAGCTGGCAAAGATAGGGAAACCAGGATTGCTCTGTCGCGGAGATTTGGGGCGTGTCTCCTTAGTGATGGACGATATAATGAGGCTGAGGTACCGTTTGTGGAAGTAATGGAGAGGCACAAGAGTGTTTTCGGGGAGGAGCATCCTTCCACACTGACCAGCATGGCCAACTTGGCTTCGACATACCGGAATCAGGGACGCTGGAAGGAGGCCGAAGACTTGGAGGTGCAAGTGATGGAGACGAGAAAGAGGGTGTTAGGGCAGGAGCATCCAGACACGCTGACCAGCATGGCCAACTTGGCTTCGACATTTTGGAATCAGGGACGCTGGAAGGAGGCCGAAGACTTGGGGGTGCAAGTGATGGAGACGAGAAAAAGGGTGTTAGGGCAGGAGCATCCAGACACGCTGACCAGCATGGCCAACTTGGCTTCGACATTTTGGAATCAAGGACGCTGGAATTAAGGCCGAAGACTTGGAGGTGCAAGTGATGGAGACGAGAAAGAGGGTGTTAGGGCAGGAGCATCCAGACACGCTGGCCAGCATGAATAATCTTGCCCTCACATGGAAGGGACTTGGCCGAGACAAAAAGGCCCTTAAGCTTATGGAAGAATGTGTATTATTACTGACTAGGATTATAGGTACTCATCACCCTAATACATTGCCCTTCGGTGCAATATTACTTGAATGGCAGACAAATGAATTAGAGATTGATCCTTAGTAGAAAGAGAATAATATAACTTTACCTAATTATCAGATAAATAGAGTAGTTATCTCTTTGAAACCAACAACACTAAAAAATGTTCATATTCAGACTTCGTAATATGTTCTTCACACTATTTCTCTTAATGTAGCAATATATTTATCTCAAAAGTCATTCAATTTCGTTAGTCTGTGTTGGGTTTCTTAAGACCAGAAAGAGTATCAGATTGAATTGATTGATTTTTTAGCTGAGCAGTTAAGCTGCGAGTATATATTGAAAAAAAATGAAGGAATAGGTTAGGTATTCGGCCTTCGGAATTAAAGTGCTTTGAAATCAAAATATTGAAAGCAAACAAACAGTATACCAAAAAGGAAAGAATGAATTAAAAGTTGAGTTTTGTTTGCTCCTTATATGCATATGTACTATATATGCATATGCTGCCAAGATCCCAGGAGGTCAACAGTCTGTCTCGGCACACAGGGTGTCTCGCTACGCAGGGATGGACGTTATCTGGTTTCTATTGAATTATACATAGACTGAACAAACTAGCTAAAGGGTATAGAATAGATGTTGTAGCGCCCTTCGATGTTGTGCCAGCTATAGTAGAATCTACTGTAGATCCTACAATATCGCATGACCGACTGTCAGAGCAACCTGTATTACATGAATTCTGATCTATATGGAAATTCAAAAAAAGTTCTCCCAGAGGGTTGTGCTAAAACAACAGAATCACGATGAATGGCAGTGACTGTTGTGCGATAATCAGATGGTAGCCAAAGAATATTTGTACTATTTCTAGTAATCCAGTCATCTGATACGGCTAAAGTATATAGCAATATTGGATTATCCAAATCAGATATGATCTGCTTAACATCGGCGAAAAAGCGACTGAGTAAACGATTCTTGTATGGCCTTCAAGTGTTGGCTGAATTTGTTGCCCTGTCGCTGTATCCCAAAGCCGTACTGTATTATCCCAAGATCCAGATACGACCTGCTTGCCATCAAGCGAAAAAGCGACTAAGTGAACGTAGCTTGTATAGCCTTCAAGCGTTTGTAGCATCGCATTCCAATATGATTCTACTATAGGCTTCTGCTTAATCCAAAACGGAATATCCTTTTCAAATATTGTTCGGACATGTGAGAGGCTAGACCTCGAATAACTCAAAGGCATAGGTTCAGGTAAATCTGTTAAGAAGTGCATGAGGACTATGTATATGAAAGTGTCTCCATATATATAATAGAGAGAAAGGACTGTAGATGATTCTAGAAATATGGAGAACAGCATAGAAGTCAGTGCTCAGCGAGGGCTGTGGCCCGAACATCCATATGGGTTCTAACCCTTACAATGCGAAATGAAAGACGGCTGTTGATCAACAAGCAAATAGATCAGACTCTATAAGACGGCTGTAGCATAGTTGATTCGGGAGTCGGTAGCCTGGCAAAAGAAGTAAGATAAAAGAACCGGCTTAGCCCCAGACTTCTCTAGTTCATTGATAACTCCGCAAAGGAGCATCGTCTTGCCCTTGCCAGGATTGCCCTTGATCCAAAGTAGCCGGCTCTGCTGATCGTTGCGCCATTGTCGGAAATCGGAGTTTTCCAAGATCCAATTGTATGAGCCCTATAGTATATCGCCTTTCATTTCTTCAATATGCTTTTTGTTGTTATGCGGATCGGAAAGACGTAAGTCTTGGATACATTTCTGCATCTTGTAGAACTTGTCTAGAAGCTGATTATATACACATATAAATCCCTCGCTATAGATAGGAAGTATATAGATATCGAAAATGCCTAATAAGGAATACACTTTATTTTCTGCCAGTGTAGTCTGACGGTGTTGTATCCACTGCAATTACTCTTCGACGCTAAATCGAAACAACGATTGTCCCTCAAACGTTATACAAGGAATATTAGTTATCTTATCAATTTGGATTATTAGAGAACCTTTATTACCAAACCATCCACATTCCCGAAAAAAAAACTCGATCGATACTGGGGCAAGAAGCTTTGGAAGTGTTTAGCCTCAAGTGAACCATTTATTCTTTTATAAATCCGATTCCTATAGTTGCGGAATACATTTATAATTATTACTAATGGAATATTTAGAGATATTCAACAAATAAATATAACATTGGATTGCATTGCAATACCAACGAAATATAGAGTTGATAGATTGTGAGAGTTCAGCATCATCGCTCTTGTTGATATAATAAGTATCGATCCAGAAGTATTCTAGTCCATCTTGTCTAGCCTGTTCTCCACAGAATCGGATTTTCTCATAATCAGGCTTGACCTCGCTAATACTATTTAGGATATCCTCAAAGGTAACTTTCTCATCATTTGGTCCCCATGTATACGATAGTATAATATAAGGAGGGACTTCGCCGCTAGTCGGTTCGCAAAAAACGATCTCGCTGTCAGGTTTGCATTGCAAGAGATGTATAAAAGATATACTGGAGGTTCGCAAGCGTTATTGTAACAAATACAACTTGTATCGCTGATTCGACAAATTTTCGTAAACACTTCGATTTGAAGGTCTCGATTTTGAAGATTAAAAAGTTTAAAGATTGAGATGTTAAAGAATTAGGTATAAGAAAGACATACAATCGTCGTCGCAAACGCTGCTAATGAGGCTGTATCGTAGCGTAATCTGATTAACCACTTATATGTCTGAGGCAAAAAAATAAAAATTGGGAAGAATACTTCATTTTATAGAGACCTTGTTCAATACAAACTGGATTCTGAGAGAACTTTGCTTTTTGTTGTTAAAACACTGGTTTCTTTAAAGTCAAAAAGCAATGGGGTGCTATAGGTGGGATCAAAAGGTCGGAACAATTATGAACACATCTAAGGTTGTAGACTCTTTCCGCACAAGCCACTTTTTGCTCTATTTATAGATTACCGGGGAAGCGGGATTCTTCGGTGAGATTGTATCAAGCCACAAGCGCTATTACCATGTGTTTAGCAGCCACAGACTTCATTAAATTTTTTACAGAAATTGCTAGAACTACACCATCGCTGACTAATATCCTCAATTACTTCGTCGGAAAAGTATCATCTCTGCGACAACGCCATATGAAATAGCATGCTCTAGCCCATCACCAAACTTGCACTTACTTCTCAGCATTGTGATAAGACGTGAAAGTTCATACCCAGTCGTTATACAAGTTCAAAATGAAGAAAGATCTTAATAATAGTAATGCGGGTGGAGAGGTCCTATTGTGTTAAAGAGCCTATCCATGATTCAGACGAACGGCGACAATACGATGAAAATTTTCGGAAGCAAGAAGCTAGAAGTATTCCAGAGAAGCATTCAAGACATATAGAATGATAATATGTGAATTGTCTGATGCTTTCGTGGGTTTGGGGCCGCTTGAGTTCGAAGTACCTGTGATTTGTCTCGTGATGGGGTGCGTCTCGCTACGCAGGGACGGACGTTAATAGTAGAGTATACTAAATCTTGAGCACGAAGCTCTACACAAAGGAAACCATCCTGATTATATAGACCTTCGTCCTCCATTGGATCTCTTGGATCCTGAGAGTTTGTGGACCTTCGATTCGTATGGACCTACGATTCGTATGGACCTACGATTCGTATGGACCTACGATTCGTATGGACCTACGATTCGTATGGACCTACGATTCGTATGGACCTACGATTCGTATCCCTGAATATGCAGGGTCCATCACGTGACTTGGATCAGACTATATGTCTGTGCTTGCTAAGGGTGGGGAGATCCTACGAACCGATTACCATACAATTTTGTATGTGAATCGGTTTGCTTTTCCACGGGGTCTGAGCTCATATGGACAGGTTGACTGTTACTACGTAACACTCAACTTGCTCTTTTAATTTCATCAAGCAATCTCGTTTCCAAAACACTCCTTATTCAACCCATCTACCTACACCCAACTCAACTTCAACCCGTTCATTCCATTTCTTAACAGTATCGCCCAATCGAAACCATATCTCTTCCACCTCCATGTGAACCTCTTGCCACTTCGGATGCTCATCAATGTTTTGCTTTAACAATGGTCTCTGAAAGCCAAATAAAATCAGCGCTTGTTTGGTATGTTTCTGCTCTAGGTTCTTTACCAATAGCATAATTACTTTCTCTGTGATGCAGCCACTGAGTAATAAACTAACTGTTTTTTCTATAATGAGGGAAATTTACATTTATATTAGGAGATTGAAGAATATGAAAAGACTGATCTTTAGTAAAAGACTTATTATAGGAAAAATCGAAAGGAGTAATTTACAAGTGTTGGGGAATATACTATTTTGGACATTTCTGTTACGTAGTAACAGTCAACCTGTCCATATGAGCTTAGACCCCGTGGAAAAGCAAACCGATTCGCATACAATTTTGTATGGTAATCGGTTCGTAGAGTCTCCCCACCTTCAGCAAGCACAGACATATAGTCTGATCCAAGTCACGTGATGGACCCTGCATATTCAGGGATACGAATCGTAGGTCCATACGAATCGTAGGTCCACAAACTCTCAGGATCCAAGAGATCCAATGGAGGACGAAGGTCTATATAATCAGGATGGTTTCCTTTGTGTAGAGCTTCGTGCTCAAGATCAATCATTTAGTATACTCTACTATTAGTTACGAATTGCATATCATTATTGTCATTACTTAAGTCCCTGCTTGACGCCTAGTTATAAACCACCTCGAGAGCCTGGAGCACTTCCACGTGATCTAGACGGCAAACCTCGTAACACTTTGAGCACCATTACTGCTTCAAGTACCGACTCGATAAGTAACGACATCATGTCTTCCACGACACCACAGCCTAGCAACCCCGCTACGACCAACCAGGCCACTCCCGAAAGTACCGACAAGGACGGAGACATCGCTATGGGAGGTATCGAAGACCCCAAGGAGATTACCGTCACCGAGACTCTTAAAGTCGCCCTACCAGACCGATTCACAGGCAATCGACAAGAGCTAGAAACCTTCTTACTCCAACTTGAGATCTACTTCCAATTCAATCAGGATAAGTTCAACCATGACGCCGACAAAAGCGTCTGGGCTGCCTCCTACCTCAGAGGAGAAGCCGCAAAGTGGATTCAACCTTACCTCAAGGATTACTTCACCAACTTGGGCGAGCCTAAGAAGCGAATGTACCCAACTCAAGCCATCTTTGGGAGATTCGAAGGGTTTAAGAGAGAGATACGACGAGTATTCGGGAACATCAATGAATTACGTGACGCTGAGTCCAAGATCTATGGCCTCAAGCAAACAGGGTCAGCAGTCAAGTACGCTGTGGAATTCAGGAGGTATATAGGTACCACTGGATGGGAAGAGAACGCGACGTTGAGCCATTACCGGAAAGGGCTCAAGCCTGAGGTCAGGCTAGAACTGGATCGCAATGGCACTTGGGAAGACCTAAACAAGTTAATCGAGGAATCTATTAAGGCGGATGAGATGCTCTACGAGTATCAGAAGGAACGCCGATCTTCCAACGTCCATGGAAACCGAGATCGTGGTAAGTACCACAAGAATGAAGGAAGACCTCGAGAAAACAGACAATCTTACGGAAAACCAATGCAATTGGATGCAACGTTTAAGAACAAACTACCTAAGGAAGAGGTAGAACGAAGACGCAAGGACAAGCTATGCTTCGAATGTGGCAAACCAGGCCATCGGGCCAGGGATTGTCGAAGCAAGAGATCATCAGGAGGAGGTTATCACAAGAAGTTCGGCAAAGGTCAACTCAATGCTACCTTTGTACCCCAACTATGCGCTTCATATCCAATCGAAGACGATAGTTACGAACGTGAAGAACGTCAAAAGGAAATTGACGCAATGCCACGAGACCAGGAAGGGTTGAACGCCATAGACCGATATGAGTTGGAGCGTCTACGAACCCCTTCACCTCCCCTTATCAAAGAAGATCCGAAAGAAATACCGTCGGTAGAACACGCGACGATGAGCTGGATAGCTTGCTACGATGAATCTTGTAGAATTCACCTATCAGATAAGGAAGCCACAGGATGGTTTCCCCAAAGAAAAGCAAAAGGACCCTACAAGAAGGGAAGGTCGAAAAAATTATCGTCACATGATCATTTAAATGGTCAGTTACACAAAATTGACCAAATTGACCAAATTGACCAAATCGACCAAATTGACCAAATCGACCAAATTGACCAAATCGACCAAATTGACCACAACAAGGTTTTGGGTCAAGGACAATTAAATATCGCAGGTCAGGCAGGACAGATTTACTGCAATGCGAAGATAAATGGACGAGTAATCCGGGCCATGATTGACTCAGGGGCCACGGGAAATTTTATTGCACCAAGAACTGTGAAGCATTTGGGAGTACAGCTCCAGGCGAAACGAACCCCATATCAATTGCAGCTAGTTGATGGACAATTAGCCGGATTGGACGGAAAGATTTCGCAGGAGACTCGCCCTTTGCAGATGAGTATAACCCAGCACAAGGAGGTTATCCAGTTCGATGTTGTTCCACTAGGGAATCAACAGATCATTCTGGGGATGCCATGGTTGAAAGCACACAACCCCCAGATTGACTGGTCATCGGAAACTATATCATTTCCGAGGAGAAGCGATCAACGAGATGCGCTAGAGCCTGCGAGGCTGAACACACGCGGTGGAGAACTGAAGGCGAACAGCACCACTGACGTAGGACGCCCAGTCCAGGGTCCTCCATTAACGGCGAAGGAAGGTGAACCTCCCGTACAAATGAAGAATAAGCAGAAGAAGTTGCTTGAAACCACCCCTGTAGAGAAACAGGACGAGACGCCAATACCGGTACAGTACCAGAAGTACAAGAAACTATTCGAAGAAAGAAAAGGCCATGAAGCTTTACCAGAACACAAGCCATGGGATCACGAGATAGTATTGAAGGAAGGCAAGACGCCTCCATTTGGACCAATCTATCCAATGTCAGCCTCTGACCTAAGGACGCTTAGGGATTACATTGCCGACGCATTAGAAAAAGGATGGATCAGAGAATCCACCTCACAGGCAGCTAGCCCTGTGCTATTTGTACCAAAGAAGGATGGTACAAGGAGACTGTGCGTAGACTATCGCAAGCTCAATGATATAACGATCAAAGATCGGTACCCACTTCCATTAGCTACGGAACTGAGGGATCGATTGGGAAAAGCTAAAATTTTCTCCAAGTTTGATCTACGAAACGGATTTCACCTCATCAGAATGAAGGAAGGTGAAGAATGGAAAACAGCATTCAGAACTCGATACGGATTATACGAGTATCAGGTTATGCCATTCGGATTGACAAACGCACCAGCAACATGTATGCGCTTGGTCAACAATGTATTAAGGAAGTACCTAGATATATGCTGTATATGCTATCTAGATGACATTTTGGTATTCTCGGAAACGGAAGAACAACACATTAAAGACGTTCATAAGGTTCTGCAGCAACTGGAGGAGGCAGATCTTCAATGCAAACCTAGCAAGTGTGAATTTCACGTCACAGAAACGGAATTCCTAGGCTATACCATATTCTCCGGAAGTCTCAAGATGAGTTCTAACAAGGTAAAAGCAGTTATGGAATGGGAACCCCCAACCAGCGTGAAGGAAGTACAGTCCTTCCTGGGGTTCGCCAACTTCTACCGACGATTCATCAAGAACTATTCAAAGATAGCCGCTCCAATAACCGAGATCACCAAGAAGAGTCAAGGAGAATTCCGATGGACAGAAACAGCACAAGAAGCATTCGAACGCCTCAACGAAGCATTCGCAGGAGAACCAGTCCTCAGAACATTTGACCCAGAATTACCAATAATCGTGGAAACAGACTCCTCAGACTACGCAATAGGAGCAGTGTTGAGCCAACCCGGCTCGAATGAGAAATAGCAACCAGTCGCTTACCATTCACGCAAGCTATCGCCAGCCGAACTAAACTATGAGATATACGACAAGGAATTACTAGCGATAGTAGATGCTTTTAGGGAATGGAGAGTGTACTTGGAAGGATCAAAATACACGGTGCAGGTGTATACAGACCACAAGAACTTGGTTTACTTCACCACAACGAAGGAATTAAACAGACGGCAGGTCCGATGGTCGGAAACCATGGCCGCCTACAACTTCAGAATTTCATATGTCAAAGGAAACGAAAATGCTAGAGCAGATGCTCTCAGCCGAAAACCAGAATACTTACAAAACAAAACACACGAATCACGCGCAATACTAAAGCAGGATGGCGACGCTTTAGTTCACAACAAACCACAACTTGCCGCCACATCAGGAGTAAATTATGATACTATCAAAGATATCATAAAGACAGAATACTCAACAGACACTACAGCCAAGAGAATCCTAGCTATACCAGACAATCCAGAAAGAGGATTCACCATCGAAAATGGATTCATCCATTTTCATGGCAAGCTTTACATACCCTCAAGTCTAGCTAAGGATTACGTCACGGAACAACATGAGCTTCCAGCTCACGGGCATCAAGGTATTGCAAGAACCTTTGCCAGAATAAGGAGAGAAGTCTACTTTCCAAAGATGAGGACTATAGTTGAGAACGTAGTTGGGAACTGCGACACCTGCATAAGAAATAAAGCCGCCCGGCATGCACCTTATGGCCAGCTCAAGACCCCCGAACTACCTACTCAACCATGGAAGTCCATTGCTTGGGATTTTGTAGTAAAACTACCATTATCCAAAGACCCAGTCACCCGGAAGGAGTACGACTCCATCTTGGTGGTGACGGACAGACTAACCAAGTTTGCTCATATGATACCATTCTGTGAAACTTGGACGGCAGATGACCTTGCTTATATATTCATGCGGAATATAGTTAGCATACACGGTGTACCAGATGAAATCATCTCAGATAGGGACAAGCTATTCACATCGAAATTTTGGTCTACCCTTATGGCACTGCTTGGAATCAAGAGAAAGCTCTCGACAGCCTTTCACCCACAAACAGATGGCCAAACGGAACGATTAAACCAAACGATGGAAGCCTATCTTCGCTGCTACATCAATTACAAACAAGACAATTGGGTTAAACTATTACCCTTGGCACAATTCGCATATAATACATCGGAAACGGAAACAACAAAAGTGACGCCAGCTTATGCTAACTTCGGGTTCAATCCACTAGCATATAAATCACCATTGCTACAAGATGCGAATGCAGACGAAGCCATAAAAGATATCACAGAAATCAAGGAACTACAAGAACAACTTTCCTTGGATTTACAGTTCATCGCTTTAAGAACAGCGTCGTACTACAACGAATCATATAGTATAGGACCTACGCTTAAAGAGGGGGATAAAGTTTATCTCATTCGAAGAAACATACAGACAAAACGACCCATGCAATAAACTAGATCACAAGAAACTAGGACCATTTAAAATCGACAAGGTAATTGGACCAGTTAACTATAGACTAAAACTACCACACACCATGAATATTCACCCAGTATTCCATATATCCTTGCTTGAACCAGCACCACCAGGAGCGCCCGATGCGCCAATAACGGAAATCGAACCAGTCAACCCAGACGCCATATACGACGTTGAAACCATACTAGATTGTAAATACGTCAGAGGCAAGATCAAATATCTGATCAAATGGTTGGATTACCCACATTCAGAAAACACTTGGGAGCTCAAGAAAGATCTCAGCTGCCCTGAGAAGTTGGAGGCATTTCACCAACGCTATCCGGATCTCCCCAAAAAGGACCCGAAGAATTCTGAAAGGAAAAGGGGTCCGAAGGACTCAGGAAAGAAGAAGGATTGAAGTTATCCAGCACATCAGAACTAGCTTCAGCAGGCATTGACAACCCAGAAATTGACTGCTCCTTCCCTATACGCTCCTTACCCAATCTTTCCTTCTCCTCTGCATCATCCAACTCATCCATTGTTTTTAAACCACGACGAATCATTTCAGAAGCCCGCCCACGAAGGAAGCGTTGTTGCTTATCTAGACGAAGCAATTTCGACAAAGTCTCTTCGCGCTCGCGATCCAAACGCTCCTGCTCCTGAATAATGCTCGTCATATCTCCGGAAGAAGGACCCGATATATCACATCGCTGGCCCCGACGAGCGCATTCACTACAACGATTGGAATTTTCCTTAGCAACAATACAACGACGTGAATGTTTTTCACAATAAGTACATGGAGGCATCTCGAACCCTTCAGATTCAATTATTAAAGCAAGTTCGACTCGTTCTTTATATTTCTTTGATCGTACAGGTGGCATGATGGAAGAAAAGAAGAAAAGTTATCTTCCGAAAAATCATAACACAGCAGGAAACGTGACTATAAGAGCTTGGGACAAGCACTAGGCTAAGAAGGGGATAGTGTTACGTAGTAACAGTCAACCTGTCCATATGAGCTTAGACCCCGTGGAAAAGCAAACCGATTCGCATACAATTTTGTATGGTAATCGGTTCGTAGAGTCTCCCCACCTTCAGCAAGCACAGACATATAGTCTGATCCAAGTCACGTGATGGACCCTGCATATTCAGGGATACAAATCGTAGGTCCATACGAATCGAAGGTCCACAAACTCTCAGGATCCAAGAGATCCAATGGAGGACGAAGGTCTATATAATCAGGATGGTTTCCTTTGTGTAGAGCTTCGTGCTCAAGATCAATCATTTAGTATACTCTACTATTAGTTACGAATTGCATATCATTATTGTCATTACTTAAGTCCCTGCTTGACGCCTAGTTATAAACCACCTCGAGAGCCTGGAGCACTTCCACGTGATCTAGACGGCAAACCTCGTAACAATTTCCTGTTTTGTCAAGGCCAATTAGGACCTTCCTCACTCTATTCTAAATTTGGATGCTGTTCCAATAGCAAAGATCAGCTTATATAATTCTAGCAAGGGTCTATTGAGGACCTTCGGCCTTGGAAAAAAAGATGAAGGTGTATGGCTTGTATAGTTGCATTTCCCTTTTCCTTAAATATGATTATAATACCCAAAAGCACTATCCCAGTACAGAACTCTGTCTGGACAAAACCTTCCTATAGTCTAGGATAAATAAGTATACCAGAACAAATCCAAGCCTAGGTAGCCACCTAGTAGAATAATCATCCACAAGCTGAAATATGCACAACCATCATTTATGTATAGCACTAATGGGAGGTTATGGTTCAATACGGGCTGGGTTAGGTGAGTTTCGCCAATATTCTCCACTTTATATTACGTCAGTCTTTCATTTGGCAAATGAACGCTTTCCAAAGTGGATCAAGCTTGGAAGAAGGTTCTTGATAAGACGAGATCTGATATGTTGTAGCCGCTATGTGATTCCTTGCAATTCGAGGTCTGGAGCAGTTTTACTTTGCGCCATTCTTGGACAAGTCCGCATCACTGATTTGAAAACTGGCGAACGGACTGACCTCTATTATTTGATTTAAATGGATGACAGCAATATCACTCATATCATTATCAGAGCATTGACTACTAAGTATAAAAGATAGATCTAAAGCTGAAATACCTGATGGGTGGTGTGATCTTAAAGCTTTGGCTGCTAAGGTACGGGACGACCCGATCTAGCACGACGATATGAAGGAGTTATGCCCTTCTTACTCATCTCCAGCATTCAGCTCAACAGGGAATGCACGTTGTGTTATATCGGGTAACATATTCCGCATCACATGACTAAATCACGAGATTAACATAGTCATGTGACCGGCTCTAGGTAATCTAATTAGAGCCACTAGAGCCAGAAGAAAACAACACAAAAAGCGAGAACCAAATTTTTGAAATCAAGCTATCCAAACCACATTCAGCAGCCCTCCTTTAGGCCAGTTGATCACCCTAAGCTTGCACGCATTGCCCAGTGTAGTACAAGCGCTATGGGGACACCGTGGCCTCAAGCGGCAGCATGGCCCAACGACACCTACGAGCACGCCACCTTCTTCAGCGATTACCTCAGGAAAGCACTCGTCTGTATTGAAACTGCAGAAGATCAGTCTGCACCCAAGCCACTAGTTAAGACTATGATTGCAGCCATGAAAGTCCTTATCACCAAGTTTCAAAATACTCCAAACGTTAATAAAGTTATGCAAGCTATCGTGAATGTACAGAATG
>NW_001820835.1:2488289-2777073 GCF_000146945.2 Sclerotinia sclerotiorum 1980 UF-70 | reverse complement strand
TCACTTACTATATAAATGCATGCAGAAGCGATAGGAGTCCCCCATTAATTCATGAATGTGTATACGTGCACCCCCGAATAGAAAAATGTACCAAAGAAGTACAGAAACATGTTATGCGCCGTCCTTTGCAAAGGAACTATACTAACCACCCAAAATTTGGTGAATTGAGGGAATTTTCAACCCACTTTCCCACCACGCGATGCATTATGTACGCTCAACAAACAAGGACCAAATCCAATCCTAAGCATTTAAGCCCCTCAACTATCGGCATAATCATCATATTGATGTTGCTGCCAACGATGATTCTCCTTACCCGACGAGGCATTTGAGTGCTGCCAACTTGGATTACTCCTCAAGATCCTCTCCCTCTCAAATTCTTTCCATCGTTTCATAGTAATCTTTGAACTATCGAATTCTCCTTCATATTCAATACCCGCTTTCTTAGTCTTTTCGCCCGCCGTCTTACGAGTATCACCCCAAGAGAAATTGTCAAATTTCCAAAATGCATATGCTGGAAGCAGGAAATTCCAAATTGGCAACGAGACAAGATATATCAACATCCAAAGAACGTAGACCCAACGATGAGCTGTGATAACAATCAGAACCGCTGGTAAACCAAGGATCAACCCTAAAAGTACGAGTGGGATGATCTGAACAGGGCGACGAATGATTGAAATGACCACTGGATATAGATTAGTGAAATGTTACAAAACCACCAAAAGGACTTTACTTACCGACGTAAAATGTAAAGGCGATGGCGGCAGGAAGAACCAGAGTACTAATAAGATCGATAAAGACGACAAATTACATACTGAAGCAGAAAGTACCGCAAAGATCTCTAACCAAGACCAATTCCATCAGATTGTGGACAGTACTGTTAATCCATCTACGTCTTTGTGACATGAGAACCCAAAGAGAGTTTGGTACTTGAGTTTTGCAAACAGCTTGTGGGACAAATACTTGTTTACGTTTGGGAAATGTTCGAAGCATGAGCGTTGAAAGGTATCGATCCTCTCCCAAGAGTAACAAATTCTTCTTGTGTAAAGTGTCTACTACATTATCGAAGTAATATTCGACAACATCAGGATTGGCCAAGATAGAGACCCAATAGTTACTACCCTTTGGTGCCTTAATTCTGTACATTAAGAAACAACCAGAGACAGGTAACACTACCGAAAATCGACTCGAAGGATTTGACGGAGTGATGAGAAATGAAGCATTCGAAGACTTGAATCGCGGGTGTGAAACTGGCACGTTTGTTCGCAATCTTTGTCTCTCCACAAAGTCCCATGATTTCAGGATCTTTTACCATTGCTGATACCATGTGTGTCAAACTGTCTGGGAACACCTTCGTATCTGCGTCGACCATAAGAACGACTTCATACATATCCGGAAATATACCACTGATTTGTTAAAACCCATTAAAGATCTCAAACTTCAATTCGGTTATACGTTCATCGAACATTACTTTTTGTAGGAAAGACATTAAGATAATTTGACTGTCGCGCTTGCCTCGATTTCCAGGTTTGCGGTGTGTAGACTCTTCGGGAGTACTACACTTTACAATGCACACCATCGGCACTCTAAGTTGTTTGTTAGTGTTGATAGTAGAATCAGCATTATAGTTGTAGAATCCAGCGTAAACTTTGGCTATGTTATATCTCTTCGATCCTTTTTCCACCGCTACGTAAGAGAAAGCCGGAACTTCTTCTACAGAGGTTACAAAATCCTTCATTATACCAAGAACAACATCTGGTGTTGTCCTCGGTTCACCCTCACCCTTAATGATACCATCACAAATGACTAAGATAGTTTTGTGACTGTTTGGATAATCGGTTGTAGCGATGGAATCGAGTGTCGTACGGATACCAAGTTCACCTTTAGAATAGGCCGTCACGAGAAGAATTGCGTGAGCTAAGGGAAATCCGTATGGCTCCCACTCTTTAGGTGGTTAAGAAACTACCAGATCGGAAATGAAACTTGAAGGGCTTGGTGTATCAAAGTCATCTGCACCATCTGTTCGCAAAAGACTATTTCGGCTACTGTTTTGATTTCGGAATATAGGATTTGGGGGGATAAACTGAACTGTAGAAGCTTGACTTGCCATCGTTGTAGGCTGAGGGCGTTCAATGCGAGATGATCGATCAACAGCGGCATACGGATTCGAGAAGCGAGATGTCGTTGGCAAGAAAACATTGGCTCGTTTGCTTGTCCTTTCCGATCCGGATCCCGCGGCGGAGCTACCAATATCACCGGCCATTCTTGGAGGAGCTCGGTAGATACCATCGGACCACTCTTCAATTTGTTGTTGGCGCTTCTTAGGATCGGATGACTGAGAAGTTTTTGAGGCAGCGTATTTTGAAGCGATAAACCATTGAAATATCAAAGCTAAAATAAACTTGACGAAGACGATGGCTAGAATGAATGCCAAGGATACATAAAGGACAACTTTAGAAGCGATACATCCAACAGATTTAGTATCAACACTTCCAACTTTGATAATCTGTTCGAAACATTGCGCAATCTTCTTATCATCTGATGACTGGAATGCGTGAGTAACATCCCTACCGCAAACTGCTGCATTGGCGGTGGTCGTTCTATCAGCAAGGGTGGTAAATCTGGAGGAAACGGAAACTTGAATGGTGTTGAACCAGTTCAAGAGATCCAAATCGAGAACATTGCTAGAATATACCATGAGATTTCTCGAGGAGTTCTTGATATCGTCCCAGGTAAAATAGACATCCCCAGCACTACGAAGCCCATAAAATGATGAGCGAGCCTCTACTTGTAAATAGCACGCGTATCCGAAATAAGCACCGATAGTCTCATTTGGGGAGCTCGAGCCATCTTGATTAAAGGCATGACAAGGAAAGTACTATGCAAGATCGTTATCAGAATTGGTTGAAACGTCCGATTCATCGGCTAAAGTAATCAAACCTTTACATTTACCATTGACATTCTGAAATAAGAAACTTCCGTCTATACCCCTATACTTTTGGGGCAAATCATACAGAACGTTTGCGTTATTCGTGATGCCCGTTGCAGTAGGATGCTTTGATTTAGTAAGGTCATATACTTTTCCGTGAAAGATCATAAATCCGGCATCGATATAGTTGATTTGTAATCGTAGACCTTCATTAGTACCACACACTGTTGCCGTAAACCCAAATATCAAAAATCCCACACATGCCATAATAAAGAGAATGATACTAATCAAACCCATCTTTTCTCTCTAAACTCTTTACTGTGCCTTGGACGGGAAACCAAAACATTTGAGAATGAAGCCTGGACATCAGAAGGTTATAGTTGCACAATAAACATTCCAAAAACTAAATGGTTTCACAGTATCGAGTGCCTCTTGTCTTGCTTTCTCCTTTTTGAACATCTTTTGCACTCTCTCCCTCTGTAATTTCTTTCCTCTTCGAGATTTTGAAGCGAATCCAGCCTTTTCGTTCGAAGTAAGATCCTCTGGTCCAGCTCCATGGCCGCGTGTAGGTCGTCTTACGGGAGATGTTATATCTAATTCCGCTTCCACAGATGATCGAAGCCCTAATGTTTCTGTATTCGCAGCATCCGCCTTAATATCTTCCATTATAGGATCGTTGCCAATCGCTAACGGCTGAATATTCATGTTGACGGTATGTTGACGATAATAATAGTTGGGGTGATTTTCATCGATTCTGTTATGTTCTGGGCGGATAAAACTTCGCTTTCTCGATATAGCAGTCGCTGGAGTTGTGGTTCGCGTTGAAAAAATGGGATCGCGAAACATCGTTGGAGTAAGTGGAGATGGTATTGTATCAGTAAAGGAAGATTTCGAAGGTCGGCTTTCATGTGAAGGTGAAGTTGGAGGTAGCGTGTAATAGTGTTGACCTCCTGGGATCTTGGCAGCATATGCATATATATTGCATGATGCATATAAGGAGCAAACAAAACTCAACTTTTAATTCATTCTTTCCTTCTCGGTATACTGTTTGTTTGCTTTCAATATTTTGATTTCAAAGCACTTTAATTCCGAAGGCTGAAGACCTAACCTTATTCCTTCATTTTTTGAATATATACTTGCAGCTTAACTGCTTAGCTAGAGAATCAATCAATTCAATCTGATGCTGTTTCTGGTCTCAAGAAACCCAATATTATGTGTTATATTACTCGCTGATCAGTCATCTAACATTTTCATAAGATTACTATAATTCAAAAACTTGATAAAGTATAATAAAATAAATAAACTTATAATTAATATTCTTATTAAATAATTCATTATTCTGTTACGAGGTTTGCCGTCTAGATCACGTGGAAGTGCTCTAGGCTCTCGAGGTGGTTTATAACTAGGCGTCAAGCAGGGACTTAAGTAAGGGCAATAATGATATGCAATTTATAACTAATAGTAGAGTATACTAAATGATTGATCTTGAGCACGAAGCTCTACAATAAGGAAACTCTTTCCAGTTATATAGACCTTCGTACTATGCATCCCACTGCCCTCTATCGTCCCATCAAGGTGGGAATATTTCCCACCATAGTGGGATTCCTAGGCTCGGTGGGAATCCTTGATCACGTGCTTTCGATCAGATTCGATGTCTATGCTTGCTTAGGGTGGGGAGACCATATAAGTCAATTGCCATATAGTTTTGTATGTGAATCTACTTGCTTTTCCACGTGGTCCAAGCTCGTATGGACAGATCAGCTGTTACTTCGTAACATTGCATAGGTAACATCTCTGAAGCCTGTAACAATCTCTCCAGAGGAAGCCCCACCCCAAATCATAGCCATGGGTAGAAGAGCAGCAGTATTGAACGTATTACCAGGACAAGGGATGATATCAATATCATAGATTAGAGCACCAGAATCTCCATTCTCAGACACTCCATCCAACCCTTGACCAACAAACACGTGCTCGTGTGAAGTACCGTAACCCTCATTATGAATAATGTCTTTTATGCTGTTCATTAGACATGCCTTCCAGTCCGATGTTCGACTTGGCGGCTTGAAATAAAGAGCCTCGTCATCGGGGCTGGAGAATGTCTGCGGGTGCTTGATGTGTAAAATGTTCGCGCGGTTCAACGCCTCGTACTTTCTATTTAATTTTTCTTTTTTCTCGTGCATTGTATCGCCGTTGTTGCGTAATTCGTTTACAGATCTTCCTATTATCTTTGGATGGAATCTAACTGCCGTTAACTACAAAAAGAATCAGTACAACCGTTCAATGAGAGACTTTTTCAGCAAGACGGACATACCGCGTTTTCCGGATCAGTGCAGTCATTACGTATTAAAGCCCAATCAAGTATTCCTTCATAAGTATCCATTCGACGGCATTCCTCTGGAGCGGCATAGATATACCCAGCATCGATCTCGTATTGCTCAGCAAATCTTAACTTCTCAGCATAGAGTTTTGGACGTATTTCTCCAACTCTATTCGCCCGATGTAATCTTTGTCGATCGCCATCGCTTGTTGACATTGCAGACATTCGCCCATTGCAGTTGCTTGATTGCAAAGGTCGACGCCAGAGTTGTTTTCATCATCAGAGTTTCTGTGTCTCGAGCTGCGGAGTGCGCATACATCAATAAAAATCCTAAATATAATCAGCAAATTGAACATCTTGACCAAAAACTAAAGCAATACATACTTCCCTAGAGTTTCTAGTCTTTCGCGAACTATCTTCTCCACATTCTGCACGAGTTTGGCAGCACCTATTTCTTTGTCATCAACCTAACCAGGAATTTGAACCAAGACATGAATAACCATGGGGTTATCATATCCATTACTCTTGAAACCAAGATGAAGGACATTCATGCACCATGAACAATCAGTGAGTGAGGACAGAAGAACAGCTTCAAGTGGTGAGCGAAGGTCTCTATCAAATAAAATACCAAATTTTCCATCGTAATTAGCAGAAACGTTCTTAACGGGAGGATATCCCTGAACTGAATAACTCAGAAAGACATCTTTTGATTGATTTGAAGCAATCACTTTCTGCATTTTAAGACCATATCCACCAAGGTCATGTTCCTCAACAATTAGAGATATGATACAGTATTGAGTTTCGTTCCTTTGAGGAGTTGTTATAATTGCAGGTAATCTATGCAAAAGCTTGGTATTCTTGTATGTCGAAGTATTTTTGATTTTGGCAAATCCGACCCTAAAAGATTTTATATTTACATTATGGTGATCAAATATTATAGATGGAAGTTACAGTACCTAGTAGTTTTTAGTATATATTAATGAACACTATAAGATAATTGTTCATTAAGACAATAATATTACAATGAGTTGAATATAGTGCTTAACTTACTTTGTTAGGCATAGAGATTGAGCATTCAATCATTCTTGTATATTTATATCAATCAATACTATCAATCTATTATTCATATCTAAGGATCTTGTTTTATCACTTGTGCGCAGTACCAAACTTGATGCAGTGACAAACTTACTGTTCAGTCCTTTGTGAATTGCTTAACTACACACCATGACAAACATTACTACTATCATTTCTGAGCCTGAAGATGGGAAATAACTATTTGTTTGGAAAGTTGGGGCGACTAATTAGACAGCCAAATGCACATTTGCTTTACTGCCCAAAACCCCCAATCCATCATACACATCTCACTAGAGAACAGAATGCGAAGAATATGCCAGCCAATGAATTGTAACTACAAACCAATAGGCAGCTAATGTTGCTTCATCTCTCCATAATGCTGCTGCACAATTTCCACTGGGATGTGTTAATCTGACACAAGGAGAATGAGCCAGATACAGATGACAAATATTTATTTGAATAATATATATCCACAAAGCAATTTTGATTCCGTACAATAGATGAAAGTCAAGGCCGACACAATAAAGCCATATTCATCAGTAACACGATTCACCGTAAAACTCCTCTCTTCTACTCCTATCTAGGTCCTAACTTTTCTAGTACTCTAGCGCCCTGCTCCTCCCATTCCTGCTTCGTGATCCACATATTCTCCTTATCAGCCATAATATTTGCCAACACTGCTCCTCCCAGGAAAACCATATGTCTCCTCCTAGGAGGATCTTCGATACGGACCTTGAACTTGTTTAACCGTTCAGGATCTCCACCAAGAACCCTTGTCAACCATAATTGTTTTAATTCCTTCTCAAGTCGTGATGGCAGACCAGGATACATAGACGATCCACCGGACAGAACGATAGCTTTGAAGAGTGAGGATCGAACATCAACATCGGCGGCCTGAATGGTGTTGAAGAGAAATTCGGCGATACCGGGTTGCTCGACGTCGACAAGATGAGGTTGGAAGAGGCACTCGGGAGCCTCGAAACGTTCACTACCCACACGAATCACACGGCCGTCTGGTAAAGTATAACTCTCAACTAAGACAGTTGTATCCTCGCTCAATCGTTGATCCAATTCTAAATCGTACGAGACATAGCAAAGCTTCTCCTTGATTTGTCGAACAGTTTCAAAATCCGCTGTTCTGTTCAAGGCATATCCGCGACGTAATAAGAGAGCAATTAAGTTCCGTGTGACATCTCGACCTGCGACGTCAAGACGACGAGTAAGATGATTGAGGACAACAGATTCGTAAACAGGTACAATATGCGTAACCCCGTCTCCAGAATCGACCACAACTCCTGAACTGAGACCTGTTGACAGTCAGTACGCTACTTATGGCACACTGCACAATCGAGAACGTAGATATACCTTGTGCATATAGAGCCAACACAGCTTGAATAGCCACGTACACTCCGCCAAATTGATACCTTTCGAACATAACTTCGCACATCTGTTCTCTGTTCTTTAAGGGGTTCATCGGCGGTTCTGTCAAGAGGATCTTCCGGCCTGTTGGGTCAACCTTCATTTTCTCGTAAAATGTATAGTCCCAAAGATGTTGCATGTCATCCCATTTCTTCACGATACCGTTTTCCATAGGATACGATACTTGAAGCATGGTTCTTGCTGCGGCAGCTTCATCACCACACATAATGTCCTTGATGACCATGCCATCGTCACCCTTTTCTTCGGAACGCAGAATTGGTCGGCCGACAATAGATGGATATTGAAACTCGGGGAAATTCTTCAATTACAAGAAAGTTAGTTTTGAAGCTACTAAATAGCTGCAATCATTAACAGGCCAAAATGCCACATACCTGAGCTGCATATCCGACTTTCAGGAAACCAGTTCCTCCATCGAGAACTATGCGATTGACGTTAGTATTGAAAGAACGAGGCTTATGACTGATTGCGCAATACCTATTGGTGGTTCTGCCATAATAACAAACTGTGGCAGTTCAAATTGTAGAATCTATGTATGAAATAGTTGAAGTTGTGGTGTAATCGATGGATGGGATTCTGACGACGCTGCGGTTGAGGTCGGAATGAACGGCCGTAACGAGGCTTAACCTTGAACCTTTGAGCTTTCCCCGCCTCGCCTCACAAGGCTGGTGCTGGTTGGTGGCGGGTGGTCGGTGGTGACTGGAGAACGCGCACTTGGAAGTGTGAACATGATGAACATTTATTCCGCTTCTGCTTACTAGGTAGGTAGGTAAAGAACTCTCCTGGAGTTCATTTGAAGTTAATTAATTTATTGATCAAAGTTGAAGGACAAATTCAAGGGTAATCTTATCATCCCACATTACTTCTACAAACAATTCGAAGGAACTCCGCTCCACTATAAAAAACATGACAGCCGCAGCCATGGATCCCAATAGACTTACGGACAAAAAGCTTCTCGTCATAAATCCCAAATTCGTCCAGGTCTATGACTGACGGCCTGTATCCTCTACTATCTACAATAAATGATCCTTCTTACGTACAAATCTCATTCTACACGGCCCCTCCTCCAAGTCCTCCATCCATCAATAACGAAAAAGATGCCCTTCTCTCGACTAAAGTCGTTCTCTCGGACCTCACACCCACTCTTGATCAATACGATGCCTTCCTCGTAGCATGTTATAGTGTTCATCCGCTGGTTACAGAGCTCAAGAAAGTTGTGAAGCCGAGTGTGCACGTGATGGGTATCTTTGAAGCGAGTGTCATGATGGCGTTGGGATTGTTGGCGCAGGGCACCGGAAAGAGACTTGGGATTGATGAAGGTGAGAAGGGAGGTTTTGGTATTGTCAGTACCGGGAAATACTGGGAGGAAGTCTTGAGGGAGGGTGTGGGAAACTTCTTGGGGGTTAAAAAGGGAGAGAATTGTGATCGATTTAAGGGAGTCGAGACTACAGGTCTCACAGCCGGCGAGCTTCATAGTGTTGATCCCGAGACTGTGAGAACCAAAATGAAGGAAGCGGTGAAAAGATTGGTTGGAAGAAGAGACTGTTCTGTTGTCTGTTTGGGGTGTGCGGGAATGGCTGGAATGGACGATATGGTAAGAGAAGCACTCATCGAAGAATTGGGATTAGAGGAAGCTAAAAAGGTGTATATTGTCGACGGTGTCAAATCCGGGGTGGTATACTTGGAGGGAAACCTGAGGGCAATGCCTAACGGAAGCGGTTAAAGTGCATTGAATCCACGAAAAGTAGACATGATACCCTATTTCCAAAAATCATTTTATCCATCGGATTAACTTTCTACAGTTGATTCTTCTTACAATATCGTAAATTTTCGTGTTCTCACTGTATCATTCGACCACAGTCAATCTAATATTTAGTACAAGGCCTCAAAATACTTACATAATTCCACTCCTTCGGTTAGGCTGTTGATTACAATCCGAATTGTACATCCATGAGTTTGTATTTACCACTTGCCTTGATTTTAACGCACTTGCGGGGTGAAGAGCGACGAAACTCAAAGGGGCAGTCGGGTTGCGCTGATGGACCGACTAGGGCTATCCGGCAAGATAATCTGCCCTGACTCTGCAGCAGATCAAATACTAAGTGCTGTATTTTGAAATCGGATGAAGAAACAAGAGGAAATTGAGAGGGAAGCGAGGCACCGAAACTACTTGTCTTTCCTGTGATGGAAACTAAGCATCCCCTAGTGCAAAGTTTTTGGGGTCGGCATTGTCCTAGGAAATAGGAAATCCAGTTTGATTACCAGCCAAGACAGGGTCAATCATAGACACGGTAGATCGAATACTATAATGTTCGTTCCTGTACCAATGCCCGTAAATTCAAGTATACCATGAATTCATGGCTCCAAATATAGCTAGCCATAAATTAGCTAACCCGCCCAGAGCCTCATTTGCGGTATCTGTGAAATTGAATCCGGTGGCCGGTACCAATAACTTTATAGCTGCAGACTTGGTTCTGTCTCGGTCGTAGAAAGAGTGTAGTCAATGACAGATCCGGCAGGTCCAGGAATAATCGGTCCAATCACCGGTTTAAAAATCCCGGCGTTCGAAGTTCGTCCATCAATATATCGGTGCATACAATGTTCATATCGATACACGTCTTTCTCAAACCTTGTTTTATCATATCGAGACCATTGTCACCATCCTGGGTTTACATCGATATCCTGCAAAATTGTATTCCATTTCCATGCCATATGTACACATCAATTCCATTCTTGATCGCCTCGCTCTCATTTCAATTGCTTCTTGCACCACCTTTTGCCTCTCTCAATTCGTCCATCTTCGCAACTCTCTTCTTGAATTCCTCGTATTGGCATTTTTCGTAGGAATGTCTTTCTTGCTGTTTGCAAAATCCCGAACGTCAGCCTTGTTCCCGATGGCTCAGTACTTTCAATTTGTCTCGCAAACGCACCTCACACTTCCATGGAAGATAATACTCCTCCTGCCGACAACGATTGAGCGGAATCAATAGACCAGCACATCCATCACGATATGCAATAGGTAATCGGGCTTCGCTCATTTGTTCTCGAGTTGCGGCTAAACCTAGTATTAGCTTCGTACCCAGGGTCTCTAGTTTTGAAAGGAGGAGAGCATACTGGTAGATGGAGCACCAGAAAGTCCAATTGCTGACTTTACAGCTTCGACTACAGTCATGATTGCGTATGTGATATGTGGTGAGGGGAGATCTAAATGTCCGGGTATTGAGGGGGTTTGAGGTGAGGTAAGGTCAACAGAACTGGCACTAATTATTTTTGCTTAGTAAGCCAGCATTTCCACACATCATCTTTCATCCCGTTCCAAGGGTGTAATGGGTCGAAGTACCGCATATCTATATCTTCTCAGGCACATATTCATAACCCTAAATTGCTTGACCAAGTTAGCCACCCGCTTCCATGCGTCCTGGGAGGCTACATATTAACATTTCAGCAACTACACATCCGAAGCTATAGTTAAATTGTTGTAGATGACGACGGCTCTCCTTGGAGTTCATAATACCCACTCTAAACTTACAGGCATACAAGTTTCTTCTACTGTACATGGGCTGTTGGCTGTTCAAAATGAAACTTCCCTGAGCTACGGACTCAAGGTCATAAATCGGAAGCGGCCTTCAAAATGAGGAAGTCCTCATGGCTCAATGAAATCTAGCTTCGTATCTATTAGAGTGTGATTGCGATATACCCCGGCTGTCAAAGCATCGGAGCGATCCAACATCTTCATGAATTAGTTTATCTAGTCTTTTTTACTTCTGATACGTCTTCTTTTTGATTGCAAGCACTAATCAAGTATACCAAGTTGGTTCCGGAATTTCTCCCAATAATGCCCACCTCCCAAGCTCCCTCTTCTTGTAAGCAACAGGGTCATGAAGACTATGCGTTCTAATATCACGCCAAAAACGATCCAATCCGACATTTTTACTAGTTGCTCTTGCTCCAGTCATTTCAAATACCCCGCTTGTCACTTTCAACCCGACATCAGTTGCAACTACTTTCACCGCTGCAACAGCTTCAGCCAGCTCACCACGTTCCCGTGCAGAGACTGAACGTTTTTCTTGATGTTTCGCATATATTCCCGTTACCATCTCACCGGTTGAATCTGCTAGAGCTACAACCGCCGATAGATGTGCGTGGAACGTGCCGTATCGCTCGAGAATGTACCACTCCTCTGTAGGACTATCCTTATTGTCTCCCCCAAAAGGCCACGCTCTAGTATATGTTGTCGTATACTTTGCCGCTGATTCGATAGCACCGAGAGAAATACCGATATAAAAGTTTGCGAAAACTAATTGAATGGTGGGAAGGAGTAGGGTAGCGAAGGGGATATTGAGGATTTCAGGAAGCGGTTCCCTCGTTTGGGTATCCCAACCTAACGCATCCGCCCATGGAACTCTAACATTTTCAATCTTCACGCTACCGGATTCCGTGAGTCTTAGACCAATGTTGTTCCAATTGTGCTGTTCATTTTGTCAGCTGAGCTGTTATACTTGGCCGGTCACCCTCATTTCCACTCACGGCAAATTTAATACCGGGCTGTCTTGTCGGCACAGCGGCAAAGATATGTTTATCAGTTCCCTCAAGCACACCCTCGAGAATTGTCATGTCAGATACGACCCCACCAGTATTGAAGTGTTTCTGGCCGTTGAATACAATGTTATCACCATCAGATTTAATGCTCAAATCGGAATCTCTTGGATTGACGGCACCTGTTTGGTATTCGGTTAGTCTGTGCGAAGCTTTGCTCCTTGGTCATAAATCGAATTACCTCCGATGAAAAAGTTATTCTCAATTATCTGCTGTTGCAATCGATCTTTTTGCTCATCTGTACCAACAATGTTCGCTGTTGTCGACCAAAGCAGGTGGTATCCAAGTAGCATACCCAAAGATCCGTCACCTTTAGCTACTTCCCTGATCGCTTTGTATGCGACATCCCAAGATTGCTCACCGCCACCATATTGCTTTGGACCCAATAATTTGAGTAATCCCGATGATTTCAACAATAATACTTCATCAAGAGGCGATTTATTGTCAATATCTCTTTTTGCGGCATCTTTAGAGAATATCTGAGAGATTTCTGTTGCTCGTAAAAGCCATTCTTCCTCACTTTGGGGTACCGGAGTGGATTGAAACTTTTGATGGTGTTCGAGGTAGAGATTCCTCTCAGAGATCGATGCGCTTGATCCGGCCATTCTGTCAAGTGTCTGTTCAAAGTATGTAAAAATCACGAAGTAAGGGGGGGGAGGGATTGAGGTGTGCGGGGTATTGCAGTCAAATACAATTCCAACCTTGAGGGGTTGAATGGAGACTAGACGAGTACGTTGTGTAATTGCGCATACATTAGCAGGATGTCGTGCTTTTCAACTATGCAAACATACTAGATACCACTCTAAATTGATGTGGCTGAGTTTACCCCAAGCACCCAAGTCATCGGCCCCACACAAAGTATGGTCATTGACGAGCACGTCATGTAGCTTGCGATTCATTTCAATGCCGTGGCATCCATCAGCTATATAATTAGAGTTATTGGGAAAGGTGATCATGAAAGTCCGAAATGTTCAGCCAAATTACCGCACCTTGGGATCTATGTGTGCAGATATTGTGCCATGGTAGTGCATGTCATAGTTTTTGAAATAGGCCATCCTTCAAAGTCTAAGGTTTCATAACAATCATCCAAATTTTACTAAAAAATCAGAAAATGTTCAAAATCTCTCGGAAAGATCTTATTCATACATCCACTTCTTGCGATGCATGAACACATGCGCTAATCGTATCCTTTTCCGCATCTCCCAAATTCTAGATTGCCAACACAATTGCTCATGTCAGGACGGAAGCTTCCCTTATCTTTTCCATGTACTCTACTACTGTTCATGAAGCGGTCGTCTTTTACTATCCTTTCCACTCCTTGTTCTGACGGTGAGCGATGCCTCCTGCCCAGCTCTTCTACAGTATTAATAAGTTTCACATATACCGAACTTTCCTCTTCGCAAACTGAAGTGTTTGAGCTTCCCTTGAGTATTAATTATTTTATAGTTTTTATCAGAGTAAGCAAACATGTATCTATTTAGAAGATAATAAACTCCCTATCTATCTTATCCGAGAAGTATTCATTTACACCATAACCAAAACTTCTAATGTCAAATCGACCTGTTTGGATGAGCTGAAACTTTTCTCTGATAGGTCGCAGGATTAAAAAGTGAAGAGTCACCCTTGCAATTTACAACCATATCTCCTGGTCTTGCTTGCACAATGTCACCATCTGCAAAAAGGACGTGTCCGCTATCCATAAGGATCATTGTCTTGCTTATCCACTCAGCAGTTTCTCCAAGCGCCGCTGATGGGGGCTTAAATCCATTGTCAGATACCGACTCCGTCCCTGTTGGTTGGTAATCCCTAAGAAAATTATAACTTTCAACAATACTATCATCGCATAACCACATAGACTGCTCACGTCCTGCCTCTATCGAAATGCTTTTATACGTGATAGCACGCATTAAAATTTTGTCCTCGAATTCTACAATGTGCCGAGTGAATGACTCCCAGGAAGCAGAAGTGTAAGGATGTTGTAGCTGGTTAGACGATGCTATGCCGTCTACGACATACGCAAACTGACAGCCTCCCATTGAGAGCTCTTGACCGTTTGGCAAGACCTTCACTTGCGCCCTGTCCACTGTATACATCATGTGGTCTGATCGCAAGCCGAGATAACTCAAGTCAGGCACCCAAGATGGCACCTCGGTCTGGAAGTTGCCACCTCTCTTCGCAATGATTCTGAGATCGCGAGTATGAGTGAGAAGATATGCAGAACATTCACGGCAAGCTTCAGCATATGCGGCGTCATAATTGGGCTTCAGATTCTCTGGGAGAGGTTTGCATCTTACATAGTGCCAAAGACCTAAGACACCGTATATGGTGTCGTGCGGCTGAGTACAACGTCGCTGTGCGCTAGTATCGAGGAGATTTAATAGTTGATCCGCTGCGACGGTTTCGTTGACTTCGGAGGTTGGTACGAGCCAAGACATGCCTCTCTTATCGGCCCAATCTATGAGCTGATCCATAGCATGCATCCGCGTCCACGCTTTCAGGTAGTCGCTATAACCTAGCGTGGTTGGATGGGCCTTTTCTAGCCCAGGGAAAGCACACTGATTAATGAATGAAGTCATGGAAACTAAAAGGCGGCCATAGTGTAATTTGCGGGAGTATCCGGGCAAGTTTCCCATTATAAACTCCTGTAATGTCCAGACACGATCAAACCAGGGATTTACCATAAGCTCTTCAATGCATCTTTTCGACTGAAAGAGCCTCTCTGAATAACCCGGTTCTTTGTTATCCATCATCAGGCGTCGGGGTATGGTGTATGCAGCTGCTGTGTCCCCATAGGAAGGATATGCCTCTTGCGATACTGCATCAAATATCTCCTCACAATATATCTCGTCTATGGATGTGGGTACACCAATCCAAGCAATTGAAATTCGAGCACCACCGTATATCCTATCCATGAATTGAACCTGTTGTGCTTTCTCAGCATTATCTTTCTGATTGATACAAAGGGCGTCAATCCAACCGAAATGCGTTGTAAACTGCTCTTCATGGGCTCTGAGCTGATCGATAGCAACGTAGAGGTTTTCTCCGATTCCTAGATCGTGGCCATTGAGGCTGATTTTCCGTTCGGTCGAACTGGCACCCCAAACATATGATAAAGCGACATACCGATGCTTCACATTGAAGGGGACATTTTGGATCTGACACTTGATACGATGCCCAATGTTTCCGCGGTTGAACTTGAAAAGACGAAATTGGCCGGCTTCCAACGGCTGATAAACATAATTTTCCATTTCGCAATTAGGGCTCTGTGGTTTTGAACTGAATCTAGTTATTTTCGTCATTTTTACAACTGTCGGGGTTTTCAAGGTGATAAACTGAGCGGCGGTAATGAATTATGTGTCATGGTATGGTACCAAGCAAAATGTAATTCCATCTAGTTATGAGCAGAATAAGTATCCAGCGTAGTCTGCGAGTTAAGTCTATTAAACCCAAAAATGTATTGAGCTATACACTGCTGTCAGGCATCAATGAATATTGAGGGGTATCTTCGTGGCAAGCATGTATTGGCAGTCGAAACCCCGCATCTGGTCGACGTTAGCTTTCTCAGCTAGCAGAGCTATACCATTGGAATTGAAGACTCTGCTAATTATGTATCAATAAGAGAGATATTAAATATAGTCTCACATCAATAGCTATAAGTGCAGGAATTTCAGGTGTATAGGAAATTTCACAGCGGAGGATTCAGAACAATTGCGGGTTCTTTCAGCGCCAATTAGTCTTTAGCATAATAATTTTTAGACAAATGTCCTCGCGCTTTATGCTCCCATGTTTGGAAAGGGTGCGGCGCGGCTGGGATAATAGTAGATGGCAGAGTGTCAATACCCTAAGCAAGAAGCTGGCTGGCGGACACTACTGTATCATACAGAAAGCTTAGAAGCCGGGCTTTCCACATAGAATATGGAAAGTTGTTTAGCTCGCAACTTTTAGGTTTCATGAGCAGGTGAACTCAAGCAGCCGATACTTTCAGCCAACTTCCATGCATTGATCAATATTCAGTGTTTGGTAATATCATGAAGCATTTAGGTGTGTATTGAAATGAAGGATAGGGCTTCCAATGGGATGTATAAAAGAGACCAAACCACTTGATGCCGTCTCAGAATTTTGTTTTGAAATCAAAATAAGATCATGACGCATTTTCCACCCTGGCCACCCGAGAAATATAATGCAAATTACTATCTAAAGTAGACTATATCCTAGCGCCTAACTAATAACAGACTCGCTAATCCTAAGATGACATACTCAGAGCTCGCTGCCTCAATCAATCAACCCTTCTTGTCCTTCCCCAAACTTCATCGACATCTTTCTTGCCTCTAGTCTCGGGAACCCTCCAACTCACAAATATTCCAGACAACACTGCAAGCGCTGCAAATATGAAATATGCCCAACCTACACCTCCTAATGCTCTATTTAATTTCGTGTTGATGATTGGGAAGAATTGAGCTACTAGGAATGTAGCAACATAGTTGGCTGCCAATCCTACACTCTGGGTTGCACCAACAGCTTCTGGACCGACGAATTCCGATGCCATTATAAAAGGGACAGGACCGAGTCCTGTTGCGAAGAAAGTCACGAATAGGATGACGGATATTGCAGAGAGAACCTTGGTCTCCCACCGTAGAGAAAGGGCCAAAACAAGAGACATAGTGCCCATCCCTGTTATAGAGAGGAGAAGACATGCCTTTCGACCAATTTTGTCAGCTAAGGGGGCACATGCGACTGTTGCGATCAGGTTGACAACCGAAATAAGGATTGTGACGATAGATGAAGAAACAGGAAGAAGACCAGAAAGCAGTGATACGGAATACATGATGATGCTGTTGATACCACACAGTTGTTGGGCAAACATAATACCAATGACGGCGATTACTGCAGGCTGATAGAGCGGATCTCTGATGACTTGAAAAAATCCGACGTTCGAGGTGGACTTTTGTGAGGATGCCTTGCTAGCGACGGAATTTCTTCGAGTCAGCTCCGGATCAAGCAACAGGCGCTCTTCTTCTTCTCCTGAGGGCTCAATATTCCAGTCTTGGATCTCTTCCGCGATGGAAGAACCATGTCCCCGAATCCGCTGAAGTGTTCTCATAGCCATTTGAGGGTCTTTATGTGCGGCAAGCCATGTTGGACTTTCCGGAATGAATAACAGCCCAACTCCTTGTAACAAGCCAAGTCCTGCCCCGACTGCCAATATGATCCTCCACTTCGATCCTTTACTTAAATAGTAACCTAGAACCTGAGTGAGTAGAATTCCTACATTCGTGGTAATTTGTGTCATGGATCCAAATAACCCCCTTTCTTTTGGTGGTGCAATTTCGGATATGTAGATTGGCACCACGACTGTGGAAGCCCCTGCCCCGATACCTGAAAAGAATCTTCCAACAGACATTACTGGAACTGTGCCCGCAAAGATTTCCAGAATTGATCCTGCTATGAAGCAAACGCTTGTGATTCTCATGGCAAACAATCTTCCATAACTCGTCGACACGGCACCTGAACCCAACGCTCCTAGTAAGCCACCAAGGACGAAGAGCGATGAGAGAGCGGCGAACTCGGCTTCGTTCATAGGTATACATTGTGGAAGGCTGTTACGAACGATGGCGATAGAATTGGCGTCATTTTGCTTCTTGCATGTAATGACATCTTGAGGTGCGTTTAATTCCGACTTGTGGGAGAAGTTAGCCAGCGCTCTCAGAGTATTGACTGGCGGTTGAGCTTTGATTGTTTGGAATGGCACATACCAAATGAAAACCAAATTGTAAAGGCCCAAGGGTTGATATAAAGATTAAAAAGGTTAGATACGGAGTGATATCCTGAATACATTGTCTCATGCCTCCTGAAGCCATATCGAACTCCAAAATGTAAGAATTTGATAGAAGTTATAGGGAATTAATTCATGTGCCGCAATGGCTGTGGTATATACAATTCTCGGTCCTAACAAGGTCTAGAATGCTGGTGGTTGTATGCGTTGGCCTGGCTGTTGTAAGCATACCTAGTAGGTACGCTGTTGATGTGATGGATGAGGTGAAGGGTGATGGGTGATGGGTGCGATAAGGTTAAAGTGATTGGATTGGCGACCCTCGGTTGCTCCAGTTATCGATAAGAACCTTGGAAGGTTAAGTTACATTGACCTAATGACCTACTACGGGACTTCCCTAGTTCTCTCAAGAGTCTAACAGTCTTGTATCCTATTACAGATTATTCTTTACTCTCACTACCAGGAATTCAATACATCCTTTATATATTAAGTATTCAAGATAGTTTCTTCTTCTTCTCCCTCTTCCTCTTCCTCTTCTTCCTTTACTCATTCGCCTACTGGCCTCTCTGATGATTCCTACGTCAGTTGTCATTCCAACTGCTTATTTATTCCTTTTCACTTCGACTCTGGCAAAACTACTGTCATCAACAAGGCTACCCATCGCATCTTTTCGAATTTCCTACACTTAACCTTCGTATTCCCAAGTTGTTGGTTCGTACTACTGCACCCCGCCCAAAGCGGAGTTTCGGTTGGATACACCTACGGATCCTCCGGAATCTATGAGATGAGAGTTTTAGAGGATAAATCTGGGTAATAACAAAGCGTCTCTACCTGCACATCCTCACAATCTACTCCTTATATGCGGGCAGCGCCATCCAACGCCAAGAACTGTCAAATTCCTTGCCTTCCACGAAGTTAGAAGAGATCTATCTTACTTTCCTTCTTCGTTGGTTCATAAGGTTTCCTCATCCTGTTTGTCCGTCTCATCTGACCGCTACCTCCGAATCTCGCCCCTAGCTTCCTTCTCATCTTCCTTCTCCCCATCTTTGGATATTCCTGGGGGTTACGCATCAAACAGCACTGAGAGTCCGAGGCGCAGGTGGCTAGCCATTCCGTATGACCTATCGTCGTTGTATCGAATCACTGCAGATATTAGCAGCCATCTTTCATCACTACCCGGAAAGGTTTCTCATGTCACAGCACCGCATAGCACAGCACATAAAATCACATCACACATCACCTTACCTAGCTACATAACAAGTATCTCCTTTCGTTTAGGTCATCTGAAATTGTTTCGTCTTATTATCCGAGATTCGTGAATTTGATCGGCCGACATATGTTTCGACTTTCCATGCTGTTACTAGGAGCTTAATTCACAGCTTTCCTTTTCTGGGTCTTTGATATCAAGCGTCCGTTGTACGTTTTCTGCTATACCCTGCACCGACTTACATACCTACATATATACGTACGTACATACATACATACACATTCGACCAGGGCTACTTTCTTCCGCGGCAATATTGATCATCTTCCCGGACACCAAACTGATTTTTGAGGGAATTTCTCTTGACACGCTGATGCAACCAACAACCAACATCCAGCTGTACTTACACTTGCACTTGCATCTAACTTGCGCTCTACTGCACCTTACCGACTCTGCACTACTGCAAAACACTATTGCGCTGCCCTGCCTACCAGGTATTCACACTCACACTAATACCCACACTCATGTCCACACCCCACACCCATCCTCACACTCACACGCGCATTCGAAATCTTCCTGTTGTTATTCCCCTTGTTTTGCCCACAGGAAGCTTGTCTAAGATTGTCTTGGATGGAGACTTACAGATTTTCATGCCCACAGATTCTGCAGACTAATCAAGCATACCAAGCCAAAGTGCGCCGCCCCCGCCGCGCACACACGCATATCCACAATTACAATAATGAGCCTGACATCTAATCCACCGTCATCCGGCGGCCCATCCTCGATCTCCGCATCTAGAACTCAAATAAAAAGATCAGTTCAAGCTGTTTTTGAAGGTAATGTGAATTTTTGAATTTTTCTCTTTTTCCTCTTTTCCAACGAGGATATTTATTCATTTGCTGCTTCCATCGTGCCACTTTCCTCTTCCCTCATCAGCAACTGCCAATTTTTAACTGCAAAAGAAAAAAAACCTAAATCATTGATCGACACTTCATTAGTTCTGTGTATAATGGCATAAAAACTCTGTCCTCTTGCTTCTCCCAATTGTTGGATAATTGCCTTATTAGTCATCTGATTTCTTCTTTTCGACTCGTCTCACATTTGATATATCAATATGTATCCTACCAGAAGACCTCCTCCATTTTATACCCCTAGTAGTTCGTTGCTATCCTACTTCAAATGGTATGTTTCATGCAAGGGCGAACAGCATATGTTTCCCAGGTACAGCCGAAAGAGCAACCAATCCTAGTTTGGGATATCAAAGTAAAGTTTCGAGTTATTGATCGATACAAGGTCATCGGTTTCATTAGTTCTGGTACCTATGGGCGAGTTATAAAGCCGTTGGCCGAGATGGACGGCCGGGGAATTCGCCATCAAGAAATTCAAACCGGTAATTACGACAAATTATATCACCAACATTTTCTGCATGTGGCTAATGTATCACAGACAGGAAGGTGAACAAATTCAATATACTGGTATTTTCTCATTCAGCAGGTGGATTCATGGCACTTTGTTCCGAATTGAGTCACATGAATGTCATCCGTCTCGTTGAGATTATTCTCGAAGACAAATGTATCTTCATGGTTTTTGAATATGCCGAACATGACCTTTTGCAAATCATCCATCATCACACTCAACCTACTCGCCATCCTATTCCTGCTCCGACGGTCAAATCCATAATGTTTCAACTGCTTAACGGTTGTCAATACCTTCATGCCAATTGGGTACTTCACCGCGATCTCAAGCCCGCAAATATCATGGTATCTTCTTCGGGTGAGGTGAAAATTGGCGACTTAGGTCTTGCTCGCCTCTTTAACAAACCGCTCCATGCTCTTTTCTCGGGTGACAAAGTTGTAGTCACTATATGGTATCGAGCCCCTGAACTCTTGTTAGGCTCAAAACATTACACTCCGGCAATCGACATGTGGGCTGTTGGCTGCATTTTCGCTGAACTACTTTCTCTCAGGCCAATATTCAAAGGCGAAGAAGCGAAAATGGATAGCAAGAAAACGGTACCATTCCAAAGAAACCAGATGCAAAAGATTGTTGATATAATGGGGCTCCCGACCAAGGAAAAATGGCCACATTTGGTATCTATGCCGGAGTACTCACAACTTTCCACTCTCTCAGCTAGCGGGCATGCAAAAGCCGGATACTCGAGTTTAGAAAAATGGTATTACCAGACGATAAACTCCTCTTCCACCTCTGTACCAGTATCGAATTCGAGTTTAGGAGCCGAAGGATATAAGTTATTGAGCAGTTTACTAGAATATGACCCTGAGAAACGACTAACGGCGCAGGCGGCATTAACACATCCATTTTTCAGTACGGGGGACAAAGTTAGTGCCAATGTTTTCGAGGGGGTCAAAACGGAGTATCCACATAGGAGAGTTAGTCAGGATGATAACGATATTCGAACGGGGAGTTTGCCTGGCACAAAGAGGAGTGGATTGCCGGACGATTCAAGACCTGCGAAGCGATTGAAGGAATAGAATTCAGACCGTCATCGAAACTATGCATCATACAAATTTCAAAAGTATATAACGTAATTTATCACCGAGTGGGCCATATCACCGAGTGGGCCACTTTCACCTCAATTTACACTTTCAAGTACATATTATTCAACAACAATTGAATCAATTGATTGAAACTATTAGGAATCTAATAATCTAGGATCTATTATATTGATTTGACAAGTTCTTGAATTATGACCTGGCTTTCCACACTTACTACAGCATCTACTAGAAGATGCTTCCCCATTAGAATTCCCCCCATTTTGACGCTCGTCGCGTTGAATCTGAATATCAACCTCTTGCTGAGATAATATATCCATAGCTTCTTGTCCAGTAAGTACTCCTCCTTGCCGTAATTGAGTTTTTTTTGCACGTCGATGTTTGCTTAATGCCTCATTTGCCTTCCGAAGTGTACGGTTTTCTGCACTTAAAAGTGTATTTTCATGTGCCAATCTTTCTGTGCCTTTAGCTAAAGCTAGTACAGTTTTGAATATAGGTGTAGGAGAGCTTGATTGATGACGAGATATTCGAGATTTTACTAAAGTTGATTGAGAAAGAGCTTCAGTTGGATTGTGAGGGGTTTGAGAGATCCAAAGATCCAAATCGAAAGGAGGAGGAGTAGGTGTATGAATTCGAATATCTAATTTTGAGAGTACAGCTTCGGGATTAAATGGTATTAATCCAGCTCCTCGAAACCCAGCTTTCATATTCTGAACTGTAATTGATTCTTGATATGCAGCTTTAAAAGCTATAAAGAATTCAACCTTGGAGATATGATTGATATGTGCCTTGATAAATCCATCAATTTGACAACCATACGAACGTTTTAGGACACTAAAACACCCAACATCAAGTGGTTGAGTTAAATGACTTGAATGCGGTGGTAATCTTATACATATAATATCATTTGCCTTGCAATATGACTGAAAAGATATTGATTCATGACTTTCGTGTCCATCTAATACTAACATTCGATATTTGCCCTTTCTTCGATGAATTGTATGTTTATCGAAATGCTTTAACCATTCTAATCCTGTCTCATTATTCGTCCATCCATTGGAAGTAGGTTTGATAGCCCAATCCGCAGGAAAATCGGTTTCGGTGTACCAATTGGAAAGATGGATTTGTCCTTGAACTACCAGAAATGGAGGTATAGTTTCACCCTCCCCATTACCACATATAATTGCTGTAGCCCATTCTCGATTGCCTGGTTGTACTGCTTTACCTCTGCCTCGTCGTTCAGCATCAGTTACAACCATTGCAGCACTTATAATCCCCATCATAAAGCCTGTTTCGTCGAAATTATAGAAATCGCAATCCAGAATACCATATTTTGCTCGCATATTCGATACCAATCGAAACCACTCCTCAAGAAGCTTAGGATCTTCGCAGAAAGCTCTTTGAAAATCATAAACACGACTAAAACACGTCTTTAATTCTGTATGACGCTTTACGAATCGATGAGCCCAGAGCTTTCCAACTTTCTTCGCATTTCTTGATTCAAGAATATAATTCGCCATATCTTCTACACCCTTGATTTTAGGTGGAAATCCTCTTCGATCCATATCAAGTATGTATTCAACAATCACTTTCTCTTCCAATTGTGTAATCTTATGGCAATTCGCTCGAGTTTCTGTACGTGGAGTTAAACCATCCATTCTGTGGCTGATCGTTGTGCGAGGTATATTATATAGTTGAGCAGCCTTCCGAATGCTTAGTTTTTTATCTTTTTGAAAAGCTTCGATAGCTAAGAGTAAACGTGCTTCTTTATTTGTAGATTGCATAATAAATGGTTGATAAAACGCGTGTTGAATATGAAGAGTGTGAATTGAGGTGAAAGTGGCCCACTCGGTGATATGGCCCACTCGGTGATAAATTACGTTATGGTGAAGGGCTGGGAAAGCCGCAGAAAATCTGCACAGCCACAATGCGGGTTGTCGACTTTGCTGGCAATTTAGGAGGGATCCCCAAGCGAGCAGTTCATTGGCATGAATTGATATAATAACTGATATGAGAACTAGGTTTCGAAAACTTAGCATAATGGCAGCACAACTTTCGAATTTTGTTTCGATGATCGTATGGTATGATGACGATGATGAGGGGCATAATCTGGGCATCAGTGCCAAATAAATAAGTGCAACATACATAAGCCTTCTTCGTTCCTTCACTCCAACATTCAGTCGTGTTATACATTCCCCATGGTATCTCGGATTTAGGTCAATTGAAATTGAAATTGTCCAAGAGGGCCGTCACTTGTGAGAGCTGCCGATTTTGATGAATCACAAAACGGTTTAAGCGGCGATCCTGGTTATCTACAATTTCCTGGCGGTCAATTAATGGGCTGACAGTTCAGATATCACACTCTGCCTTTGTCTCTTACAATATATATCTGAAGCCGTCGAAATGCGTCGACCCTACGTCTTCACTCACACGTCATCTTCTCACGCTCGCTACAACCCAATTCACGAGGAGACAGAAGCAAAAAAAGCGGAAGAGAGGCAACGATCCCGATGGTCATTTCCATTCTTCACTTCTACTCAGCCCAAGGGCAACGAAACCGTAAAACCACAAGACCAACAACCCAGCTCTCCTCCATGCACATCCGGTACATTTTTCGCAACAAACCACAATACGTATACGCCCACCGGTAGCACCGACAATATCTATAGTGCCTCCGAGAAGACCAAGGAGCCTACGACTGATAGACAAAGAAAGCGCTTTTCTTTCCCTACCTTTTCATTCTTCGGTGCTGATAACAACGTTGGTGATAACCTCGAAATTAATGACCACAGCGATCACAGCAACCACAGCTCCAATTTACCATACAACGACGGAGGAAGCGGAACCAATCCATTCCTCCACCCGGATGACCACTCAAAGCAAGAAAAGAAAAAGAAGGGCCGACGCTTTTCAAGTCTCAACCGTGAAAAGCCAACCCAGTCTCGGCAGGAACGCGAATCAGCCAAGCGACAGCAGGCAAAAGAACAGAAGGAGAAAGCCAAAGAGCAAGAAAGAGCGCGAAAAAGAAATAGCGGTTTGGGATGGGCAAAGTCCTGGTCATTTGGTGGTGAAAGATTTGGAGGCACCATTTTGGCGGATGCAAGCGGAGTGACGATGCCGATTTTTAGATGTAAGGGTCCTTGTGGATTGTCTTGTGGATTTTAAATAATGCTCGGTCATTGATTGTGTATAGAATGGATACGAAGGGAATTGGAAAATGGGGTGCTGGGGTGGCCTTGGCCACAAATGGAGTTTACATGCGAGGCGTTGAAGTGGATATATCTGCAGCATAGACCATAAAAGGAAAATATACATCCACAGTGACGAGAACACCGGAGATTGTGACCATACTTCACATTTCCTTGACCACAAACACGACTGAAAGTTGGGGTGCCAAATGCAAAATCGGCGACTGTACTGTAGCTATAATTACAAGGCTTTCGTTTTTGTATGGAGGTGGTGTTCTCATCTTTTTTTCCCATCTCCTAGTTCATCTCCGCTCATTTCTTCTGATTCTGCTCCTACACCACTCGCTATATATTAAGAACCTTCTTGATTTCCTTTCCTTTCCTTTCCTGCTTCCACTCTAGTTTCCCCCTTTCTTATGTAGGTACCTCGCACCATCCCGCCTGTCCACATCTCGCCGCCTGATGGAAGAAACAAGAAAGAATCAATAGTGAATTAAAAGGGATAAAGGAAAACTCTTGGTATCGCCGCCGCCGTAGGTAACGTAAATATAAACAACCTCACCACCCAAAAAAACAGCGCAATACATGCGCATGTATGCATGCGCAAGTCAAAAATAAACAAAGAGAGATGGGAGGAATTCCGTAGATTGGAAGATGAGACCATGAGATTTAAACGAGAGATAGGCTCGTGGAAATGACGCGGAAACGAGGACAAAGAGCCGTTACGAAATTCAAGGTCGTGAATGAGGAGAAGTGACTTGAAGGAATTGACACAAATGCTCCTAGTAGCCAATTATTTGATGTATGTTTCGTAGAGGAGTTATGTTCGTAGGAGATGGATATATCGTGCAGTTTGAGATACAATGCGGCGATAGAGACGGGTTGATGGATGGAATTCGACCATTGGTTTGTTCTCGAGAAGGTAGATTGGAGCTATCACTTTGCTTGTGGAGCAGGTCTCCCTTCAATTGTTTTCGAGAGCCAGGCCTGAAGATAGACTGTCAGTATAGTGACAAATCTACCCACGGTATCCATTGATGCAGTCCATAAAAGGATGGGAAATATAAACATACCAATCCTTCCATTAACCCCTCACCAGTGGTCGCGCAACTTGGCACCACGAACCAGACCTTATTCTTCAGATCGTTCAACTTCAGTTGTTCTGTGACCTCGGGTGGTTTCATGGCTTCTCGAATGTCAGCTTCTCATTTGGCATAAAGTGTAGACATCTGCTGGAAGGACATACCTCCTGCAATATCCTGCTTGTTGGCGAAAACCAGGAGTAATGAGTCTTGCATTTCTCTATCGTTGATGATGCGATGTAACTCTTGTTGTGCCTCTGCTATGCGTGCTCTGTCACTGGAATCAATCACAAAGATAAGTCCCTGAGTACCTGTCGGAAAACGAATGGACATTAGCATTTCTTGCGACTCATCCCTCTCCAAGCAAACACTGTTTCAAGCGGCAATTGAGGACATACCACTGAAGTAATGTCTCCACAGGGGTCTGATCTTATCTTGACCACCAACATCCCAAACATTGAACTTGACATTCTTATATGTCACCGTCTCTACGTTGAATCCTACCGTGGGAATTGTCGTGACATCCTGACCCAATTTCAATTTATATAAAATGGTTGTCTTCCCGGCAGCATCGAGACCCAACATCAACAGGCGCATTTCCTTGGATCCGAAGATCTTGCCCATCATTTTTGAAATGGCTCCTCCCATATTGATGGAAATTCGAGATATGCGTGTGTATGTATATGCGTAACCTTGGAATATGCGCCGTTCAATTGATGACACGAACAGAGGTGAGAGAGAGGATCAGCGAAATCGAGTTGATTTGCGAATTGATCGATGTTCAAAAGGAGTGACGTTGAATTGGGTTGACAGGAGGGTAAGTGATTAGAGTTTAAAAAGAAACGGAGAGAGCAGATCAAAGCAGATCAAGCCAGATCCAATAAAAACCAATGAGATGAAATGAAATGAAATCAACAGAGAGATCGGGGTTGGGAAAGTAGTTTTGGATTAGAAGACGAGGCTGAAACGATTATGGTTGTTTGTGCCAAGGTAAAGGTACTGAATGTAGCGTAGGTATCAGACAGACAGACAGACAGACAGACGGACGGACGGACAGCCAGTCAGTCAGTCAGTCAATCAGTCAATCAGTCAGTCAGTTCGTCTCTCACTACTTTCCTTTGTAGTATCTCAGGGCTCCAATTATATTATTTGGGGGAGGAAGTCGCGTAATAATAATAGTAAGAAAGTCAAAAGAGCCTAATGAGAAGGAAGTATTAATCGCTAAATTGCTTTCGTACCTAGATTATCTTGATTGAAAGGAGAGACTATAAGATTACCTACGGAGTATAGCTACAACTGTACGAGTAGCTAGTAGAAATAGGAGAATGCAAATTAAAACATGATACAAATTAAAACTTTGTACATAAATTGAGGCCTTTGATATTTTGGTAGTTTTATTGGAATAGTTATCCAACCCTCGATCCTCTCTTCTCTATTCTCTTCCATCCATCAACCTTGAGTTATGTATATGAGTTATTATTATATATTATATTAACCTGAAAGTCCATTTTAGTTTCATTTCAAGGGGGAAATTAGAAATTAGAAATTTGAGTGCTCGGATTGTCTTAGGTAATCAACTAATTTTCATTGCGAGGTAAGAGTCTTAAAAAAGACGTATGAAATATGGATTTAATATTTATTAATTCATCCGCGCCAGCCTTGAGCTTGAATGCGATTAGCTATAGAGCTGTGTTAATTTCTATCTTTGTCTGTCTCTCGCACACTCTCTCCCACTCTCCCACTCTCCCCCGCTCTCTATCTTCATAATAATAAAGTGAAGATTGTGTGAAGATGGTATCAAACTAGAAATTGAAATTCCTAGCCCGAACCTTCGGATATTATTTTTACGAGATGAAACAAGAATTTAGAAGTACATACTCCGTACAAGCAGTTAGGTACTGTATTACCTAGGTATTACCCAGTACAAATTTAAGGTTACTGGTAGAGAGATGATACAAATTACAAGTATATTATTGTAGCACCGTAGCAGTGTACCACCGTAGCAATGTACCACCGTAGCAATGTACCACCGTACCACCGTACCAACTGGACCACCTCAGCCTTCGAGCACTTGATCATCGCCTGCTACCTTAATCTTGAGATTGCACGGCTCAATCTCAAAATTGACGCTATTCGAATAATACCTAAAATTGGAGACCGAATATCTCAACCATGTGGATGAGGGGCAGTTTCGGTTCTTTCCGAATTATGAGATGGTGAAATCATCGAAATTGGCTTTTGTATTTAACCGAGTATATTAACAGTAACCGCTCATCTATCTCCGGACTCATCAGGTACATGTGGAACAACTTCGAATCACCTTTTCCATAATTCAAAAAGAATACTCCTGAATGCGACGGCGCTGGTGTCCTGTACGCCAGAGTCCGCTGAGAGTAATTATATAGCCACCCCAAACTCCGTCTATCCCCCATATAAATATATAAGTCCAAACGCTGCGTGGGGTATCCTTATTCCAAATGTTCCTGTACCAAGAGAGATCCACCGATGAAGGAAGGGAAGAAGGGAGGAAAGAAGGAACAGAGGAACGCCAGATAAACCATCAGTGCCACCAGGGCCCTTGAGACATTTATTACTCCCACCCGTTTTACCCCGAATGATCAAGAACAAATCGCCGTTCAACTTCCTTTGTAGAATCCTCATCTCCATCAAAGATTAATCTAACTCTATTACCATCATCCAGCATTGCTTTAACTTCTGCTCGGTAAAATGTCGTTGTCTCGGGATAAAGAGCGAGGACGCGCTTCCCAACGTCGTAGGGGCCAAGGATAGCGTCATCTGGTGGAATAGGACACATGGAAGATGCTGAGGTGAGGAAATCTTTAGGTTGCTTCCCTTCGTCAGGAGCGACGTCTTCAACCTTGTATCGCCGGCTCTTGCCCTCCCCAATAACCTTTGTAACTTTTCCCTGTATCCAATCCGTCTCCGTAGTTGGGAACTCGGGTTTGGGTCTGAATGCCACTTCCTGTCCCTTGGAAAATTCAATTTTCTTTGTGCTACTCGTGCTCGTGCTCGTCGTAGGCTCCCCGTTGTCGTACTTTCTCGGGGTGTCTTTTCCCTTGGGGGGTAAACTGCTGGTTCTGCCATTTCCCATCTTTCGAACATGTTTGTTCTCTGCTGGAGAAGGTACAGGGGAGTCCATAGATCCCACATCGTCGGTCACACTAGATCTTCCATGCGATTCCCGTGAATTGGAGCCTCGTTCTGCTTCGTTACCTTTAATTAAAGCCAAGAGGATCGAGATCTTTTCCACAGTCTGTCGTATAGCCGCTGCTGTAGACTCGGAAAACTTCACGCCGTCTCGAATGTACTTGCTGAGCTCATCTATTGCGGCGAGAGCAGGGCCTGGGATTTTATCAACACCCAACCTCACTGCAGCTAGACTGTATACTCACTTATTCCATGATTCAATTGATCGGCTATGATGGATTCTCGATTCATGATCGCATCGGGAATATCAGCTTCGAATGATTTCTCTTCGGCTCTGATCTTCGCTAGAGATTGGGTGATCTCTGTCCACAAAGCTGCTTCTTCACCTCTCTCATGTGTACCCGCACGAGCTCCACCGCGAGCTTGCCGTCGACCAGCGGTAGAGGCGGAGGACATGTTTTTATTGAAGCCCTCGGAGTTTTCGAGTTCCTTTATCAAGGACGGCCCTCTAGGTTTAGACATATTTTAGCAAGGGGAACTTTTCAAGTAGATAACAATATACCGGGATTGTACCGGGAAAATGAAGTTAGAAGGGAATAAATATAAACATTTCAACCCGACTTGGGGCTCTTGATTAATTTGACATTCTTTTTAAAGACCAGATAAATCATGAGAGTTGACCGCGGCGACTTACTTGGGTTGTGGGTATTCTGACCCGCACCTACTTCAAATGAGGAATAAGTCGAGCGTCTGATGATGTACGTCCGTTAAGTGTAATTGAGGGCTACGAATGGCAATTGAAATTGATAACAGTTGACTGTAACAAGACAAAACACACCAACATGAAGGGGGGAATGACGGGGGGAACGAATTAAAAAATGATGTAGATGGCAGAAAAATGGCTGTGTATGGGAAGGATAATATTACTAGGTAATTTGAAATGTCGTTCTGAAGATTTCAGGGTAAAGTTGGTGGTTTTGCGGTGGCTATAGCACAGGTGAGGGAGATGAGGGAGGCGTGAGATGAGGAAGATGGGATGGGTCGATAAGTCGACAGGGCACTGTAGAGTAGATACTAGGTATAATTATTACTCCCTTGCAGATACTGGTGTGCCTCTGTGCAGAGTAGATGAATGAATGACTATGAGGAGAAAGAGGGATGTTGGGCGAGGTATGAGGTAGCTATACGTAGATGGGTTCCCTTGTAGAGCGATGGAATAATTCCAATGGCAGGTATGAAACATTCGTTGATTGATTGATTGATGAATGGATTGATGGTAGGCACAGGGAGTGAAAATGAAAGGATGCCCTCTGAATGTCCTGAGTGCTCTAAATTGGTACTAGGTTACCATCCATCTTAGTAGGTAAAATAGGTACTGGACTTACTACATAGGTAGGCAGGTAACCTGAAAGATACCAACCTTGGAATACCTACTTCCTACTCCGTAAAGTCGATGGTGACGTTTTGGCGGTCGGATAACCCAGAAATACTTAAAGCCAATCTTCATGTCAGCCTTGTCAATGATGAGATCTCATTGGTTGATTTCCTCATTCATATCAAAATTAACCTAGTGCGCGGGGTTGAAAAAGCTAAGGTTGGCTGCCTTTCTAGCTTTCTGCGTACCCACCTGGGCCTGGGCATGCTGCTCTCTACCTACTGGCCCCTCTAATATTGTCCCTGTACTGTCGCTACTAGCCTAGCTAAGTGAAATACATCACCTTTCCTTTCTACCAACGCTGTCAATCAACAGAACAAAGTTACAAGAAATACAGTCTGGCCAAGGTTCTACCACACCGAAGCAAACATTCCACACAGATTACCCATTCAAAAGTCAATAGGGCGATAGGTCAACAGTTAGAATGCAAGTTCCATTAATCAGGCTGCAGTGCGGAGTGAACAGCTATGACTGGGGAAAGGTAGGAAATGATTCAGCCGCGGCAAAGTTTGCTGCGGCTACACCTGTCGATGATTTTTCTATTCAAGAAGACAAGCCATATGCTGAAGTAAGTGGTTCTTCATATTTCTTTGCGAAGCTTCGTACTCATGCCCCATAGTTGTGGATGGGAACACATCCTTCAAACCCTTCCAAGGATCTCGCCACAAAACGAACACTCCTCGATCTCGTTCAAGACAATCAAGCCCTCCTATCGAAAGATGTCAGTGAGAAGTTTGGTGAAAAATTACCATTTCTCTTCAAGGTCCTCTCAATCGGAAAAGCCCTGAGCATTCAAGCCCACCCCAATAAGAAACTCGCCGAACAATTGCATCAGAGGGACAGCAAAAATTACCCCGATGATAATCACAAACCGGAAATGACAATCGCCATCACGCCTTTCGATGGACTTTGCGGATTTAGACCCCTTGTGGAAATCTCACATTTTCTCTCGACCGTTCCATCTCTGAAGAAGTTGGTTGGACCGTCCGAAGCAGAAGACTTTCAGTCTGCGATTAAGGGACAGGAGACATCTGACAAACAAGAGGATGGGGAAAAGAATAAGAAAGCGCTACAAAAAGTTTTCACGGCTTTGATGAATGCGAAGAAAGAAGATGTTGAGAAAGCTAGTGAGGAATTGGTTGCAGCGGCAGAAGAGGAGGGAGAGAATTTCGCCGGAGGTGGAGGCCGGTCAAATGAAGGAAAGGAACTGGCAGATCTTGTCATCAGGTTGAACAAACAATTTCCAGGAGACATTGGATTATTCGTCCAATTCTTTTTGAATTACGTCAAACTCGAAGTCGGAGAAGCAATGTTTCTAAAGGCAGATGACATTCATGCATACTTGAGCGGTGACATTATCGAATGCATGGCTGCATCGGACAATGTAGTCCGAGCTGGTTTCACGCCAAAGTTCAAGGACGTTGATACTTTAACTTCGATGTTGACATATTCATATGCCCCAATCTCGGAACAAAAGATGGACCCAGTGGATTATCCATATGCCACTCTCAATGCGACCGCCTACTCTTCTGGATCATCAGCAATACTCTACGACCCACCCATTGCGGAGTTTAGTGTGGTAAAAACTGACCTGAAAAAGAAGGGAGCAAAAGCAACATTCGAACAAATTTCTGGTCCTAGTATTTTCATCTGCACGACTGGGAATGGTAAGATAAGTGTCGGGCCCGAGGTCGAGGAAGTTAAGCCTGGATATGTCTACTTTGTTGGGGCTACAGCAGAGGTGGTACTTGAAGCCAAAGATGAAGATTTCACCACATTCAAGGCGTTTTGTGAATTGCAAGGCAAGGGAGAAGCAGACGGAAAGGAGAAGCTCTAAAGCTTAGTTGAGGGGTTGGATTTATAATTTACTATCAAGTAACGACTTCATGAATGAGACGAGGCCTTCTCTTTGTATACTTGAAATTCCTTCTCGATGTCTGGAATCATGAGGCCATTCCTGTTGAGGCAATTTGATCCGACCTATTGCATGGCTCGTGAGGAATGCCCTATCTGAACTTCGAGCTTAACGCTTTCTTAATCTTCATCACAATCTCAACCATTCGACTTTATCTCTTTTAATCTTCTCTCTTTTATCTAGCAGACAATATGTATCGTATCCATTCGTTTATGCCGATACCGTTAGCCAAGACTCATAATCTTGAGCTTGGATCATCTCCTGTGGCCGGGAGCTTACGGGCTTCACTTCATTTTCCTATCCTCCTAATCGCCAAATTCACTCCTCACCAAAATTGACCAATCATGATTCGCTCTCATGAATTAACCAGGTCTTCTTATCGAGAGGCTGACAGGGTCACAATCAACCAAGATATAATGCTGACAGGTGCATAAGAACTCGGCGATGCCGTCTAGAATTACACCTAGATTTTTGTACGACAGTCGTTCACTCATCGAAGTATTGAAGTATTGAAGTATCGAAAAAACTAAATCTTTTACTGCCGTTCTCTACATCTACGAGCATTTAAAGAGCAATGGAGCTTGATCCAGAACTTCCCATTGGAAAGCATGCTTCTAGAGTCTCCCGGGTAGAACAACATGATGAACAGGAATTAGCCGAGTTTGGCTACAAACAGGAATTGAGGAGAGACTGGGGTCTGATGCACAATTTTGGGATTTCTTTTAGTATTATTGTGAGTTATTTGTCTGGACTTTTAACCAGTACTTTGATATAAGACACTATGAAATCAATACCATCTTGCGAAGCTTTGATCAGGCCTGGTTGCGGGAAGCATCAACCATGTCTGCAATTAATGCCATTAAAAGAGACTTGCTAACCCTGCTTCAGTCAGTGATTACTGGAATAACGACATTATTCTCCTATGGCTTAATCACTGGTGGTCCTGGAGGTTTGTATATGGCTCCTATTATCTCTTAATGGTATGCTTTCCCTAACAAATTTAGTCATGTCTGTTGGATGGATCATTGTATCCTTGTTTACTTTTATGATTGCTCTGAGCATGGCAGAAATTGTTTCTGCTATACCTACAGCTGGAGGACCTTATTATTGGGCAGCGCTTCTTGCTCCCAGAAATCATTCGGCTTTCGCGAGTTGGATTACTGGTTGGTTCAACTTCCTCGGTCAAGTTGCTGTCACTACTGGAATCAGCTTCGGCCTCGCAGGTCTCATCTCAACAACTGCAACAATAAAATCATCATATATTCCTAGTGCCCCGAGAACAATCGGTATCTATGCAGCTGTACTCATCTCCCATGGTATCGTCAATACCTTTGGTGTTCACGTGCTGAGATATCTAAACAATACATCTATCGCGCTTCACTCTTTAGGCGTAACTGCAATAGCTATTGCAGTTCTCGCAAAAGCCCCTACGCACCAAAGCGCAAAGTTTGTTTTCGCCAAATTCTACGATGGGACTGGTGTAGATCCAAGTCCTGGATGGAGCGTCAAGGCATCCCCGGCGTATGTTGCTTGCTGTGGTGTTCTCATGGCTCAATACACACTTACTGGTTTCGATGCCTCCGCCCACTTGTCTGAGGAAACTCGAAATGCATCGTGGAGTGCCCCTATTGGCGTTATTTCTTCCGTTGGATTTTCGGCCCTTTTTGGATTCTTCGTTATTTTGAGCTTCTTATTCAGCATCCAAGATTTTGATAATACAATTACGAGTGATTATGGCCAACCAGTTATTCAAATTTTTGTGGATGTGTTCGGAACGGATGGGGCCGTTGTGCTCATGTGTCTGATTATGATTTGTGTCTGGCATTGTGGGCTTTTTTCGATGACTTCCAACTCGAGAATGATGTTTGCCTTTGCCAGAGATGGTGGGATTGTAAGTTTCTCTTTCCACTCCAGACTTCTTCTTCCCAGGTGCTGATACCACCTACAGCCGGAATTCTTTCACAAGGTTGATGACCGCTTTCAATCTCCCATCCGAACCGTTTGGCTTGCAGCAACTCTAGCCTTTTGTCTAGCACTTCCTTCTCTGGGTTCCAGTGTAGCTTTTGCTGCGGCTACTAGCATAGCTACTATTGGTTTGTATATCTCATACGGTACCCCGATTCTCATCGGCCTCATTTATTCAAAGGAGTTCAAAGCTAGGAAGGGTCCATTTAACCTCGGGCCTTTCTCGAGACCCGTCGCTTTCATTTCTGTATCCTGGATCGGTTTTATTACTGTGATATTCTGTCTTCCTACAACCAATCCAGTGACAAGTCAGACTGTAAACTACACAGTGGTGGCTGTGGGGATCATTGCAATCGGCGCCTGCGGAGCATGGGTGGTATGGGCTAGGAAATGGTTTATAGGACCTATGGTCGAGATCGAGGCTGCTGCGCGCTTGGGTATTAATCCTGAAGAGCCTGGCGCTTTAGAGAGAGCGGACGTGGATGGGAAGGTTAATCTACATGGCGATGTGAAGAGCTCGGATTAGAAGTCTCAAGAACCGCAAGAGAAAATATAAATGAAGGTGCGAACAAGTAGTACCGGTATACCATGATAGAATTAGGCTCAGAAAGAGCAAGGCCCGGTAAAATGGTAAAGGTCTATTCTGTTGTGTATCACCACAAGAATCTAGGAACTGTGTATAGAGTTTGGGGCACATTAGAATCCCTTCAAAACTAGCAATGATATCCCCATAGACATGTCTCGGACAACACCCGTTTGAATTCGGACTATCAAGGGGGAAGGAGAGAGGAATGATGAAAATGCCAATAGATAAGACGCGAACATCTCCACTAAACTGACTAGATCATATATCGCATTTACATTTGAAGTTAAATCAGAAGGTTGAATGTTAATGGACTTTAAAGGAAAATGGCTGGCGAAGAGTATAGAGCATACAATAGTTATCTTATTCTCAATCAATATGTTACCATTATACTTCGGAAGAAGATTCTTCTTCTCAGCCATCAGTCAGCATTAAGTAGTAAGATTACATAAGATCTTATGTTCTATCGTAAGCAAGTCCAGGCCCCACAATTTTATCAATGATTACGGGAATGATTACAGGACAGGACCCGACTTCGGGGTGTCGGAACTTTTACCTTTCCACGCATCACTCCAATTAATTGGGATTCATTCATATTCATCTTCTTACGGACTATTCCACCAACAACCAACAATTATACCTCTTTTCCCTGTTGCTCCTCTCGAATTGATGATTGTTATCATCTCCAAAACTAATTATACAACCAAAAATGCCAGATCTTAACCCAACATCATCAACTACTCTTCCTCAGCATTGGCGCAACACACCTGATGAATCCTTAGATGAAGTCCCCTCTCTCCCACCTTTCTATTCGCCTCGCCCCATACCTGTCTCTCGCGCGATATCTGAACTCGATTTGAATCAAATCGATATCTCCGATCTTTCGCTCACTCATCCTCCTGCACGTTCCCAATTAGATTCTCCCGTTAGAACTTCATCGCAGGATTCCGATCACAATGAATCATTGCCTGACCTCGTCTCCCCCGCCTTTACACCTCCTTCAACGCCCGGTGCATCCACACCTACATCTTTCGCGCATCGCCCTGCCAGATCAGTACCTGTGGACTCGACTACGCCAACTGGAGGGTGTGGATCCAAGAAGCCCAAGTTGCTAGAGACTTTACCGGAAGTTAATTGTGTAGTTCGCGCACGAATTCCTACAACCACGGGGACGGAGATGTTTTTGCATCTATATCAAAACAGTGAGGATAATAAAGAACATTTAGCCATTGTATTCGGAAACCAAATACGAAGTCATAGTTTGGATGCTGTGCGAGAAGGAGAAACCGAGATGGACAGGCTGATACGGGGAGCATATACGGGGAGATTATTTCCAGGTCGGACTACAAGTAGCATGCCCAATTTGGCCTCGGGCGGGGAAAGGAAAGAAGAGAAGGTGCAAGCGCCACTGGTTAGAATTCATTCAGAATGTTACACAGGAGAGACTGTTTGGTCTGCAAGATGTGATTGTGGAGAGCAATTGGATGAGGCTGCAAGATTAATGTCCTTACCCACTTCATCGGGACAACCGGCTGGCGGAATTATAATTTATTTGCGACAAGAGGGAAGAGGTATTGGACTGGGAGAGAAATTAAAGGCATATAATTTACAAGATTTGGGATCAGATACAGTAGAGGCGAACCTACTACTGAGACACCCTGCAGATGCTAGAAGTTATGGACTAGCTACTGCTATGTTGAAAGACTTGGGAGTTGAGGAGATCAAACTTCTGACGAATAATCCGGATAAGATACGAGCGGTTGAAGGACCTAACAGAGAGGTGGTAGTTAAGGAGAGAGTTGCCATGGTTCCTCTGGCTTGGAGGGGCAAAACTGGTGGGATCAGGAGTCAAGAAGTTGGTGGGTATTTGAAAACTAAGGTATGTTTACACTGAAAAGTATGTGAAATGGAATCCGGCTGACATCTTATGTTGTAGATTGAGAAGATGGGGCATATGCTTCAAATGAACGAATCATCATGATAAATGGCTTTTGGGACATCGATACCATCTTCCGCTTGGACGTGGAGACGAATAATCATATCCCCTAGAACGTGACGGGAGTTCCTATATATCATCTTCTGAATATACGGCGGTGTGAGGTGGCGTTCGTTTGGGATACATGGAACCGCATCATGCACAGAAAAGTCTCAATCTTTCATTTATGTATCATATGTGTTTATATTTCATTTGAGTACGTACTGGATATGAAGATATTTGATTAAATAAGAAAGGGTGGTAAACCTCACACTTTCATCTAGAGAATACATCTTCAATGACACTTTGTGCTGACTTCAAGCGAAAAGTCCCCTTTTAAGTTTATTTGCCACTTTACTTATCTTCAACCATCATTCTACGCACGAGCACCCGGCACAACAATCGTTCATCCGGCACAACCATCGTCCCGAGGCAAAGTTTGGCCAAGTACCGATAAACCGAGAAACTTCTAGTGGAGCCTTTTGTATATTCCATCTTAACCGCCATCAAAATTATTGCTAATCATGGAGAACTGCAGCGAGGAAAATGCCTGCCAATTCATAGTGGATGGACCATGCGAAGGTTGCAGCGGTGTGTACTCTGTACGCAGTCCTCGGCATTTGTTTGTGGGATTTTGCTCTAGCTGTGGATTTTCTCCACTATCACTAGTGTACAATTTAAAAATCCGACTCGGATTATAAATGTACCTGATTTCTAAGCAGTTGAGCTGCGGCGCCATTGTTTCAACGTGATGTTGGCAAATGGTATAAAAGAGCCCTCCCGGAGGCATTCTCTATGAAATATCATTCTTTCCAATTAACAATATACATCACTACGTAAATTATTAGCAAGTATGTCTGTTAGATACGAATCCTCCAGCTCCGATGCTTCTCCGCTTGGAGCCCCTCTCAAATATGAGTTTTCCGGCAGAGTTGCACAAAATCGATTCCTGAAGGGAGCAATGAGCGAACGTCAAGCATCATGGGACCCAAAAGATCTCAAGGCTAGAGGAATTCCCTCCAAGAGCCTCATCAATGTCTACAAGAGATGGGGTGAGGCAAAATATGGACAGATCTTGACCGGAAATGTTATGATTGAATATGATCATTTGGAGGGTATGGGAAACACAATTATTCCACGGGAGGCTCCTTTCGAGGGGGAGAGATTTGAGAGATTTGCAGCCATGGCAAAGGAAGGAAAAGCTCATGGAAGTTTAATGGTTGCACAAGTGAGCCATCCGGGACGCCAAGTCGAGAATAGAATACAACCGAATCCTATTTCTGCCAGTGACATCAAATTAGAAGGTTCGTTCAAACTCTCTAAGTTGGCATTCGTATATGCGGGCGATATTTGTACTGACGAGTAGTGATTGATAGGAAACTCAATGGGATTGTCCTTCAACAAGCCGCATCCAGCAACTCAAGAAGAAATTGATAGCATAGTTGATAAATTTGCCCACGCAGCAGAATATCTCGAGAAGGCTGGTTTTGATGGTATTCAGCTCCACGGTGCCCACGGTTACCTCCTCGCCCAATTCCTTTCAAAAACTACAAACAAAAGAACAGATAAGTATGGAGGATCGCTTGAGAACCGATTCCGCATTATCCAGGAGGTCGCGGACGAGATTCACAAGAGAGTCAAGCCGGACTTCATCGTCGGTATCAAGATGAATAGTGTTGAATTCCAAGAAGATGGGTTTACGCCTGAAGATGCCAAGGCTGCGTGTCAAGCACTCGAGGGTGCAAGATTTGATTACGTGGAGCTTTCTGGTGGGACATACCAAGAATCTGGATTTGTTCACAAGCGCGAATCGACCAAGAAGAGAGAGAATTTCTTTTTGGAATTTGCCGAGGAAATTGTTAAGCCTTTGACCAAGACCAAGACTTATGTTACTGGTGGATTTAAGACTGTGGGTGCCATGGTTTCTGCACTGGATACAGTTGACGGAGTAGGGTTTGGTCGACCTGCTGCTCAGGAGTTCCTCCTTCCCAAGGATATTTTAGAAGGGAAAATTTCTAGCGCGAAGAAGTTAGCTATTTCGGACGATGAGTTCTTATTGACGTTTATGGCGGCTGGAGTTCAAATGCGCCAAGTTGGGGACGATTATGAGCCCGTTGATTTGAGCATCAGGGAGAATGTGGACCTCTTTTTAAAGGAGGTAGGGGCTTTTGGTGCGAAGATGGCTGCGGATACGGAGTTGAAGGAGTCTGGATATCTAGAGTGGACACTCAATAATCAGCCTTTTGGTTCTTCTTAAGGGGGTGATTTGATAGATGGCTGAATACATGTATAAATATATAGGATAAATGGAGGGATAAATGGAGATAGAGGTAAAAGATTAAAAACCTTAATGGTCCAGCAAGGGCAATTCAAACAATTGACATGGCATTGTCGATTGTGATGGTGCTGTCTCTATTTCCCGACCCGAGAATTTCCATTAAAAGTGTACATACATTCATATCACTGGGATGATTTCCATGTCAGAAGACAAATTCGTTTTCTACCATGCAAACATAATAAACTTTGAGGATCTTGACTAGATTTTGATTTTGATCATGACTCCTTTCCCATCTGCGCAAACCAGTCCCGGATTCACGCATATGGATTTCGTCCGAACTCCAAGATGCAGCGTCGTGGGTGAGCACACATAGATCGCGAAAATGAAGGAGGGATGCTGTTGGTTCGCATCATACCGCATAGATGGTGTATGTGGCTGTGAACTTAGTTGTGCAAAAAATAGAAATCCAAGAAGAATAGTAGAAACATAGACCAAATCGTGGTCTTGATTATGGTCTCCCGATTCCTCTACATGTGATGTGATATATGAATACATTGACAGGCCAAGTTTGGGAGTGGTCAGACAGCTAAATCTTCTATCTTTTCAAGGAGAATACTAAGTTCTTCTCCAAGAGTCTTCACCTTGCCCTTCTGATTTCCAGCCTCCTACTAATGACGAGTATCAATCCTTGGCTGAACGTATTAAACTACTCCCATAAACAACACTTCTCCCGCGGAATTGTCTCATTCTCTGCGTTTCCATGCTTCCAACCATGCCCGACAATACACTACTTTGGCGCATTCCTACGTGACGGATTTGAGACGAGCTTCTTAGTATAACTGAGTGAGTCCTTTAATGGGCTTTCGGACTCAAGTGAACCACGACTAGGCCAAGATCAATATTTTCGACCGGCGTTATCAGTCTACAACTTATCTCCTTCAGTCTCTAAAAGACTACAATCGTCAAGTTCTGCTTGATTCGTTCAGGTCTACCCATCATCACCTGCCTTTTCCTTCAATGTCTTAGTTCTGGTGTCTCATTTCCCTCTCCAACTAGGATTTTCTTCAAATTTTTGGTGTCTTCCTTCCACCCGTAAAACACCTTCTGAATCAATATTTCTTACTCCTATGAGGACGGGAGCTCAGTCTATGATTCAGGTCTCGTCGCTACTTCCTCAGGTGCTTCTTTCACAGACGGTTCTTCAGGAGCGATGGAAACAAATGAAGGCTGTTTTGCAGTTTCTTTAAAAGCTCTCGAATATAGACACTCACTATCCACCAGTTCTGGAAGACCCCATCTTTTATTCATAGGCATTTCGTAGTCCCTGCGCCATATACTCAAACTTACAGCATGCCCCAAATCAATACCATTGGTGCTCCCAAAATCACGTGCAATATCGTTCTTCGACTCTTCAGCAAGTCTGGATCCCATACCTTTACAAAATCCCAAAGGTATTTGAGGTCTGAATCTTTCCTTTTCCAAGCTCTTCATGACTGTTCGCACTTCTTCATTTGGAAATTTGCCGAATACCTTCAAAAAGTAACCACGAAGTTTATGTGCCACCGATCCTTTTCGTAAACTCATCATAATTAAAGCGTGACCAGTAGTTGGCGGTTTAGGCTTCTTCTCCATGTAAAATCTGTATCCGTACTCTTCTTCAACAAGGCCAGTTTCTCTATGTGTCTCTGTCACAAAATAGTTCGGTGACGGACCGATGGGAACAGAAGACGGGATTTTTGAACAAAAATCACTGATGGCGTCTCTGTACATCTTCAAATAAAACTTGCGTTCAGGTAGTGGATCTATAAGGTCGAATCGTGTATCAGGAAAAGTTCCCCATGGATGAAGGTATTTACTCTTCAAATTGTTACGAATGAATGTTGCTTCGGTGCTCAAGTCTAGCGTTAAGACCAATCGAGAACTTCTTTTCTTGGAGTGCATTGCCCAAGCTGCCATAGTGCGAGGGGCTTTTTGAGCTCCGATTCGGATATAATTTATCATAGAGGAGGGATCTTTTTTTAGAATGGCTCGAGGAAGTGTATTTTTTATACTAGACATTTTGTGAAAGAAGTTGAATTTGTTTGTTGATGTTGATGATGTTGATCCATGGATAGATATGGTTGCTCTCCAAAATTGATTTTTCTTTTAGCTCACGTGATCGATCATTTCTCACCTTGATCTCAAATCCATGCATACCATACATATATATATGACTAGACTCTATAAATTCTAGAATTCGGTGATTAATATGTCGATGACATAGTTTATTATTAAGAAAAATTGTTACATCAGATATTAAATACAGCTTATTTTGGCATCATCTCAAAGTCTCAGGGGTAAAAATCCTTGCCATTTCTATTTATATTAACCACATCAAAAAAAAATAGAGACGAGAGTCCGAATGCTTGGTCTGTATAATTGAAAACTAATTCTTGTCAATTCTTATTTTTTGTTATACATCTAGCCAACCGACCTGACAATCAGCTAACTAGCATCTGGCCATCTAGCCATCCGGCCATTCAACCATGTTCTGTAAAACCGGGTCATTGTTCAATGCCGCTTTTTACTAGGGATGGATGCACACACCAGATAGTGGGACTGAAGTTTATTTACATCAACAACAACAACAACAACAACAACAACAACATAACAAAAAGGTCTCGTGCAATGTGTACCACATGCTCCAATATTGGGAGTTGTAGTAGCAGTTCGCAGTCATGCATGAAAGGGAACTTGATGAGAGGGATGAAATTGATGACTATGAGCTTATGAGAAGAGATGAGGAAGAAGGATTAGGGAAAATTTCAGTTAACCAAGAGGATGGACCATGGATACGCAAATGGCGAACCGTAAAGCCTTGGTATGTATAAACCTAGAGGCTCAATCGACTAGAGCTGAATTCAAGAACGTAGGATTTGGATAGGGTTCAGTATTTGGTCTATACTCACAGCGAGGAGACTTTTGACTACTGATTTTAGTAAGATTTTGTGCTCCATTTCTGTTCTGGTTGAACCCAAGCTGACACGGTTTTTTTAGGATATCGTAAGTCTTTCCCCCATGAACAGGCACTCTTTTCATTCCGGTGAAAATTTACATCTTCCGAACACATATCTTACTCCTGGTTAGCAATATGTTTTCTTGTTTTATTGCAAATCACTGCGTATTTCGGCTTGATCATTTTTGCCGTCCTGATAAGTTTTGTCGACTACTTCACCAGTTTTCCGGATTTGAATCCAAATCGAGGTCCATCATTTTTACAAGGCGTTTCCGTTATTACTAGATATTGCCTCACGGTACTCATTTCAATGATTGCTTTGATATACAATGCGAAGGCGATCATGCTTTTCAACAATTTAGCTGTATTTTCTACTCTATTAGTATGCAGACTCTTCATCTTTTACTTTGCACTTTCTGACACTTCAATAGATACTTACATATGCATTTGATGCTTTGCTTTTTAGTCTAGCATACGATTTACGATTACTTCCTCGAGACAAAGGATTTGGCAAAGCCATTGTTGTCTGGGCCCTGGGCATCTTTTGCCTTACTTCCACAATTGTCTATAACGATTATCGACTCAACACAGAGGCGCTTTCATTCACCGTACTTGGTATTTTTCTTCTTAGTCTCGCTAGAACGATGGCTGCGATCGGATATCAAGTGCCTTCATCCAAAAACCCTTCTTACGGAGCCTCACTCTATTTCATGCTTTGGGCCGGTTTACCTCCATGTTTGCTCATCACTCTCTATGCCGCGTACAAATATGAAGACTTCGGAACGGCATTCTCTATCCTTCGCACTTGGGATTTCTCGAATTTTATGAAGAATCTGGTCCCTGGAGCATTAACTCATGTTCTTTGGAATACCCCTTTACGATCCACATTGTCACTTTCTACCAGTTCGAGGTCACCTTATGAATCCACGGACGAAAATGCCCCGGATGCAATCGATGCAACACTTCACCTGTCTCTAGGTCTGATGCTCATGAGTACACTTAAGGAAGAAAATGCGATGGACTGGTTCCAGGTTTTTGTCTTCATGCTCATTTACCTTATTAGTATTGGCCCGAAAGAAATAAGCCTCTATTTTCCTAAATCGATAAATTTCGTCTCTATTATAAGGCGGAAATCTGGCATACCAACTCGAAGGCTTTACCCAATATGGCATAAGCCGATTTTACTTTGGACTACCACGCTTATATTCACCGTCATGAGTTCAGCAGGGATATTTTACTGGATGGATACAATCTCCATTCGTCACGATCAGAAATTCTGGACAGGTCCGGAATCTCCATCTCTAGACACAATTTACAGAGCAGCAACCAAAAATCGTCTCCAAATCGTCATCGCCCATTCAGCCGGCGAATCAATTCCTGCAATTAAATGGATCGTAACTGGAATTTTAACATCACAGCCTGCCGTTTTGGCACACAAACCAGATGTTGTAATCTATACAAAAGATCCGTCAACAGACATTGTGAAGAAAATCCGAACAGAAGTAGTTTTCGGGAATATATATCCTCTTCCTAATATTGGAGGTGTATCTGGAATTTTTCTTCATCATATATTGAAGAATTGGGATGATCTACCTACGCAGACTCTTTTTCTCACTACTTCTTCATATACCATCGATAATTTTGATCTCATCGGTCGTCGGTTATTTGATTACTATAATCCTGCGCAACTACCACCTGCAGCGGAAAACTCGGATACTTTAACCGGTTTCTTGAATCTGGGGGAACTGGAAACGTGTGATTGTTATGGATGCTTTGATAAAAGTGGATGGAATGATACATTCAGACTAATCCCGAGCATGTGGTCTGCATCTCGTCCGGTGGAAAAAGGTCAAGCGTCTTATCGATGCAAGAAAGCAATTATAACACATGGAAATAATTTCATTGCTTCAGCGGCGCGCATTCGAGGAATCAAAAAGGATATTTGGGAGACTCTCAATGATGCGTTGTCAGATGAATCATTAAGTAGAGGCTGGGCTCATGATAGATTGAAATTAGGACCCGAAGGAAAAGATGCAGAAATGTTTGGTGAAAAGGACAGTTTGGAAAAGCCGCATTTGGGTTATACGGTTGAGAGGCTGTGGGGAATCTTGTTGGGGTGTTCAAAACAGAAGATTGCTTGGAGATGTCCTAACTTGTGGAAGGGGTGGAGAAGGGGTTGGGAGAAGGAGGATTGTGCCTGTAGAGATTGAGAGTGCATATAGAGAGCGGAGAATGAGCCATCATAGATTTTTTTATTTCATGGATGGATGCTAAGCTTGAGGTGGCGCACATATCTCCCAAACTGACTATTGTTCATTAATACGTCCACGTTTCTGCATATCTGCTTCACCAGTAAGCCACACGACTATTTGAACGCGAAAACTAGGTTCTTGGTCCCATGATCACATTTCCTCATTAGTTTTATTTCCACTTCCAACTCATACGAACAAATTTATTCCCGCTCTTCCCTTCCCGTTCCTTCCCAACTCCCCTTGTGAGTGAGTACCTTCACAATGATTCGAAATCAATAGCAATGCAAAAATTCGCGGTCACAACGACAAGCGATATATCCAACTGTAGCGAAAAACACAAACACAATGTGATATATATGCTGCCCAACAGCAATTACCTCAGTCCATAATGATGTTCTGGGATAGAATTGAGCCCTATGCACGCACATTAGAGCACTAGTACTCCCACCTATTTCTGAATATACTAGAGGAACAGGATTGGTATAATATGGAATTTTCATGTACTAGGCACCTACCTACAAAATTCAAACAGACTCCACTTTTAACAAGCGCGGGTTCTTTACTGGATGAATAGTCAGCTTTGTATAAATACTTGGCGTCAAAGGACTTTAGATTTTTAACCCTTTTCCGGTGTACTTAAACCTTACGGAGAAGGTAAGACTTACAAGTACTGTAGGAAATCTGGACAGTAACTAACGATATGCAGTACGATAAGTTCTCAACTCACACTACTCTTATATACTCTTCTTGTTTTGAAAACTAAATACGTAATATAAAACTTCGAAGTTTCTGTGTCTGAACTGCGAATCATCTCGACTCCTCATAAGGGCAGCAATAGACTGTACCCCGATTTGATATTGAGAGCCGCAAGCAGAAACGCATGAAGTATGATTACAGCGACAGTCAGAACTATAATGCGACAGGAGTAGTAAGGAGAAAATCTTTCAGTGGTAAAAAGAAGAGAAGATGGGTAATAATGGTCTATATAACCAAGCAGCTATTATGACTTCGCAAAATCCGATAGACGCGGAGTTCCACCTCGAATCTCCATTGTGTCCTGCTGATTCCGTGATGAAACTTGAATTTAACGATTCGTACATTCCTTAAATAGTACATTATGTGTTTATCAATATTCAGGGTATAGTATGTCTAAACATCTATCTCAACATATCTGCTATGCTTTCAATATCTCCCAGTCCACACAGAAATCTTAACGAGGATAAATTTACAACCCCTACACGCGATGAAGGGAAAAAAAGTAAAAGCGAACAAGGAAGGCTTTGGTACATTCACTATTTTATATAAAAAGCTTTTTCCTCTCATCAACCACTTTCTTAAAACATCTATACAATGCGAAATTTACCAAAGCACAGTTAAAGAAAGAATATCAACATAGCAGAGGACCTTCAAGAACCCTTCTAATTATGAAAATAATTACTGCAGAATCTCACTTGATATCCAGCAGCGTTACAGTGCGGCTTAACCTACTAGGTGGGTACCTCTCAACTTTCATTACCGAGAACATGCAATAGGTTTCGAAATATCCAATAGGAGCAGAAACAGTAACAACAACAAGAACAACAATAACAATAAAATCATCCCTCCCCATCATCACCATCACCACCAACCCCATCCATCAACTCACCATCCCCACAAATCTCCCTCACAACAACACAACAGAATCCTCTCAAGCCCTTCCCCAAACAAAGCCAAACAAACAATCTCTCCCCATCTCTCCTCAAATCGCCTACTCAACAGACACTTCCCCCTTCGAAACATTGCGTGCGTATAAGACCTATACTACAAGCCCTACTATACTGCACAATTTTGAAGTGCATAATACTGTTTATACTATTCCTTGATGAGGAACAAAGATAACAGACGGGAGAGAAGCGGTGAGTTTGAGATTCTAGAATGCGCATACTATTACTCCTCACTCACTATCTCCTTCGTTACTCCCTCGTCCTCTACCACATCCAACTAGTCAGCTTAGAGGTGCAAAAGTTCACGATTAAGAGTTAACACGTGCATACCATAAATGCTACGGTGTGTAGTTTAACATCAAGATTCATCGATCTTGCCCCTGCCCTTGCCGATACATATTCAACAAGCCGCGACCGCCTATCATCCACGTCTCAAACCATCTTTCCATCGACTTGACCGCAGCCATTTACATCTCACATCTCACATTTCGCATTTCATCTAGTTAAAGCCATGAATAAAAGTCTTGACGAAAGCCTTTTTGAGTCTTCTTATTGCTCGTCGTATGCTTGGCAGTAAAATTCCAAGGTATCTATGCATCTATTAAAATCGCAAAATAGTTCAATCTTCAATCAAGACAGCTCCACAATATATAGATAGAAACAAAATCTTATTCCAATTCAGAAACATCCACCTTGAACTATCCCTTCCATCTTTTCATCAAGTAAATATTCTCGGACCAAGGCGCATGTAAATTTTCAACTCGAAAGCAGTAAATCTTCATATCTTCTGTTTCTCACTCAATCATCCCAGCCCCTCTGTCCGTCCACGAGCTCCACCATTCAATCCACACAGCAAATAAAATGTGGTTTCTGCAATGGCCCAATGAACCTAGGTGTAAGTGAACCTCTTGCACGGCCACAATGCATCGTCTAATTCGCGCGAGCTTCCTCGGACCCTCTCCAGCCCCTCGGGATGAGGCTGAGAACGACGCGCAGTACAAAGCAAATTTCTTCCAATGATGATACTGGTAACATTCTGACAGAGGTGCGGTGTCATCTAGATTTCGGAAATGCTTTCAAATAAAACTTTGGCCCGCAATGATTTGCGGGTAAACGATTTTCACTCAAATGTGAGATGCTCAAGCGGGAAAAGATCCTTTTTCCCCCTATCAGAATGCCAAGTCTAACCTCCAGCACCATGTTGTGGCTAGAATTCAAGCGGGGCTCCAACTATCAGGTCAATCCCCAATTATCCTTGAAATTTTCTCTTGTTCGACATGCTCAAGATGTCGGGATAGCGACATCACCCCCTTCTCTTCCAAAGGGTTGTCTCTTGAACCTTTCTCTCACACGCTCGTATATTGGAACTTTAGGTCCTTGGATTTCATAAAGTGGCTTATGTTCCTCAAATATATCATGTAAATCATCATAATCGACATGCACAAAGGCTCTTTCGACATCCGCCAAACCTATTTCTGTTAGCGGCCCTTCACGTACTATCGTGGCACAGTAGACCTACCCTCAAGCTTTCTTTGTAGAGTTTGGGAAACATCATGCGTGACTTTCAATGTTTCTTCTTGCCCCATGATAATATCGACTTCGACATAGTATTTCTCACCAGCAGAATATGCTCTCGCCTATATCAGGGGTTAGCAATAGTTGAGTAGCGGAAAGGAAGTCCTTCCTTACAGTATCAATCTTCAGGATTCTATGATCATGTGTAACCGCAACATACACAAGCTTGTTCAAAAATTCTTGTGGGGCACTTTTGCCAACTAAAAGCCACATGTGTTCGAATGCAGTTGATGCCCATGAAAACAAGATCAAGAATGCAATAGCGATAGCACCAGCTGGATCCAAGAACCAAACTTTCGCATACTTAGTACCCACAGTGGACATAATCAAGCCAAAACTGTTAACCACGATATCATTCCGATGATCCAACATGAAGATTGCGCAAGTTGGATAACGACGTAGGGTAAAGCAGTATACGAATAAGACAGCCTTGGAAAAGATAGCAACACCCACGCAGACTAGAGGAATAGTTTTGAGAGTTTCGTTCCCCTTTGGACCATCTGCTAAGCTTCGAGCCGATTCGATAATCAATTCGACGGAGACTGTAGTCATGAGGGCGCAGAAGAGGATGATTCCCACAGTTTCGACTCTTTTGCGACCCTAAGAAAAGTGTGAGATGAGAATACTTCTTTTACTACTAAAAGACGTTACTCACAACCGGGAACTTTGTAATGTTGGGTTTGGCGGCTATCCGCGAAGTGATCAACATCACTATAGAACTGACCAAATCCATCTAATCATGGAATTAGTCTCCAACCATTGGCTCCGTTCCCAAGTTAGAAACTTACAAAAGCATCCGCAGCAGTAGCGAACAGTGCCAAACTTCCAGTTGAGACGGCAGCAAAGACTTGTATGATGAACAAGCAAAAGTTGACGGTAGAACTAGCATAGATAGCGAATCTGATCTTTCCACCATTTTGAATTCCATCTTCAACCTCTGCAGCTTCTTCATTATTACTCGCTAGATATGCATCGATCAAAGCATTCTGTCTATTATAAAAACTCTTGATCTTTTTGACATTTCGTGTTCGTTTTTGGTCTGGATGTTGTGTGCGAAGCGTGGCAATGCTAACATCTTCCTTTTTGGAGTTGAGGAGTGAATATGGATCGGCATTGTATGCAGTTTCGAGGCTATCATAGGACATGATAGGAGTAATATTTGGAAGAGGAGATGCAAGGGCTGTAGGTTTAGGGGATAACGCTGCAGGCGAAGAGATCATTGTGTCGAGATCATTACCATTGGCATTGTTGGTATTGGTAGGAGATGCCATCTGCGATTGAGTGTAAGCCCAGATATCTCTCGTACTATTCTAGTTTCAATTACATTTATCAAAAGTTTTCAATCCACGAGACTTGGTGTACCTTATCGCGTAGGACAAGAAAAGTAGCGTGAGAGAGTCTAGGAATAGAAGACTGAAGGGAGATTTTGCAGGCAGATGGGTAAGTCTTATCGAATTCTCATTTTTCCCTTTGCAGAGAGTTCAGTATACTCGGGGTATATGGATATGGATATGGATGGGTGAGCACTGATGAGCGATGAGTGATGAGTGATGAGGTATCAGGTATCAGGTATCAGGTATCTCGTACATTGTACTCGAGTACATTTTCATGATTTTCATGGTGGCTGTCGTGATTGTCATGGCTTGCTGAAGGCTGAAGCACCACACATTGGTGAGGGACACTATAAATTGTGTCAAGGGATCTAATCGCCAAGCCACATTTTTTAACTCATAAGATGATTTCATTGGTCAGACATTCGAATTGAGAAGTGAGAGTAACCCGATCTGGTCCAAATCTGGTGAAAGTTTGACACCGCTTTCCAGAGATCAGATAAATTATGATGGCTTTTTTGATTGGTGTGATAACAATTAAGGTTATCTTAACATTTACCAAAAGTGGATAGTTTATGAAAGTTATGAAGGTTATGAAATACTCGTACCTGTCTTAGGTAATTGAACCATATTTGCGACATGTCAGGAATTTCACTTTTGTAAGATTACCACGAATTTGCTAGTACTTCATAGAGATATATATATACCTAGTATACTTTATTACACTACATTTTAATTCATCCCATCCATCTCATCAGTTCATCCCTCTCTTTCTTAACTCCAAGATTAATACTTGAACCTAAAGTCAAGTCTTTTGTTACCATCTTTCTCTCTTGCTTCACTGTCGTTCTGATATCCAGCCTTTTCTTCAGCTGTCATTTGATCCCAAATCCTCTCCTTTCTCTTGTTCAACACTATCAAGTACTGTCTTTGTGTCACAAATGTCACTAACGCCAATGCGCAAATGGAAATCAGGACCTTATTTCCTTGTTTGTAGTATGGAGCATCATATGAACGGTAGATTTGAGAACCGATCAATGATCCAACTTGAACAATAACGTTGTAAGTCGCCGCTGTAATTGCGCGCTTCTTCACGTCGAACGTGTTTTCTGAAATCCAAGCAGAAACGATGGGATGGAAGTAAGGATCTGGGTTGAAGTCAGTACTTAAAACTTGGAACTTGAGACATAGGACATGGGAATCTCGTTCAAGCACTTACATCCAGAAATTAATGTCACCAAAGACCATCTACTCCAGTCCCTCCCACCGTCAGGAATTGTCAAGAGTGCCGTAAGTAGCGGCAGTATCCAGAACTCTCCGAAGATACAATGAAATGTACGTTCATCAAAGAAATCACTACTATATGCAAGCACAAGCATAGTGATTACTTGTAAGGCAGCAGATGGAATGGTCAACATGTTGGAGTCGAAGGTAGTATATCCCAAACGTCTCAAAGTGAGCGTAATATAAGATTGAACAGGTGTCGCTGGAATGTATGCTACCAAACCAATGAAGTACAGGCCCCACATGGAAGAGTCACTCCATGCTTCGCGAATATCTTTGAATGTGGCTGGTTCTTGCAATGCTGTAAGCCCTTTGGCTGGATCGTCACGTAGGATTCGCTATTTTGTTAGTGTCGAAGGGTTTTGCTGGAGTTTATGACTTACATTCACCATAATTATTTCCTCTCGCTCTGTATACCACGACTTGCGGCATAAAACGCTGGAAGTGTTCGTCGGTGATTGAGGGAGATACAAAATACTCTGCATTTTAGATTAACCCAGCACAGGGAAACTGGGGAACACGGAATGAAGCTTACAATAACACCAATCAAAAATGTGAAAAGTCCCTCAATCAGGAACAAATAAAACCACCCTGGTTTACCACCCACTCCTCTCATTGTCAGGATTCCAGCGGCAAGTAGCGCCGAAATCACTCGGGCAATATTGAGTGTGGACCAAAAACAAGCAAGACGAACGGATAGTTCCTTTGACTTGTAGAAGTATGTCGCAAAGAGGATGGTACCAGGAATGAAACCACCTTCACAAAGTCCAATGAGGGCACGTGTGATATAGAAGGATGTGCGATCATGCATCCAGGCTTGAGTCCATGCTAATGTGAAAGTATCAGTGTGGCTATTCTCTCCAATCATGGTTTCTTTTGCTCCACTTCACTTACAGACGGTACCCCAAAGCATCATCATGATTGGAAGAATATATTTGAATCCATAACGCTTGGTCAAGAACTGAACAGGAAATTCTGATACCAGAAAGCACAACAATTGAATTGTAGTACCCTATCAAACTGTAAGTACGAAAACCACCCAACATTTATGTCGGATAAGATTGAAACCTTACATTGTTATAGTCGTCGGTAGTAAGCTTTAGATCCTTCAGAAGATTATCCGCCGTAGCATTGGATAGATTTCCTCTGTCAAGTTGCAATCCGAAGAACTATATTCCGAGTCAATCATCAAGCCATCGACCAGGAAGGGAGAACTCTTACCATGACGCAAATCCACAGCAAAAGATAAAGGTCAGTCTTTCGAACGACTCTTCTCTCCTCTGCTTCCGTCCATGTGGCAGCTGGATCATATCGATGACTTCCTTCATAGGATTCATGAGGTGGAAGTGCATCGGCCAAATTCTCACGACCTACATGAGCCACCGAGATATGTGATGCAGTATCCGAGACGACCTTTTTCGATGTATTATCTTTGAAATCCTCCATATTGCCAATTGGTAAAAATCAATTGAGCAAGTGTCTCAAAGGTCCGTCTCAAAGGCCTAATTATATTGACAAAATCAATTCAGCCAACAAGAATGGAATAAAATAAGAAGCAGTGTCCGCCGGCCATCTTAAGTATTGAGACATATCCACCTCGATAGCATCGGGACAAGCCAAGCCAAACCCATTCCCATGTTACATACAAAATTTACAAATCTTCCAACAACACATTGATAGTCAATCAACAGATCGTTTTTCATAGCGGAAGCACCTTCCAGATATAAATGTCATATCCGTGATTTCTCCTTGATTTTCCCTTATTTTTGGTTACAATTCGATGGTGACATATCACGCAATTAGGATATTGACCAGGGTGTTGTGCATTGCGGGGTTCTGACCAACAGAAAGGTACCTTACCTATGATGTGATGGCATTTGAATTTATCCGTACCTCGGGAACTTTTTGATAGACAGATAAAGTTTACTATTGCGAGCTCTCGCATGTTTTCTTCTTTTTATTTACTCTTTTCCTGGCTTCATTGATTTTTGGTTGTGTATATATATTTCCTTGCTTTTTCTGAACAGCGTTGACATTATGCCTTCCGCCGACTTCATCAATGTTAAAGCTCAATCAGTTCTGGAGAATGAAGATGAGATAGCTCGTACAAGATGTACCAAACCTTTAGTAAACAATGGATTATTGGATCAATACGAACATTCGGATCTTACACCAGTAATTGGAAGAGCATTTGATGAGAAGATCCAATTGAAGGACTTTCTTGCACCGACTACTCCTGAAGGATTGTTCAATGATCTCGCTTTAACAAGTATGTTTGACATATATTCTTAGTTATGGAAAGCAATATTGATGAGAGGGATTAGTCTCCGATCGTGGTGTGGTTTTCTTTCGAAATCAAGATATTACTCCTGAGCAAATGAAAGCTGTCATTGAACGAATTTCTAAAGCAGCTGGTTCTGTAGGTTCCTCACTCTACGATTCTACACCCCGTTTATCCATACCTCTTCAGATCCATTTCTAGCATCATCTAACGTTTCCCTAGCCTGAATCCTCTACCCTCCACATCCATCCCCTTACGGAACAATCCTCCGAACTAGGCGACCAAATATCCGTCATCTCTTCTGCCAAACAAGCTAAAGGAGGTGGTTTAACCCACCAACTCTCTGACGTATCTCGATTTGCCAGTACCGGCTGGCACGCCGACATTACATTCGAACGAGTACCTTCCGACTATGCCATGTTGAAAATCCATACCTTGCCAGAAACAGGCGGTGATACGCTTTGGGCATCTGGAAATGAAATTTATGAGCGCTTGAGTCCGAAGATGAAAGAGGTACTAGAGGGATTGACGGCAACGCATGATGCGAACTTCTTCCATGATGAAGCGAGGAGGTTAGGACAGGATATTAGAGAAGATATGAGGGGAAGTCCTCTGAATATTGGGAAGGAGTTAAGCGCCATTCATCCAGTTGTTAGGACAAATCGTATGTTACAACATGCTTCTGTTTTCTCTATCCTTTCCTCATTCACTTTTCATTTCTCGATTACCACTCCACCCCTCTGGCCTATTCCGTCCATTACTAATATCCAACAGCCGTAACCGGCAAAAAAACCCTCTTCGTAAATCAAGGTTTCACAAAGCGTCTTCATCCCCTCACGAAAGATGAATCGGATCTTTTACTTCCATGGTTAAAGAATTTGGTGCCTTTAAATCATGATGCCCAAGTTAGATGGAAGTGGAGTAAGAATGATGTGGCGATTTGGGATAATAGGAGTAATTGGCATTGTGCTACTTATGATTAGTGAGTTTGACCTTTTCTTTATAGTGTATGCGGAGATTGAAAGGTAGAGGATCGAGAGTGGTAAAATGACGGGAAAAAGTTGTGTGATAGATGAGAACTAATCATTTCTGTTTTAGTGCGGAGGCGAGAGCAGGTGATAGGGTTTGTAGTCTTGGGGAGAAGCCATATTTGTAAAAAAAAAAAAAAAAAAAAAAATAGAAATCGACCCGGAATTCGGCATTGAAAGGAAGACTAGAAATGGGAACGAAAGATGTGATTTGAAAAGTTTCATGGAAAATAGACTTATGGCATTTACATATCGATCTTATCGTCGGTACCCCTAGTCGTGAGATCAATTCACTAGCCATTGGGTGTCGTCATACTAGTCTCATTAGCGAAATAAAATACTATATATACACTACTGTCCACTCCACGTTCCTTTCTTTCCCAAACTTTAAGCACGAGAAGGCCCCAGCACGTATGGGTTCTCATTTCATTCCGTTTTTATTTTTGTATGTTTGCGTAGGTATTATAATTTTATTATCTGAAGGCATGCAAACCAAATTTTTTCAATGTTAGCTAAACATTCAATTCCTGCTACTAGTCGTCTCCTTTCTCATAATATTATCAATTCTAACTCATACACACTATCTACTTACCTATCGTCGATTTCATATCTGTCTTTACCTCGTAGTAAAAAAAAAAAAAGAAACTCAGCCCAGAACCATTAACGCTCCATTTATGAAAGTCTGAACCTATTGCGCTTACATCTTGCGAATCCTAGGTAAGGTTAAGCTGCTACTATGAAAATTAGACCTGACCTACCCTCGAACGTTCACATAAGGTATTTTTTTAATTTTCTTTTTCACACTCTAGAGAGTATATTTCTTTGATGGTATATGCAAGATGGAATAACTGTTGCCTTTTAAGTTCTAGAGGATGTGATATTTATGTGTTTTTCTTCTGGCAGGTTTTTTGTGTCTTATTGTGCAATTTTGGAGAGCTGCAGAGCAAATCCTTCTTTTAGTTTTTGACTTCTAAAAATGAAATCCACTTTTTATCTAATTTTTGTTTATCTTGAATGGAAAACCTATTTCTAGAAATAATTTAATTAAATAATTATCAAATATATATTTAGGGTATTAGTTTTCTTACTAATTAAAAAAACCCAAAAAGTGAATGGTTTATTGATGTATAACCTTGTAGGCTCGATTCTTTTACGTGTTTCTTTATATGTGAACTCTTTTTCATTATTTCGCTAGACTTCTCATTATCCCTGGTACTTTTCATTGCCATCTTATCACTTTCACAGCCATATCAGCTCAAACATATTTCCTACCTGGAATCTAGACGTCTCTTTTGCTGTGTGAGAAGAAACCAACTTTGGAAAGTTGTCAAGTGTTGACCTACAAATTACTTTCCATCTTCCCCACCTGCATCGCAGACCCAAGCATTTTTTGAGGTCTGAGGAATTTGATTCTGAGTGTTGTAGGTTATTTATACTTCTTCAAAGGGAAAAACTTAGGAAAGTGTAGCGCAAATAAGGTAAGAAAAATCATCAAAGAGTACTAAAGCGAATCTAGACTACTTTTCATACTAATCGGGAAATGGAGATAAGCTATATTTTACATTCAAGTGTTATTTCTGTATATTTCTTCCTTGCGAGTGCAATACACAAAGATCAAGGACGATAAATATGAGGAGGTAGTACTAAAGTTCTTTGCGTAATGCTATGGCCTTGCATTGTTCCCTGAACTTACTTTTCTCTTCTTGTGATCTACCTGGGATGACAATAATCAGGAGTTATTACCATTTTTCACTCACTATTACCAATTCAACTGTATATATAACCGATAGATAATCTCTTTGTTCATTATCTTTTCAGCCTCAAACAATAGGGGCCCTCACATGCAGGATTTTGTCTGTACTTTGTGTTAGAGGGTCATAATATTAGAGACTAGTCTTCCACTTCTTGCTTGGTCTAGCTTCTTTGTCTTTCAATCTTAAGAGTCGATATTTTATTGTGAAAGATCCTTTTATACCTTAGAGGATACTAGCAATATGGTCGGGAAAGGGAAGAATAGGGCGATGACGCACCTACACCCCCATCTCCAGGGAGAGCTCCTGCCGAGCTTCGCTGGATTTATAAATATAGTATTTTTGCGTGAGCTTGCTATTATGTTAAGACCTTTAGCCTAATCTTATATCATCTTGCATCGACCTAAATTTTTCTATATATATATATATATACACCATTACGATCCATAGTCAAAAAGCGGACCGCTGTTAGATTATCACCACATCTAACAGCTCACCAACTTAGCATCATGAATTTTCTTTTCTACCAATTACCTTATTTGATAACTGTAATTTATTATCGTCGTAGCTTTCTTCTCACAGCCAAAAATTACCCAATTACTCGATTTTGAGATTTTCCATATCACGCTATTTTGTTCTATGTGAAAGGGGCTCAAATTAAACACAGTTTATGAATCAACTTTTCAAGTCAAATCACACATCCTAAGTGAAATGCATGATTACATATCAGATATCCTTAATTACGAAGTATAGATACGAAGGTTTACTTATAGCCGAGACGAGTGGATCATACTGAGTGCATCTAAGGTTGTGGTATACAATTTTTTATTCACCTGCATCGGATTATTACTTCCTTTTCTAGAACAATTCCAAGCATTGGTATAAAAATTCATATAACTAAAACTCTCCTGAAAATGTAATCATTGCCTAGCATAGATTCGAGCTGAAAAAGCTAACATGAGAGAAATAAAAACAAATCTCAAAGTTTCAAGAGAAATTTTCTTGCTCGATAATGAAGTTGTAACGATACTGTACTAAAGGCAGCGGCTGCCTAAGGTTCGTCGGTTGGTAGTTATGGGTTAAGGCTTTATCACTGGTATTCACTTGAAAGTGAATTCGTTACTAGATCAAGTAGAATGTAGGTAAACTAATTGATAAATAAGTTGAGCACGAAGCTCTTAAACTATGAAACTATTCCAACTATATACTCGTCGTTTCCCTAGATGCTAGCTATGCTAGCTGGCTAGCAGAGCCATCACGTCACGTGATCTCCTATTGGCCTCAGGTCACTAATCCTGGGACAATTCGTCCCCCGGGATAATATAGCTCCTAGGATAATTGTCCTGGGACAAATATTATCCTAGGACGTTTATCCTAGAACGAATAATGTCCTAGGACACTTGTCCTAAGCCATCACGGTTGCCTAATTGGTTTGTCCTAGGATTCCTTATCGATAAGGGAACCGCGGTAAACCACAGCCTAAACCTCCGTACTTGTCTTTATTGTGTTATAATTGTCGCGATTCGTGACAGTTTGCTTTCAATATTTTGATTTCAAAGCACTTTAATTCCGAAGGCCGAATACCTAACCCTATTCCTTCATTTGTTGAATATATACTCGCAGCTTAACTGCTTAGCTAGAGAATCAATCAATTCAATCTGATTGTTACGAGGTTTGCCGTCTAAATCACGTGGAAGTGCTCTAGGCTCTCGAGGTGGTTTATAACTAGGCGTCAAGCAGGGACTTAAAGTAATGACAATAATGCAATTCGTAACTAATAGTAGAGTATACTAAATGATTGATCTTGATTTTGAGCACGAAGCTCTATACAAAGGGAATCCATCTTGATTATATAGACCTTCGTATTCCAACATTGGAGCGATGGAGCTGGGGAGCGAGATTCGAATCTCGCTCCTTCGCTCCCTCGCTCCCTCACAAGACTATCCATGTGATCCTATAACACATGATAATAGTTTATAATGTTACAACGTAACACAATATCTTTTTTTGAATGGATACATTAATAACTCTAATAATTCATTTTATATACGCACGCACTCCGCTTCCTATACCAATATCTACTTAGTACAACGGTTGGTAGATAAAACACCTGAACTTCCCTTAATCCATGCATCCATCCATGCATCCATCCATCGCAATGCCCGAAATGTCAATAGTAGTACCCTAAACATTCCATTAATGCCATTCCATTTAATTTTCCTCCTCTAGCCCTTCACCTAAACGCCACAAATCCCCCATATATAAATCTTCTCACCATTCCAAACGATGAAAAGTGTGTAGCCCCACATCCACATCCACATCCACATCCAAACCCTATAACTCATCACCAACTTCCCTTTCTAACCCCACACCTCCTCTTTCCTCCTCCAAATTCGCTATTAATGCATCCAATCCCTCATCACTTAATCCCCCTTCTCCTTCATCCACTCCCAAATCCCTTACAATAACCCTCTTATATAATTCTCCCTCATCACCACCACCAGCAACCCCAAGCGCTCCAATATATTCCCCCACTAATGCCTTTCTCCTTTGGATTTCTTCATGTAATTGTTGCGCCGCTAATATTCTATCATTGTCTCCATCCTCCAAATCCCCTGTTCCATTAACTTGGCCACCTCCATGACCATTTATCTTTGACCCTTCATGTTGTGTACGAGAGAGCAACAGAAGTTGTTGTTGCCTCTCTACCAAACTTTGGACTCTTTCTTGCAAACCCACGAGATGGGCTTTTGCTGCAATGGCATTTTCCTCGCCTTCTTCTTCCCCTGCTAAGTGTCTAGCCTGTTCTCTGACTCCCGCCAACTCCATCCTCACCCCCTCTAAAATCCTCTTACTATCTGCCTCTGCATTTTCCTTCTCCGCCAATTCCTCATCGAAGCTACAAGCCAACGCATGTATCTCTCAAAAGATTGGTTCAGCATTGTTCTTCAAAGTCATTGCAGCCTCAGAATTATGCGCTACGCCTCTTGGGATCTTCCTGTTCCAAGAAGCATCGTAATGAGATACGTGACGAGCCGAATCCGGAGCAAAAGGTGAAGAGGAAGCAGCTTGTTGATATCTCTCGGATCTGCGAGAAGCGTTCAGATCTTGAATTATTTCCTCAGCCGTTTCACCCATATCATTTAAAATATCTGTAGAAGCACCGCGACCCATCAAAGCTCGTACACATTTCCTAGCTTTGTTCTTCGCGGCAATATGGATTGCAGTATTTCCATTAATATCTCGGGCATCCAACAATCTCTGAACCTCGTCAGGATGAAATATTTCGATAAGCTTTTCAAGCAGAACATCAAGATAATATTGAGCGCATCTAAACTTTTGTTTCATGTTAGTTGTCGCCGCTGCATGATGAAGAACTGTAGCTCCACATGAATCAATTTCATGAGCAGTATTGATCAATTCTTTAACAATGAGAGGAAAGTTTTGCTTGTCATATGAATTTGTAAAGAGGACTGATCGCATAAGTGGAGTTTCTTGACGATTGTTTCGACAAACAAGATTTGCACCGAATCTCTTGAGTTGTTTCAATATATCAAGATCACCTATTGATGCAGCCCAATGTAAACCGGTATGGCCATCTGTATCAATAATGAAGTCGGGTTCGAAATTTATGGGCGGTTCTGGTCTCCTATCCATTAAATTCGCATCGGTAGGAGGTGCCATGAAGTAATCCAAAAGTTCATCGGCCCACATAAGATGCGCTTGTGCACGAAGATCAACGGGATCATCTTGTTGAAATTCATCCCTCTCACGATCTCTTTTCCGCTTTCGATGTCCGGTAGGTGGTTGAGGCATATCGAATCGATCATCTTCGGCCATATATGAAGCGGAAGCAACTGTAACATCATCTGCCACACTTTCATCATCATTTAATTGAGTGCTTATATTATCGTAATTCTCCTCGACTTGCCGGGCAATCACAGCTTGTTGAATTGGCACCGGTTCTATTCTGTTAGTACTATCTACCTAGGAGGAAAGTAAGAAACTCACTCGCTCCCCATTTTGGTACTGCTGGTTTCTTGACCTTTGGCTTATTCGTAGCATGCTTAGGTGCTGGCGGGGGACTAAGTTCACCAGGTGTGTATTCGAAAATCGCACGAAGCTTTTCATAAATATTGTTTCTTTGCGCCAAAGCTTGACCTTTCTCGAGAGGAACCCAAGTACCTATGACCGGTTAATCCTGTAACCCTCCTATATCCACAGTGTATGCGAACCTTGATATTTTCCATATCCACCTTGAATCTTTTCATGTTCTTCCTTTTGGACCTCTCTTTCAAGGATCCTCGTCCTAGCAGGTTTATCGAATCCAGCAGCTTTTAATATATGTGTCGCATTAATCCAATCATCATGTCGCCTTCTCATTACTGTGTCAAAATTAGCTATGCTGCTTGGAAGTTAGGAGTATCATTCTGCTTACCATGTTCCTTGAGAGCCTCTCCGAACAAATATTCGTACACAGGAACCTAATGCTTAAATCAGCAACAGCAAATGAAGCGGATAGAAGATATTGTATCAGATAGGTATACACACATTGCTATAGGTAGCAGAATAGATCCCCGGTCCAGATTTAGCGGTATTGACCATATTTGCATCCGGAGGCGGACCCTGTCGAATGGAGGGGTTTGTGGGTGTATGGATAGTAACTCTGAGATTTAAAGGTGGAATAAGTTGTCCAATACCTCGGTAAGGGAGTATACAGTTATGCAGTGTAATGGAAATGATACCTCAGAAGTTTTGCTTGGTCAAAAATTGCAATTGATTTTATTGTTTGATATTCATCCGCGAGAAGTGGTTGTGATCCTACACTTGTCAGAGAAATTGATTGTGGGAAGACGCGACGATGTTCTAAATGACGCAAAACGCGTTTGTTCTAAACCGAAGTATAACCGAGTAGAACTATTATCTAAGCGACGGCTCGCTGCTGGCTGTTCACTTCCGATTCTGAAGCTGATCATGATGGATGATATTTCTGTCGGATTACACTTTTCAGTCAAGTGTCACAGTATGAAATAGAGTCTATAGATTCAAGAGGTCAACAGCGTTGATGTTTTAAAGGGATCCATACCTTAAAAAAATTTGAAGTTTCAACGAGTGAGTATATAAAGGGTCGAAAACCACCTTACTTTGATCTAAATACCTGTTGAATATAATCTAGTATTCTCTAGTCTAATAAAGCAATCTACTCATCTACTCCCTTCATCTATACACCAAAAAGAGCCTTTCTAGTATCATAACTATACTTCAAATCTAAATGCCAATAATCCGGTGTATCCGCCTTACAAACCATCCACGCCTCATCCAAAACCTTCAACACCTCTTCAGGCAAGGGTCCCTTCTCACAGTCCTTCAAGTTCGAATCTAATTGCTCAACACTACTTGCGCCCATAATAATCCCATCATCGCCATCCAATACGTTAAGTGCGCTGTGATGTATGCACCACCGTAGTGCTGTCTCTACCATTGTCAAATTGTGCTTTTGGACAACGGGTTCGATCATTTTTAATGCGGAGAAGTTCGATTCTTTCCAATAGCGTTTTCTGTACATTTCGCCCAATTTTCCCACGGCATCGCTGTAGCGTCCACTGGTCGGGATCTCTGAAGATTTATAGGCGCCTGAAAAAAGACCTCCTGCAATAGGGTTGTATATGACGACGGAAATCCCGTAGCGTTTGCAGCAGGGGATGAGTTCTGAGGCGAGAGAACGAGTTATGGCGTTGTACATTCCTTGGTAGACCGTCGGACGCACCCAATTGTTGTATTTGCAATGCATGACTATTTCCGAGACTTCAAAAGCTGTGAAGTTGGAAAGACCCAGGCGGACGAATTTGCCCTGTTTGTGAAGCTTATCGAGAACTGCCAATGTATCTGTGAATGGTGTTGCGCGATCCTATCACTGTTAAAACTCCCTCATATTTCGAACGGTTGAGAAGAACAAACAGCAGCATGCAAGTAAAATATATCCACACAATTGGTCCCTAACTCCTTCAAACTCGTCTCAAATCTACTCGTCAACTCTGCTTCTGTGTGCCATCCTGCCTGGAGTGGATAAACTTTCGTGGCCAATGTCAAACCCCTCTCTCGCCATTTGGCGTCCCTTGTGAAAGCTTCTTGTTTTCCTCCCAATATATGTACGTGCCGTATCTACTTCACTGTAACCCAGCGGCTTGAAAATGGTCAAGAAGGGTGTTGTATTCATCTAATGAGGTTATACGTGCGCCGGTGGAGGGGTCAGGTCCGAAGTTCATGAGACCGAGTATGATTCGGGATTTGGGACTGGTTGTTATGAGAGGCATTTTGAATATGAATGTATAAACTTGACAATATAATTGATATTTATGATAGTATGTTTGTTCTTGGATGTTTGAAGTGAAATGGAGTTGTAAATAGAATTATGATATGAGTTTGTAGTAGGTACAAACATAAGCATTCCTTTCTGATGTACAGTAGTGACGCCATGTTGCTGAAGTGAACCCCGCATCAATCAACCCCCACCTTCAAAAGAAATGTACAGAGAACCTATAGCTAGGTTGATGTGTTTGATAAATACCTACTACGTAAGGTCGTTGGTGGGCGTGTTTTGTCGAATCAAGACGCTGCTACGATGCATGCAATATCATTAAAGGAGTTTTGGATGAACTCGGAAAACTTCTTGGATGAATGGCCTACTACCCATAGCTAAGTAGGTAAGATATGTAAGATCTTACACATCTTACCTAGCAAGTCGCCGTTCATGCCTTCTTCTTTCTGCTTCAGCCTTTGTGTGCAAGTCTGGAACATCGGGATGGACTTTGACATCTATTAGTAGAGAAATGTAAGATAGGATAGTATTGAAAGTCTTCCAAGCACCCGACAACATCACCTACAACCCAACAGTCTTACATCTCCAACACCTAAGAAATATCTCTTATTAATCAACTCCTTACAAATTGAATTTGAGTAACCACCCTTTCCCTCTCTAGACACGACGTCAATGAGCACCTACGGCATCCCTACCAACCTACCACCACCCTGCCCACCCTACCAAGACCCCAAAGATAGATATACACCCATCCTAGATTTGAGATCTTTTGGTAACGAACACCACATTATCATCCAGCAGATTTGATTACTTTGGGTCTTTTGATTCGTTCTCGTGGGGGAAGGAAAGGAATTTATCAGATTCTGATTCAGGGTCTCCTCCGGTTCATTAATCCGTATCCACATCCACTTCCACATCCACTTCTACACTTTACTCCATACACTACGAATTACCAGGGGCTTCACTACAGCCAAGGATGACGACAAATTAATTGATTGGCCCTTTTTCCTCTGTACAACCAACTTTCATGCAAACCATTACCTGTCTACCTAGCATCGAAAGGAAAATCATCTGTAAAAAGATTAATTCGCACATTACACCTCGAAAGCGCAGCCACCGAATCCACAAAGTCAGCCCTGATTCGAGGTTCATCATCTCACTTCGAAATCTAATAAATTGTTTATTCCGATAGCAACCCACCTTCTCTTTACTTAAACTATCAATTCACCCACCCAAATCGCATGCATGTCTCATAGGAGTCACCAGACATCTTCAAATACACAGGAATTACATCCAATACCGGGACTCAATAGCGACTCGTGGAAGACCTCGAATCCTGTATCAGGTCATTCTTTAAGGGTGATATCCTCTCACAGTCCTAGCGTTCGGACTCGCGGCTTCGCACATAATACTCAACAAGGAGAAGTTTCACCAGCCAGTCCATTGACCGAAGAACAAGGAGATTACAATTCTGATTCCGATTTTGACGACGATATGGAAGGACGAAGACCTCCATTGCATCGCTCTGCAGATGGCCGTTCACATCAACCATTACTACACAAGAGTGATGATCCTGAGAGAGGGAGGACAGGATACAATGCCTCTCCGGATCCCCCAGAATGTCCTACATTCTCGAGACGATCTACAATGCGAAGTCGAAGTCCAGACACTCAAGCAAAATTGGCCACCAAAAAGAAATACACATACGCCGCCTTCTTTTTGGGATTGAGTTTGATTAGTTTCGTCATACAAACAGAAACTGCCGTGTATATACAACATCAATTGGGGTGGAATAAAGCATACTGCATGTTGTACGTAGGGAAATCCACCCCAACAACACTACAAGCTAACATTTCAATTCCAGATATTTTACTCATGGATCATGGTCATTATTATGGCCTACTCAACTTTTAATATTACGATTACAAAAATGGAAGATGCCATGGAAAACCTTCTGGAGAAGACACATTTATCTTGTTCGCACAACCGCACAAATGGTGGAGAGTGGAGAATTAGACATCCCACGAGGGCAACGATCCCCAATTCCATATATGCTCAAAAAGACTGCATTCGTTACATGCGCACTTACAGTTGCTGGTGGATCTTGGTACGTGGCGGTTAATTTAACATCACCATCCGATCTCACGGCTATTTACAATTGTTCGGCATTCTTCGCATATGCTTTCAGCGTACCCCTTTTGAAAGAACCTCTTCGATGGGATAAATCTTTTGCAGTTATGGTTGCTATTATCGGAGTTTTGGTTGTCGCATATGGAGATTCTACACCAACGAAACATGGAGGGAAATCCGGTGGTTCGGTTGGTGGAAAACCAGGTGATGAAGATGATGAGGCATCAAATAGAGTTCTGGGAAATCTCGTCATTGGAATTGGTAGTGTTCTTTATGGATTTTACGAAGTCTTATATAAAAAATTGGCATGCCCACCTGAAGGAACAAGCCCCGGTCGAGGCATGATTTTCGCCAATACATTCGGATCTCTCATCGGATCTTTTACTCTATTGGTCCTCTGGATTCCTCTACCCATCCTCCATCTTACCGGTCTCGAAACATTTGAACTTCCGCACGGAGAGGCAGCTTGGATGTTGGCCATTTCCGTCCTAGCAAATGCTATTTTCTCTGGAAGTTTCTTGGTTCTAATCAGCCTTACAAGTCCTGTTTTAAGTAGTGTCGCAGCACTTTTAACTATTTTCCTCGTTGCGATAGTCGATTGGGCTTTCACAGGTATACCATTGAGTCCGGCGGCTATTGCAGGTGGTTTGTTGATTATTGTGGCATTTTTGTTGTTGAGTTATAGTACTTTTAGAGAGATGCAAGAGGAGAGGCGAAAAAGAGAAATAGATTTGAGTGATCATGATTCGGATAGCGATAAATTCGATGATTAGACGTCCTTGAGCGGACTGGTGGGTCGGGGGGTTTGGTTGAATAGGTGGTTCTCTACATAGGATTGATTGCATTGTCTACATACATTTTGGGAAGTACCTTGCGGTACTCGGTATGGGGTATACCTATAGGCATTAGGTATTAACTAGCCGCATAGCGTAGCTATGGCTTAAGGCTTAAAATTAGGGTTTACGGTTTGCATCTAGATGGCGCGGGCACTGGCGTTCTGGATATCGATCTTTTAATGGAGAATTGATGGGCTTTTTTTTCTCGGGCCACTCATCACGTACTTATCATTCGCGTTTGGGATATTATGTGAAATTATGCATATGAAAAGATTCGTGAGTATTCGAGTCTTGAATAGTGAATAAGTTGACTGGTGACGACCGTGTTTGGGGTATTGAAGTGGAATGAGTAGGTAGGTTGTGTAATTTACATGTATTTCCATACCTTTTACACTTTCATCTCAAACCCTACTGTACAAAATCAATCATCTTTACCCATAAAATGCTATTCCCGTTTCATCCCATCCCATCCCATGCATTTCATATCATCTCATTTCACATATTTCCAGCCAGCCTACAAAATTCCCCCTTCATGGTTCACCAGGCCAAATTTCTTCGGCTAATTTTCTCACCAACTTCAATTTCTCAATCATATCCGTTCTCTGCATATTATTTCCATCCGAGTGACTCGCAAATCCACACTGGGGACTAACACCCATTCTTTTCAATGCTTCTTCTCTCGTCTCTCCGTTCCCTTCAGCGATCTTATCGGCTGCTTTTATAACTTTTTCTTTCAATTCATCCAGATTTTCCATTTTGGGGAATTTGCTCGTAATCAATCCTAAGATTACATTTTTGTTCTTAGGAAGGTGGGCGAGCGGTTCAAATCCTCCTGCCCGCGCCGTGTCGTATTCAAGGTAATATGTATCAACGTTTAGATCTTGGAATAGTTTCGTAGCGATAACATCATATCCGCCTTCAGAAAAGTGACGACCGTTAACGAAGTTTCCGCGACATAGATGAATGCCTACGTGCATATCATCTGGACGATCACGCAGACAATCGTTGTAGAGCTTGATATATGATTCAAAGAGAGCATCGGAGTCTTCTCCATCTTGTTTAAAGCCTGCCAGCATTTTTTCGGAGCAAAAGTATGCAAGGTTTGGATCGTCAATTTGGATATTTCGGAGTCCGGCTTCATATAATATTTTGAGCTCTGCCCGGTAGGCGGTGGCTATATCGGCGAAATATGAAGCATCGTCGGGGTACACGTCTTTTGGATATGCGTGGCCGGTTTTGTAGCGGAGATGATACCAATTCGGGGCTGCGAGGGTGATTTTCGCTTCTTTGACTTTTTCTGCTGGAAGAAGGTTTTTGAGGTAGTTCCATTGGGAGATGTAGGTGCTCCCGACATGTTTTATTTTGCCGGTACAGTAAACAGATTCACCGGGTTTATGGCCTTCTTCGAGGAATGCGCCTATGTCGGGAACGTAGCGGCGGAAAGAATCGAGGGGAGGATTTTGGACTTCTTCAAATCCTTCGAGGCCGGGAAAGAATGTACCCCTTCTATTGATCAGTATGTGTTTTTATATGTGTAGTGGTGTATGAGGGTGGTGTATGGGGGTGGTGTATGAGGGTGGTGTATGAAGGAGTGAATCTTATGCAGGCGAACAACAACATACCAAAACATATGACGGCGATACTCCCCATCCGTCACGGCATGGAAACCCAGGTCAAGTTGTGCTTGAACTATCTCGTCAATGGATACATCTTCCACCTTTCTCAAATCATCCTTTGTAACATTATCCTTTCCATTGTCGAGAGCATGTTTTATCGACAGCAGTTGCTCTGGACGTAGCAAAGATCCAAGATGTTCAGCCCGGAAAGGGGGATTTCGATGAAGTTTGGGAGACATGTTGGAATAGAGAAATTGATAAGAGTGTGTAAATCCTGTAGCTGTAGAATGTAAGTGAGGATAGAAACTGTATAGCAATAGTTTGAAAGGCAAATAAGCCATGGTTATATACTCGTGCCATCGTATGATTGATCCACAGACTTTTCCTTGATCCAAAAAGTTATATAGAAAGACACGACAGCTTGCTCATCTGCCCTCCCGAGCTTTCCAGAATCCTCACTACAATTATAGCTCCACCCTGTTGATCTTTATAAGAATGTAGTATAGTTTCCTGCTTGGTAATACCTTACTGAAGCATTGACGTTGGTGCTGTGCATGGCCTTTGACGGCATAACCAGATGGTTCCCAAAACTTACTCACCTTATACAAACTCGGAACCGGGCTGGCAGAGAAGGTTGGAGGTAGTGGTTGAAGCTTTCAACTGAATTGGTCGTACATTTCTTCTCTCTTCATTATTATATTCTGTAGAAGTTTAGAGAGCAAAGAATTCGTGAATTTATTTATGTAGGAAGAGAGGAGGAAAGAGGTCCTAAGCATTGACACATACATTAACCCCGCACATGGGACAAAACCTTAGATTTCGTTAGCGTCATTTGCCAAGCACATCAATTATCTGTAAGCAGTTTAACCGTTTATCCTACAGCTTTGGGCCACTGAATTATGACCCCATCAATTACTTTGCATATTTGATATAATCTTAATCTCACGGTAGTCTTCTACATCGAAGTCCTAGAGCTTCAAATTACTCAATTGACGGTATGTGGACAAAAAGACCTTTCGATGTTTTTACATTTTATAACAGCCTCAAAGGATCGAGATCTTGCTGACATATATTCCCTATCCAGTTAATAAGTGGTCCGTTATTCATTCTACTTCACACATCCACCGAGGTGCGGAGACAAACTGTCCATTTCAACCTCTAACCTCATTATAAATATTGTTGGATTTTCCTGCCTCCAAGCTCTACAATAGATGAATCCTGAGATACCTTCCCCAAGCCTGGATACCCTCAAAACTCTCACAATTGACGGCAAATCTACAGAAATATCATCATATCAGCCTCCAACGACTCCAATGGAACATCCCTCAACATCCCACGTTACTCCACATACCATCCCCGTAGACGTTACGAAACGGGGTCCCACCACAATTGAAGATCTTCCAAATGAATTGCTAGTCAATATCCTCAGCCATTTGGATTCAGAAGCTCCGTCACATTCCCATACGGTACTTCATGATGAACCAACCTTGAATGTAACTACATCCGAAGTTCGAGACCTCAAGAATTGTTCTGTGATTTCGAAACGATGGAGACAACCAACCTTACCCTTACTGTTCAAATATACACGATATATCTTGAAGTATTCAGAAGATGATTCTAGACCAATTCTCAATGATCTTACAGGACCCTTCCTCCAATTTCTTCGTACCCAATCTCTCGCCGGCATTGTCTCAAGCTTTACATTGGTGGTTCGGGAGGAGAAGATATCAAATTGCTTGGATGGAATACCTCGGTGCCGCGAATTCGATAGTTTTTGGCAACGGCTCTTTCATATGATTGATCCCTCAACTATTTTGATTGCCGCACCTGCTGCCGCTCTCGCTTCTCTGACTTCAGCCGCCATAAGTGTAATGGAGGCATGGCTCTTTGGAATCGAATGTCACTACTTACGATTGCAAAGACCCGCATCCAAAGAAGCCCTTGTCACGGAGATCACAGAGAGGGATAATCCAACGGATTTGCCACAAACTCTACCAGAAACATCTAGTCCATTATCTGGAATGTCGCCGCTTACAGTTCCCTCTTTTGATGAGCGATTACACTATACCTTGGCCACTACCACTTTACCACGAACTTATGCCAAGTCTTCCGAGATCCTCCAAATTAGACCATGGACATCTTTGCTTCTTAATGAAGGGTCTAATTTAAAGGCCTACAAATCATCCATGTGGTGGGAATTGGATACCCCTTCTGTAAGTCACTTACACGTTCAATTTGGTGGTAGTTAACTGATTTTTTTATAGATACTAGGGAATCTTGTTGGAATAAATGATGCCATACCTCTGATCAACTCTAGTATTCGATCTATGAGATATATCGCTATCTTTCCAATAGCAACAAATCACTTCGAATATCTCGCCCAAAAATTACCAAGGTTGGATCATTTATATGTTCAATTGGTTCCACGTAACGATATACTAGAAGACGAAGAACTGAAAAGCAGGATTGATTTTGATGATCTTTGGATGGAGAGAAATAATTGTTATGCTCAATTAATGCGAGAAATGTTCAACGATCCACCCGAGGCAAATTACAGATATCTCAAAACTTTTGAGTCAGGAGATGCTGCTGATACAGATGCTTGGCAAATGGCAGTAGAATTCGTAAAACGTGCTGGAGGAGGATGGAAGATAACAGGTGATGGGATATTTGAAAAAGATGTTGTGTCCGAAGATAACTCGTCTAATGCGTCGCACCCTTCACCACCATTGTCAGTTACTTGAGGGAATCTGAGAAGAAACGCTGATTAGTATTAGTCCAAAACAATTATATCGTTGGGCATGGAATGGGACAGCCAAGCTACCTATTTCGCCTGTGGCTCGGTATCAATGAATCAATATTAGGAACTTCATGCACTGAAGATGAAAGGCTTGGTCGAAGTTCAATAAAAGAGAATAACTTGAATAATTTAACACGATACATCTGCATAGAGGATAATTGTCATTGTCAAATATTTGGTACATGTTCGATGATACAATTTAACCTACAGCCTAGCTAAGCCATAATCATTTTCACTGTTGTGTATGAAAGTCTAGTGAAACATTGAACACTAGAGGATATGATCTAGTCTTCGTCAACGGGAAGCGATTCTAACCATCAAGCGAACAATGGGGGGCATTTTTTTCTAATTCAACCCTTTACCGCCTTATAAATTCTGCCACCCGTCGACTTTAATACCGAGCTCCAAACGCGACAACCTCAACTCCATCTACCTTCTTACCATGTAATCACCATGTCCCGCAAAGCGCTAAAGGGCGAATATATTGAAACAGTAAGCCTTTTCCATTTTCATCATCACAACCTTATTCTCCAAAGCCAACCATATACACAATGCATACACTAATCCCCTCCAGGACACAGGTAACAAAGTCTCTCGTCGTTCCCAAATCATCGGCACAACGAACATTATCCTAGGCGGAAAAACAGTAATCCAAGCTGAAGTTATTATCCGCGGTGATTTGTTAAGGACATTACCTCCTAGTACTTCTGGGGAGAAGGCGGGAAATGCTGTTGCGGTTGCGATTGGAAGGTATTGTTTTTTTAGCCGGGGGTGTGAGTTGAGGCCGCCGGGGAAAATTTATAGAGGGTTTGTTTTGCTCTTTTCTTATGTATCTTTTAGTTTTCGTGGAGAGAAATGTTTCAAGGGAGCCTTTTGCTGATATATTCTTCTCGGGATATTAACAGAACATTCTCATACTTTCCGCTCAAGATCGGTGATCATGTATTCGTCGGTGCCGGCTCCATAATCGAAGCAGCAATGCTAGGAAATCATGTTCATATCGGTGCGAATGTGGTAGTGGGCAAATTCGTCATAGTAAAGGATTTTGTGAAGATTTTGGAGGGTACAGTGGTTCCGCCTGGCATGGTCATACCGAGTTTTAGTATGGTTGGAGGTGTTCCGGGAAGGGTTGTGGGGGAGGTGACAGAGGGGGAAATTGAGGGGATGGATTTGAGGGAGATTTATAGGGCGGTGAGGAATTAATGGTTGAGATGTGCTGGTACGCATGATGATATGATAGTTGCGGTGGAATGATGGAGGATGAGGATGAATACGACAGTCAAATCGGGACTGGGAATATTGGTTGAGTAGATGCAGATGAGAGATGAAAATGATACCCAAGTTCTTGCTCGTATATTGGAAATTATGGTGTGGCTTGCTGTAACATGAAGAGGACCAATTCGCATCCCAGGCCTCAACCATAGGTTCATGTCAGACTAGCTCCCATGACGACTCTCCGCTCCTCTAGGTCGCCGTGCACAACATGAAAAAGCGGGTGCCATGGGAGTCTACAGATGTGCCTGCACGAACGGATAACATGAAAGCTGCAATGATCAATGCATGATAATAGTTGACCTTCATACTAAATTTGCTACTGTTTGCGTGCAAAGACGCGAATAACAGAGGTATCAATACACACCGTCGGAAATGATGTAAGTTATTTTCCAACCAGAGGCTGCAATATATAAATTTTATCCGAATTATCATTTCCATTCAGTTCTGTTTGCCATCTTTTCTTCCTTCTAGATATCAATATGTCTGGTGTAGATAATGATAATTGTCACATATACACGGGCTTTTTTGCTTGGGATAGTTAAAAATCTTGTAAGGTTACTTGATTTGCTCTTTTCCCCTTTCGAATCTTTGTGCGGATTTATATATTTTTAGAGGAGAGGCAGAAGTTAATGTGGTGATTCAGTTATAATAATCTCTATTCTATATTTCTGTATTTTAAGTAAGATTATTATAATAAAGTAATGAGCGTTTCTTCCGCGTAGGTAGATCCTTTTCTTTAAGAAAGAACGAGGATCTCTAAAAAAAAATCAAGATGGTGTAAATATCTATTTTGAAAATTTAGCAGACGATAGGATGGGTGAGGAGAGTTAGGTGATACAGTCGAAGCTGTTGGATTAGTTTTTGCGGTCCCTCCAATTAATTGTCACGCAGTTGATCATAGTTCAAAAGCTGGCTGTGACTTGATCAAATATGCCTAATCGAATGTCCAAGAAATTTATAGAATTCATTATATTCCGTCGGTGTCAGATAGATCAAGCTGGAAAACTGATAGTGAGAAACTTTGGATTGGCGAAGGGAGCTTGCGGGATATCGACGATCTAGAGTCTTTGTGATATCAAGTAGTCTTTCGGATTTTGATTAAGAAACGAGATTTTTTCGTGTTTTCTCAGCAAGGTAACGGAGTTGGAGAACAAATATGGCATTTTTCCTATTTCTAAGGATAGATCATTCTCGGTGGAAATCTATTCATTCATTGGAGAAAGCCTAGCTGAAGATAGACGACGTTTTGAAAAATGGGGTTAAAAAGCTGCTGAAATCGAAGTCGGCTAATAATGATACACTCACTACTCACCTCCCATTACATTGAAGAATTCGAAGGCAGTAAGTGCCTCCACATCAAGCATTACGCTTCGATCTTCGTTTGATCTAGGAACTCCAAGTCGGAAAGTATCTACCATTTGCAAAGCTGGAGACATTTCCTTGCAGAGAGGATATTACAAAGGAAACCAAAAATAATCCCTCTACGGTTTCACCGGGAAAGATGATCAACTTTGGAAAGAGCTATTTCCGTGCAAGGAATCGACATTAGTAAATCGCAAACCGCACTGGAGTAAATATACTAGAGTCCAGGTGGCTATAAAAACGTTTTCCGGGTGGACGCAACCAATCCTAAGACTATTAATGGGAGTGCTAGAGAAATCATGCAAGGTCTAATCATGAACTACGCCAAAGACCACTCTGAATGACAGGGCTTCGAAGACCTCGCGGTTGACCTTGGCATACCGGGAAAATAAAAAGCGACTGGGAATTAACCCAAAGAGCAACAGATACAGCATGGAATTCCGTCCTGGATTGGCTCCCTAGGAATGGCAATAATAAATGGTGACTTGTTGCAGATGGACTCGATGACGAACGTCAGAAGCGAAGGTTATTGAATTTACTGCCTAAAGGTACGTACAGGTATGTTGTCGTTACATTGAGCATACCAGTACATGATTAAGAATTCCTCGAAATGTCTATTTTTGACGTAGAGCCTGGATTAAGATTACGACTTAAAAATAGGAACGAAATGCTGGGAGTATAACCCCAATGCCTCCTCACATTGTTCCCCTTGTTGAGCACTTTCGCGCACTCAACAATTATGAAGAACTCAGCTGACCTAGAAGCAGAATGGATCCGCCGCGGAGAAGATTGCAGATATACTCGGACATTTAGCACTAGCTCTCTCAGGCTGCAGCTTTTGTGAAGATGGAATTCTTGAGTTTGTTCAGCTGCTTGGATAGACTTAAAGAAACGTGACCCCTCCACGTTAGCAGAACAATTTTCTAAAGGCGGAACGGAATCTCGAGGAAGCTACTATACAAATGGATAGTGGTCATAAATCGATTTCATCATGGTAAGCGTGGTGTGTGTATATTATACTTAGATACTTTATGTTTTTGATTCTAGCAAGTGCGACGTCTTTTATTAGAAGATCATATTCTTTTGGTCTAAGCTTAAAATCCTTCTAATATCGAGGAATTGTCTGCAACCAAGGAGGGCTAATAGATCAGCTATGGATCTAAATGTAGGGTAATTGAATGAGCCTCGATTTGGCATTGACATATTGACTACTTAGTCAAGGGGAAGATTGAAGTAAGCAGTAAGATAGATAAAACGGAAGGAATCTTGGAAACTGCTAAAACAATCAGGTAAGATGTTACTTTAGTCCACTGGAACGATGAGGAGGAACAGAAACACGCGATCAAACATCAATGGGAAGCTCAATTACTATTAGCTGAATGCATAAATATATTCCATAACCAATATGATCGGGGAATGTCGTTATTACACTTTTACCGTCAATATTGATCGAATCTTCAAAAAATATTATACATATCGAGTTCGCTATCCTTCGCTACCCATACCATACCATAGTACTCGCTTACGCCCCTTCATCACGATGTTAAAGTGATCGACACAGCCACCAAGCAATTCTAGCATCTCTTGTCTAAAATTGCAATTTCCCATTATCAATAAACGACCAATCTTCCTTATATTCAATACCCTAGCATACAACCTCTGGTTCTATTATATTTTTCTCAAGTCCAGACACATAAAATCTCGACACTCTAATAACTGTGTAACGATACTGTACTGGAGGCAGCGGCTGCCTGAGGTTTCGTCTGATTGGTAGTTGTGGGTTAAGGCTTTATCACTAGTCTTCACTTGGAAGTGAAGTCGTTACTAGATCAAGTCGAATGTAGGTAAACTAATTGATAACTAAGTTGAGCACGAAGCTCCTAAACTATGAAACTACTCTGACTATATACTGAACAATAAAGGGGGCCCCTAGGAGCTTTCTGGCTCCTCAAGACTCCTTATCACGCGATTTCTGATGGTGCGTGCGCATACGATCTTCAGGTGACCAAGATCACATACTAATTCGATGAAATCTGATCGTGTTTGCACACGGCCTAAGCTCTCCTAATTAATCAGTTTGCTACCATCGTAACACCATCAATCCTAATGGTGAATCGTGACAAACTGATCAAGAATTATTATTATTTAAATAATCAAATATCTATCTACAAAGCTTTTCATTATCTAGAATATATTTAAACTAATAAATCTTCTTTTTAAATAGAATTGAAAAAATCACATTCGAATAATTAATAAATATATTTAATTTCGTTTTTATACAAAACCCACCCAGCCAAATGCTGAAATCATCTAGTATCATACATACTCCACCAGCCACCAGTGAACCGACCCACAAAACTCAGCTCAAATAATCATCATCATACTACGAATTCGTGCTCCACTCCCCCACCCCCCTCCAAAATTAGCATGAATGACGACGACCAGCTTGCGACTCCGTGGCTGATGAATTGGCACGTCACTTACTGCCCCGCTATCTAATCCAGTCTGTGATGATTCATCTCCAGTTTCAGTTTCAGAAGCCTTGAGGCTTGATACTTGGAGAACTGACATCATCGAAAGCCAAGATTGCTTTCATACAATGCTGACAGCAAAGATAGGCAGTACATCAGAATAGAACACAAATTCGAGATCAGAGTGTTTCATTCTATCCCATTAACCTAGGCCTTTTCGCCCACCCATAAACCAATCCCTTCAATGGTAAAAAAAAAAAGTATACAAGAATTTTCCTTCCCTTCCTTTATCTTATTCCCTGGTATCATTATTCCCATTAGCTCATTTATTTCCCCTCTATTTTCCTTCCAAGCAAGCGATTAAGTCTAAGCAAGTCTAAATCTAATGTTTTACTCATCTGCTCCATCTATCGCATTTGAAACACACCCAGCCATCCATAACAAAAGAGCGGGGTAGCAAGTATACTCCAGCCCTCGTGAAAATTTAAACAAAAATCATAACTCCCGTGCCCCTCGTTTCCTCCAAAAGAATGTGGTGATTGCGCCTTCCCTTGGTGTAACACAACCAACAGCCCTAAACACCGACGCTTGCTATCTTGCCCCTAGCTCCTAGCTCAAATACTTAAGACGATGTTCTGTCCTCCCATCATTTTTACAAAACCAAATAAACGAATGACGGTATCCGTGTGTACATATGAGTACATATGTGATGGATATTCCCCCCCAAACATACTCCTTCCGCCACATTCTACGCATGGCCCTCCCATCTAGAAACTAAATAGTCCACTTCTTCTCTTTCCAAATGGATAAACAATTAACGCACTAAGGAAGAGTCCAACGGTAATTCCAATAGCAACTTGAATCATACTATAGCCGACATTGAAAACAATTGTGTTTAGGTCTTCGTTGCTTGAAATGGGAACCGAACTCGTTCCATTAACCTTCGCGGTTCCGTTTGCATAAGTCGTACTATTCGTCAGGGAGTCTGCTGTACTCAAACCTGCAAGGAGAGAGCCAGACGCCGCAAGACCAGAAGGAACCTGTACGAATATAGCAGGTAACAATGCCGCTGCGGCTACTCCATGTCTAACCCTTGAGTACAAGTTTCCGAGTACACCGACGGCAAGAGCGCCGAGCGTATTCGAAATTTGTGCACTCGAAGGGAATCTTTTTGCTGAAAAGAAATTGACGATATAGCCTGAGAACGAAATACCGAGCATAACAGGCATTTGTTTGAATTTTGCTTGATTGATAATTGTGAGGCATAAAGTAAAGATAGGGACAAAACACCAACGAACGTACTGGTTCATTGGTGCGTCACATGTAGTCTTACTCGTAGCATTTGAATCCATAAGGCCATAGACAGCGGTGCCGATAGTAATACCATATCCAAGGAAGAGAGAATAAATGATCGCATAAACCATACGGACTGAACCGGCGACCATAGAACGTGATTGAAGCTCAAGCGATCCGCAAAGAACCATGTAACCTGGAAGGATAAGAGCGATAGAAGATTGAGCGAGGGCTGAGAAACAGAAGAGATCACCTCCACGAATCGAACCGAAGGCTCGTGCCAAAAAAGATGTCAGAACGGCGGCGGAAATTTCGAATACATTTGCATAGAGATCAGATTTAGGAGCAACGATAAGTTGTAAGTAACCAAGAAGTGACCCCAATAAAAATGCGATTGGTAAATCGATAAAACGTCCTTGGAATGCAAATGGTGCTACGCTAGCACTGGCAAAACCATATACCATAACCAAAAACCAAGGGTGATACTTTGGCTTGGCACGAATAATTGCATCCAACCTTTGCGTAGCTTCTTCAACACCAATAACATCGTGTACTACCTCCTTGTAAATCTCGTGAACATCCTTTAGTTTGCCTAGATCAACACCTTGTACAGATCTAACAAGTTTTACCTCAGTGGTATGTGTTGATGCATCATCAAAGGAGATAATCATACAACCGGGAATGTAAAGAACTTGTGCGTCAATCTCAAGTACTCGAGCTGTCATCTTCATGTATTCTTCCAAACGATGAGTTGGTGCTCCGTAAGTCATCAATGCTCGACAAAGTTTTAAAAGATATTTTTGTCTGCTCAAAGTTTCGGCGATATGAATAGTGATTCGAATTTCGTCCTCCAATCTAGGCTTTCCGGCCAATTGCCTAGCTGCTGTCTCAATGAGTCTGCCACTATGAGTACGTCTTCCCATTCCAGGTCTCGCAGACTTCTTTTTTGGGGTACCACTTCCTCCAGCTGGGGCCGCCAACATTGCTGATGCTTCCATAAGACCAGCGAGAGTATCTTGAGACTGATTCTTTTGATGATACCACTTCGCATTCTTCTTTGGAGTCGTGACTCCGGAAGATCCAAGGGAGACTGGAAGGGTTCCTTCAGAGACATCACTATTTCTTCTTGAGACTGGCGAGCTCATAGTACCATTGGTAGGTGGATTGTACAGCTTTAGAAGTGAAGAGAGAACGCCACCTCTGAATTGTTGAGGACGTGGAACATAGTCTTCCACAATAGCATGCTCATCTTCTGGTGTGACTTGGCCAGAGACTAAGCCCGGACGTGGTACAGGCATTTTGAATGCATCTTTTCGACCTTTGCTCGTATGTGATCTGACGAGTTTATGTGCCTCGGTTGAGCTTGATTCTTTTGCCTTTTCGTTCTGGATATCGTCGTCGCTATCTGCTCCATCATATGGTCTGCTCTCCATTGGAACAAGTGGAATATCGTCAATTCTGACAGGAAGCCCCCCCGGATTCCTTGGTCGTGGAGATGGTTGATCGTCTGCGTCATCGTCTAAGCTGTTCCTTCTTGAGTTCGGTGTGGAGTGGCTTCCAACCAATGAAGCAATCCTCTGTGCCCGACTCTGGGCGGCCAAAGCAGAGAAAGTCTTCTCATTGCTTTCTTCCACATCCGATAATTCTGCTTTGTATCCTCCCCCTGGATTATTTCTTAATACGCTCGGTCTCGGTTTGCTAACTGCTGTTGGTGTAATGGGACTATTGTTGATCACTGCTAAATCTGTGAATGGATTGTCCTTTTCCTTATCAGGAGTGAATCTCATCAATGAACTGACACTGCTGTTTTTCGAATGAGATGGGGTGTGTTTGGCAGATTTTGGTATCGATATTTGCTTTATCAGTCTGTGAGGTGAGACAGACTTATCCCTCAATGGATGGAGGGACTTTTTGTTTTCCAAATCATTGGCTTCGTTTGTGGCGTTGAATCGAACCCTGCCTCGGTTCTTTGGAGGATTCCCTCCTGCACTGTTTGGCCTGCTTGGGACTGCACTGTTGACGGCACTGTTAACAGTACTATTGACTGCACTTCCATTTACGCTTCCAGATGGACTGACATCCGCAGTTGCCAACTCCGTATACGCAATGGGATTATTTTCGTTGTTGCTTTCGCTCGTCGACGCATGTTCGCCGGACATTGTATATATGAAAGTTTTCGATATCTCGATAGCAATTGATCCTTCTCAAAGTCCCCCTCGAACAGCCCTATTGAACTAAAGCAGATATAAAGAATGATTGTCCGCAGAGTGTCGAAGATATTGGTTGGTGGGGGTTTAAAGGTCGGCAATCGGTAGGTACCGATTCCTTCAGGCTATGATGCAACCTGCTAGCAGTTTGCGTATACCTTTCGGCGCCAGAATCTTGGTTTGAAGACGCCACAAGATGTAAAAGGTCCGATCCGAAGCCTAGAACGTGGTAAAAATATTGTCGAAGATATTCTTTATCTCTTTGTAATGAATATTCAGTTGATGAGTCAACAATAAGGAATGGATTGAAGAATATAATAGACGAAGAGATGAAGGAGGTAGAAAGGGAACGAAGAACAAAGGATTCTACCTGGGATTTAAAGATAAGAAGAAAGTCGGATGGGAGAAAAGAAAGATAAATGGAGAAAATAGACGTTGGAAAGGTGTAAAGCACTAGTGGACACTATTAGTATAACGCTATAACGCTGGTGCGGGTTGCGTCTTGCGTCTTGAAGGGGCAGGAACAATGAGAAGTGGAGTGGACCAAGAGAAATAACGATAAAATAATAATAATAATAATAATAATAATAATTGCTCAAGTACGAGTAGACCACACTATGAGGATCCAGATTTCTTTGGCTCTTCCCTCTTTCAACAATAATGAACTGAAAACTTCTAATACCCATCTATTGCCCAAAGCTTTGTCCTTACCTTAAAGCTCAAGTCCGTCCATCTATCCATTTACATGGTAAATCCGATATACCAAGTCGTCATCGTAATGCAAACCAAATAAATGCTTTAGTGTTCAAGCTTAAAAGGCACGGAAACTGATTTCCTAATGCGAGAAAGACAAAAGATAGTATCATCTGAATCGTCTCAATCAAACTTTCTAGCTTTGCCCCATGAACTTTTTTCCACGATGCCCTCAAATTTCAGTATCATCAAAGTTCGCAACTTCCAATTGGCACGGATCGGATTTAGTCCGCCAGGGTGTACGAAGTAGTAGTGGGTTTCTATGGCGTGTAACCATTGATAGATCCCGTACCTACTTGAGACAAGTGTGGTAATGAGTTTTGGTAAATATGTATCTAAGGATTTGAATCAAGGAATACTGTCATGGATGGAATAGACCAGCTGCCTATCGAAGGATACATGCGAATTGGCAATCTTTCCAAAAACCGGTAACGCGTCTCTACAACGCCGCTCTCCTAGCGAGGCTACCAAGTCCTGGTGATCAAGTCCGAGGTCGACAGTTGCATGTCTTCCAAAAGATAAAGAGGATATTCTCCACTTTTAGTCGGGTTTCCATGAATCCCGGAGGTGATAGTGAAAGGATAAGCTACCCACAAAACATAGGGGGGGGGCTCACGTTCCAAATGAATTAGATCCACTGCCATACACAAAAGATATTATTTTGGGCAGCGAGCAGTTCTCACTACCCATCTGAGAATCGAAGTCTTTCCTCCGACATGTTTTGTTTCCTAATGTGGAGATCCATCGGGACATTCCGTGTTTAAGTAGCTGTGTGGTGAGGGGGTTAATTGCGACGACAAAGATGACAAGGTGACAGCTGGAAGCAAGATGTCTTCGCGTGCCGTGACCGTGTCCTCTCGACGCTCTCGTTTAGTTGGTTGCATACTAAGGACAAAGCTTGTTTGTGCTGGACTGTTTATTGCAGTCGAGTATACGAAGATCCCCATCGTGCTCTCGCTTTGTCATCGGGATATCGTTGATATTGCAGTAGTGTTTCGGCGGGATCGTACGTATACTTTCGTGCATGAACATGTAAACGCTATTTTGCATCTACGCAGTACGATTCACGAGTATTCGGTCATATAGTGCTTTGGCCACCACTGATTCGTGTTCCTTCAGCCATCGCTCATTGTTGGGTATTGTGCGAAGATTTCACATGCAGGTGAGAACTTAAATGACTCTTGCAAATGTATTGTCTATTGTGATAGTGATAGATGAAACGATTACTACCAATCAATTCATTTGATGTACGTATGTATGTGATAGAAATGAGAGGAACATCAAAACCTAACACATAACAGTGGTAACACTGTTTACCTGCAATACGCCATTCTAGGACTTAATACGACTTCAAGGGGATGAATCTCAACAACCTTTCTAGAAGATCTAGTTGCCCCTGCTTTGCCCTATCAATCATGCGGCGCCAGCGGGAGCGAAATTTTTTTAGTACGATCAGGGGGTAACACAAGATATCAGGAGTGCAAGGAGTGCACGGTCGGGAGGACTAATCCGGTAAATCCGAGCCTTTTGATATTGCACAAGAAAAAAAAAAGGCTTGGTACATTTTCTTTTGCTTTTCCTTTCCTCGCTCAAATTCAAAAATGTTTGAAATCATCCTGTTGATATCCACTTCCAAAGCCTAAGTGCCTCTGGAACTCTTTGCATGTGCTCCCATGAGGGCGCTTCTGCAATCTGGACCCTTTTCGAACATCTATAAGACTCCATTAGTCGGTCGAAACTCGGTTGTTTTTCTGTACAAATCAACAAGCTGCAAGTTGACATGCAGGGGACACATCACATAAACATCGATGATACGATAGACGAGCGAAGAGAGCTTCTCCTTGGCCGCTGCTAGATGACAGGCCATCGGGCGTGCGATTCCCACGTGAATTAAGACCATATATCGTCATCGCTTCACACTGAAGTACTTTAGATCCCAACAAAATGTAAGAATTTGAGCTTTTCGAGGCGTTAACTTTAATAGACACTGGCACTCCCGGGAGCGATGTCTTCATTATGCTGATTTCCCTTTCAAGCATCGCTTTTCACATGCATCTTCTCTTCGGATTCGACTCTTTGGTATCATAAGGGCCCTTGCTTTGATCTTCGCGTTTGTATTCTTAGCAACTATTCTAAGTACCCGCGCATCCGAGGTTTGTTGATCACGCTCATCAAAATATACTCACAGACCATAAAAATATTCATATACTACAAAGCCCTATTAATCCTGTTAATCATCCCTGATAGTCATGTTTATGAAACTCGACAATGAAGACGATCCAATTTCTCTCCAAGAACTGATGAACGAATGTTTTGATAACTCAAAATTTCCCAAAAATAGAACGTTAGTAGATAGTTTAAGCACATTTATCATTTAGACCCTTGGTTGTCCACGGTAGTTTCAGCTCTTCATCTTATCACCGTGGAAAAGTGTCTAATGAGCATCGACCACCAACAATGACTGAGGCGAATTTACAGACATGGGTAAAGGGATACCCGAAATGGAAGTCCTTTGGCCGGTTTCAAAGTAAGCTGTTCTCACTCTCAACCTTAAATAATTCGATGGGCACAAAGATGTCGATTTGAAAAGAAAACTTGGTTGACCTGCTTGATGATTGTTTAATCTCATGACCGGTCTTTTGATGGACGACAACTTTTGAACTTCAAAGTGCCATGTGAGTACCGATCATTGCCTCTTCGTTCTATGTTTGGGCGATCGATTTTCATTGATATGCCCGCACAAGCTAAACACGTCAACATACGGAGTATGAAATCTCCCCAATTCAAATATTAATGCATGCGAAGTGTTGTAGTTCTGCATCTCCCCATCCGAAATCAGAAGCCCCAAATAAATTCACCGCTTAAACCCCCCACGCTTTTGGCCGTGCGAACTTTATCATCCACGGTGCCACTATACCAGGACTCCACTATCAGATCAGACTTCTTCATTTCCGATATCCTGTTGGGTCCACCACTGCCCAATCATAACTACATGGCTGACCATGATCCCGGATTTCCAATCAGAGACGTGAAGACCGAAGCAAACCATCGTCCAACAAAAAAACGTGGTGAGATGTATGTTCTAGAACATTGGCATCTTTTTTATTCTCCGATAATCAAAATCCTGCGATGCAAATTTTTGATGTCTCTTGATCATTGATTACTTTTACACCATTAGCTTGGTATTCAAAGAGCCCTTGGATCTCTTCGCGTGGCAACCCCCCTTCAGCAAGGGGGCAGACATTTGATACCACATTGTTTTTGTTTTTGCTTTCCGTGTACGAAGATTTATATCTACGAGGGTCTTTCGGTCTACATTGATAAGGAAATCTTCGTTATCTGTGATTACCTGGCTTTCTGCATGTCCACTTCACAATAGCTGCAATGCTTAAAATTTCAACTCACCGTTGCTAGCTCAAGTAATAGTTTCGCTTGAGACCTCGCCAAGTTGCCGGGTACTAGCGGTATACAAAGCCACAAAATCCAGGGTGATATTAAACATTTATCTGGGCTAGGTGTTTTGATTTTTCAAGATGTGTATAAGGTTACCGTGTTTTCCATGAAGTTGCACTCACATATCTCGAATTTTTATTTCCGCCTTACCCCTATTTGTTTGCTTGGACAGATAAATGCTGTGTGCCTACCACTCCTTAAAAGACAATGGACTAGTGCTCAATGCCAAGCCTTCAGTCATTAATGTAAGATACTTACGGATACAAGTAAATATATAGTTATAACGACATTTGGTCTCGGCATGCTGGTGAAAGTGTGTTTTATCTATAAATGTGTTGCACACTCATTATTATATCCCCGATTCTTGGATAGACACCACTAGTCAGACTATCCAAAGTTATTTTCTCTCATCTTCAGGAAACTTGGACTAGTGGTGATAGGTAGTCTAAATTATATAAATTAACTTAAATTTTGACATAGAGAGAGAGGTCTGATTTCCTTCCCAGTAAATGTATTGATTCCCGGAAAGCTTCACTATTTCTGTTTATTCCTTTCGAACTTACTCCTGTCTTCTTATGGAGTGTATTGAATTTTTCTATCAGACTTTGAGTACTAGCACTTGGAGAGTATTCCGGATAATTTTTATACCGTCTTATTTCATACAAATCGGAATTTATTCACATCGCATTTAGCTCTAGTTTTCTCGCTTCTATCCAATTTTAGAAATACTAAAAATTAATTCTTTCAATCATACACACCACTCGATTTCTCAACTTTAGATTGATAAGTGGCTTATGGTAGAATCCGAATTATAACAGACCCGACACCATACAGCTTTCAAGCCTCCAACTGGTTATTGCTGGCTTCACTGATCATCGGTCGTTGGCCGCAGCGGTCAATTGTTTATCCTGCGTCCGCACTTCCCGACCACCCCTTTCTTACTTTTCCATCCACAGACATGAAGAAGGCTATCGACTTTGGATACATCTCATAGGCAATATCTTTAAATATGTCATGTTCCACAGTCTTCCACCAGATTATGAAAGGAGGTGTCAGTCGCACTTCCGATGACAATTTTATGAGCTGATATTTATTTTAGATTGAATATAGTCTTACCACTTTCGTCAAGATGAACGCTTTTTTGGACTTGCCAGAAAGTTGAGGCTATTCTCAGAGGTCCTAAAAGAATAGCAAAGTTAGATCTCCCGTCCACATAGTCTACTCTTGGCCGACGATGAACAAGATAATACTCTTCAAGACATCAAAACTAGTGTTGCATTGTAGAATAATCCATGAGTCAGAATGGGACATCCGGGCGCCATAGTCAAACCATTTGATCATCGACAGAGTACTCCTTGGCTTGATCTTACATTTGGCATTTACTGAGATGATGTCTCTTTCGTGGATTATGACTAGGTATCTCGGAGTCTCACTAGGATGTCTTTGTCGGTCAAAAGAGTCGGTCAAAATAAGATGTATCACCCATGACTGCTGATTTTGCTCCATTCGCATTGGTACCGCCATCGCCGCCTGGCTTATCAAATTTTCTGATGGAGTTTTTTGTACCTGCTTCCCACTCCCACATGATTCTACGACTACGTTCGTCGCCGCTTATGAATGATCATAGACTTAGCATTCCTCTGGCGAAATATTTTTGGTCGGCTCACGTTGGGTCCTTCACATTGCGTTGCTTAGGGGGGTGAGAGAGAATGAAGCGATAAGGACAGCAAGATTAACAATAAATCCAGCTTGTTGATCATTACATTATGGAATCATAGCTCAATAAGATGCTTTCGATAATCGTATAATGTTCCATTGAAGGATCTTTCGTCGGCGTCCGTCAATGCCTTAGAAGTGAAATGCAACCCTGCTCCTTCTCAATAGATTGAAATATATTTTGCGTAACCTTTCCTTTACCATCCTATCATGAGTGATAAGAGAGAATCATAAAGCTAGAAAGCTTGAATATTTACAGTCTTTGGATCTTCTGGTTTGGCGAATGCATCTTCATTGAAGGTTAAGGTTGAAAAGTATATTTTTTAAGGATAGTTTGATATAGAGAATAAAGAGAGACTATTGTAGTAATAAATAAAAGGAAAATAAATCTAAAACTTTTATTTTGACTCATTCTTTTGTATCAAGAAGAACAACTTTTATGTATAAGAATATTTTAATTAAGTCTAGTTGTGACGGAAACCCCTGCTTTCCTCCCACCCTTATTATATAAGAAACCTCAGGTACATTAACCATGTCCACACATGATACGATTACTCAGGATTAGTATACGATTTAGGTGGTCTGAGGATCAGATCCTGACAAGTACTAGGTATCAATGGTTATCGGTAAAGTAAGATCATTGGAGGGATAAATATGACTTCTTTTTGCCTAGCCATTGCGGCTAGACCATTCATTTGTGTATATATAGAGTAGATATCCCCATCTACAGGCGCTCTTCACCTGTAGATTCTAAGTTAAATACAATTGCTGGTCTATAAACACTCTTTTGGTCACAAATTGATTTATTTTATTAATTATTGAAATATTAATAAATAAAAATCATTATTTTTGATATAAAAAAGTAACTGAGATTAAAAATGGCTGAGAAGTGGGGTACTAGACTTATATTATAATAAAATTATTTTGAATATATAATTATTAAAAGAATTTAATTTAAGATTAGTTTATTAATAATAATTTTAATTGAAAATTGTTGTGACGCCTCACACCTTCGGGTCACGTGGCATGCCCCGTTTGTATTTAATCACAGGAAAACTCTCTACTCTTGTTCACTCTTGTCGGATGGCTACCCCAAGCCCCCCAAACCTCTCTAAAACACTCTTCGACAAGGCCAGCAACCTTCTCAATAAGGTCAATGATGCTGAATCCATCTTCAACCCAATTACCCAACTCCTAGATATCTACCTAGATTCTGAGGAAGTCCGCGCTCTCCCACCGAGTTCACGAAAACTCCTCACCTCTATTTGCCTTGAGTTTAAAACAATTGTCGAATAACACTTCGATGCCTTTGTTACTGGTTATCCTCCCTTTAAGAAAGCTACTACTCCGCCTATCACCCCTTTTTCTCCTTTTTTCCCCTTAACTATCACTTATACAAATACACCCACAATACTTATAAGTTCCAAGTCCTTCTATATCCAAAAAGCCCTTACTTTAATTATTGCCCTTACAAACAAGATTCCCTCCGATAACCATTTGTTCATACGAATCAACCAAATACACCCAGCCCGAAGCGTTGGATCTTTTGCAATCCTTATAGCCCTAAAGAAAGTCCTTGGACCAAACACCTCCCTCTTAAAGGAGGTCCAAGAGGTCAAAATAGGCTTCGCTCTTTACACCAGCTCAACAGTCAATCTATTAGCCCTTGAAAAACAGAAAGCCATTATATCATCTACAATCGGAGATTGCAAAATTGAGATCCAAGAGAAATAGACCATTTACCGTTTAAACTACATCCCCAAGAAAGTCACCATTTTCAATAATCAATTCAAAATAGACTCCATTTTAGTTACAAAAGACACAATCTCCGACATTATAAAGGAATACTCTGATCAAATGCTTATTTATATTATCCAATCCCAAATGAACCCTTTATTTGACGAGTATTATTCAACATAGATAATAAGCTTCAAGATAGAAGCAGAACCACTCAAAAAGAACCTAAAGATCCTAGAGGCCAACATCAGCATATCCCTCTTAGTACAAAAACCAAAGATTACTCAATACAATTGTTGCTTCCAATAGCACAATATAAAAACATACCTCAAATCACAAATCTGCTGTCTATACAATTTGGAAAAGTATACAAAGAGCAATCACACTATCAATTATAATACTATATATATATACCCACCCAAATACCTTCATTGCAACGACCCCTACCCTGCAGATGACCCCAAATGCCCTTTTCGCCCACAAGGGAGAGAAAGAAAATCAAAATCAGAACGCCAGACAATCCGGAAGATATACCTCGAAAACGGAAACTCTGTTTGTGTAAAGGCCGGATGCTCCAAGCCATCATCCGACACACAAATAACCAACTCCTCTACCCCTTTTTTCCCCTCGGACCAACTTAGGCCAAGAACCCCCACCCGCCTATTCGGCTCCATCCACTCTACAGCTCTCGTCAGCACCCACTCCGCTAACCACTTCGCGGAATTCGCTAACTTGACCTTTATATCTTTTAATGAATCATAAACCACTTACAATTACCCAAATAAACATTAGCAAAAAAGGGATCTCACACGATCTCTTCCTTAACCTAGCAAACTCGGATCAGATTGATATCATCATGATCCAGAAACCATATATCTACAAAGATATTGTTGACCTGAAGAATGATTATATGAACCCAATTAACCACTCCTCAAGGGTGGCGTCACTTTTGGGCAACAGATATAATAAGGAAAATCACCAAAACACACCTCTCCTACAAAATCTTCACTTCAATAGATGATTGAAAGGATACTCCCCAGATTCTAACCTATATTAGAAAAGGAATCGGAATACAAATCAATCAAATTAAACCTATAATCTCATAAGACCTAATCTTTATACAATTACTCTCTAAAAACAATTCAATATTCACTATCATAAATATATATAATACTCTAATACAATATGTAGACAGCAATTAAGCCATTACTTCACTTTTCGAATTACAGAGATTCCCAACAAATGCTATCCTATTAGGCGATCTCAACCTCCATTACCCCAACTAGAACTTTTTACACCTTTCCTCTTCAATGCTAGTTGAATCCTTTATAGAATGGTCCAACTCCCGAAACCTACACCTCATCTCCTTAATCGGGATCCCTACTCACACAAAAGGGAACGCTTTAGACCTTATCTTCCTTTCAGGGCCTTATACAATATATACTTCCCTTGCTGAACATCTAGATTGCACTTTAGATCACTTTATATTAAAAACTCAACTTTATTGGAACTACCGAAGTACAAAACCCATACAAAAACTTAAAGTGGATATATTAAATAAAACACTCTTCAAAGATCTACTAAGAATCAATTTAACCTACATTAAGATCGATCTCGAAGCATCCTCTATCGGAGAGCTAAACCAATTAGCAGAGTCTCTTATACAAACACTAATAAAAGCTTATATAAATACTACAAAGAGATCTACAAAAAGCCTTCTTCAATAACCTTAATAGAACGAGAACTATACAAAAGCTGTTCACGATCACAAGATCACCAAGACTCCTATATCCAAACGCTCTCTCCGAAAGATAGTCCGGAAAACAAAACACATCTTCTATATCATGAAAATAGATAAAGTAAAGGATATAAACGATATATATCGAATAACCAAATAGTATCAATCTACAAGTATATATCGAACTTTATTTCTAATAAACCTATCAAAACAAACTATTGTAAATACTATCGAAGAGAAAAGGGAAACCTTCGCCAACAACCTACTAACAAACCTAATTGAAGTTAACAACATCCTGTTCGATATCTCTACAGCCCCAAACAGATCTATTATCTTCTCTGATATAACTATACAAGATATAGAGTTAATCATTTTAAAAGTAGGGAATACAACATTTAATACAAACGAAATCCCAACAAAAATCCTACAAATCGTATAGCCACAGATAAAAGAAGTAACCCTATCCCTTTTCAAAGATTGTCTATATTTGGAACATTACCCAAAATGCTTCCGATTAGCTATTATCGTAATCATCCCTAAACCCAACAAGCTAGATTATATCAATCCAAGATCATACCAACCAATTGCCTTACTCTCGATCCTAAACAAAGGCCTCGAAAGACTCATTGCAAAGAAGATATTATGGCTTGCTCTAAACTACCAAGTCCTAGCGAACCAATAGTTCGGAGCTCTACTCTTACGATCCTCAATGGACCTCACCACTTACGTTACACATGACATTAAGGCATTCTTAAAACAAGGATTAAAGACTATCTTGCTCACAATAGATATAAAAGATGCTTTTGATATAGTGCTATTAGAAAGATTAATGAATCGCCTTTAGGAACAAGGATAACCAAACAACCTGATTAGATAGGTTCAGTCCTTCGCCACTAATCGATCCATCAAAATCCAACTCGACGGCGAGATTGGCCCGGAAACAAAGCTAGAATGCAGTCTTCCTCAAGACTCACCGATCTCCCCGATCTTGTTTATACTCTATATTACATCTCTCTTTTGGATAAGCAAATCACAAAGCAGATTCAGATATGCAAACGATATCGCGATACTAACGATATCAGATTCATTATAGACAAACTACGATTCTCTAAAAATAGATATACAAAAAACTCTCAAATAGAGAAAAACCGAAGGTATCATTTTTGACCCCAAGAAATCTGAGTTTATATACTTCTATAAAGAACACTGAACACTAACAAATACTTTTGCAATATATACTGGATTTATAAATATAAAGATCAAACCTGACCCATTCAGATAATTCGGAGTCCACTTCAATAAAAAACTATACTTCAAACCATATATCCAGATCCTTGCAGTTAAAGCCCTCAAGAGAGCTAATGCATTGAGATCCTTCAACAATACATATCGAAGGATACCCCTATATCTCATCAGAAGAATAATTGAAGTCTATATACTCAAACAGTATTATTTCGCCTTAGAAACTTGATGGCCGGACCGAACCAGATCAAAGAAGAATACTCTAAACAAATCGATCTCAATCTCGAATATAATGAATAACTATATAAATCTATTCAATAAAGTAGTAATTACTTGTATAAAAGCAATCCTCCCAATATACAAAACCACAAATATAACAGTACTCTACGAAGAAGCCAAACTCAGATTATCCGAGATCGAGCTAAACCAGATCTCACAATCATATACAGCACGAACCATCAGATTAGACCCCTACCACCCTCTCAGAATTAGAGCAGAGAATATAACCAAAGCCAAAGAACAGAATCGCATCCCAAACACAAGATTCGCAAGGCTCATCACAATATTATCAGAGATTGAACACATAAACCCCTTGGCCTCCCCCCTCTGGGAAATCAGAGAGTCGAGGGCAAAGGCCGAGGCCTGTATCAATAATCCGATAAGCAAAACAAAGATATAAGCAATCAAAGACTTCAAAGCCTTCTACATTAAGATCCCAAAAAGCGATATACAAATCTTCTCAAATAGCTCAAAAGGTGAAAGCAAGGATGGCGCAATCAAGGGCGGATTCGTAATCTCATAATTCGATATTCAGATAATATATCATTCTTTCTCATTAGGTATAAATACAGAAGTATTTGATGCAAAAGCTATAGTTACAATAGCAAAGGTAGCAAAAGCCCTTATTCTAGCATCAACCAAACTAATTATAAATCTCTGGATCTTCTTAGACAACTACAAGGCTGCTCTCCGATTAGGATCCTACTTCAACAGTTCCTTACAGAGAGTCTTTGAAGACTTTCTGAAGCTCACACAGGCTTGGGCTATCAGACCAAGGCTCCTATACACCTCCCCCGGGAAAATCCGCATCCGATGGGTCCCAAGGCACCTGGATATCACTGGCAACGAAATAACTGATAAAGCCGCTAAGGAAGGAACAAAACTCCCTTTCCCCCTCAACCCAATCTATATATTAGCATTCTTAAAAAGAATAATCAAAATAAAAGCTAATAAAGCAAATGAACAATTATAGAATACAATCAAATCACAATACTACAAAGATCTCCAATTCAATCACACTTCTAATACAGATACCCTCTCTTTAAAGAGAGCTATACTCTACTATATTCTCGCTATCAGATCACAGCATAGCGACTTCGCAACATACCATGAACACTTCAACTACACTACAACCCATATCTATTGCTCATATAATAAAAGGAAAACTCCATTACACTTTTTCTTTTGCAAAAAAGGAAAAGCCTTCAAAGCGCTCACAAAAAGCCCCCCCTCCGAAGCTATCCCCTGGCTTCTAAGCAATCCCACCGATATAGCTAAACTAGCCGAATGGCTAGAATACACCAAATTCTACACAGAAATCTGCCCATGGCACATAAGTGCAATATATAAAAAAAAAAAAAAAAAAGAACTTTCTTTCTTTCATCGGATTCAAACGGAGTTAATAGGTCTCTAAGGGTGCTTTTCTTCCTCTTTTTTCCTCTCTTTCATCTTTCCCTTTTCTTTCATTTAAAAAAAAAAAAAAGTATGCATACGAACAACCAAAACAAGTACGAGACAGGGAGAGAGATCAAGAGGTAGTGATCTAGTGGACGAGGATGACCACAATTACAACCCCAAAAGGCCTACCGGCCCAAACCCCCCCTGCGAAGGCAATCATGTAAACCCTGCCCTAGCCCCTTTAAATTATATATAAATACTCCCCCTAGCTAGCTAGTAAACCACTCAGAGGCTTCTCCTCTGAGCGTCATTTGTCCAAAACTGGAATAGATGGCTAAGGTTGTCACGTGCCAAGGCACGCGCGGCCTACGGCCTATGACGATAAACACAATCAATCAATCAATCAATCTCTACTCTTGTTTTCCTTCTTCTTTTCTCCTTAGCTTAGTATTTTCTAATACAAGATACTTTACCCAGTATTCTTGAGTGTGACAATTGTGTTACGACGGCTTCGGATCTCGTATCATGTGACCAATTATGTAATCACATGGTCCCTTCGATCCCCTCGGTCTCTTGATCGAAGGGACCGAGGGGATCAAGGGGACGATTAGCATGAAGGTCTATATAACCAAGATGGATTTCCTTTGTATAGAGCTTCGTGCTCAAAATCAACCATTTAGTATACTCTACTATTAGTTACGAATTGCATTATTGTCATTACTTTAAGTCCCTGCTTGACGCCTAGTTATAAACCACCTCGAGAGCCTAGAGCACTTCCACGTGATCTAGACGGCAAACCTCGTAACAATAGCCGGAATGAAGGGGTGGTTTGGAAGTAGAGGATTAGATCTATGGATATGGATATGGATATGCTTGTTGCTATACTAGTTTTGTATTTCTTAATTAATGTCCGTGGCTATATGGCATCAATGATTCGACATGGAGTTGGTAAAATAGTTCATCATTCTCAAGACTTTACGTGGAGTTGCTTTCTATCTTGCTTTCGTGTCTTTTCACCTCTTCCTAATATCCCCACAGCCAACTAACTAACCTATAGCCCCATAACATCATTAATCCCTTTCTTTTCCCTTCATCTTCCCCTCCTTCACATCCCCATCTTATAAAACTCCGGCGCATACTCCACCAACCAACCCTTCTCAATCCTACTCAAATCCCTAATATAAACCTTCGCACCCAGCTCCACCACCTCACTAAAAACAACCCACTCACACTTGCGATTAAACATCAAACTACTGGGATGAGCATGCAAGATTGTTCCTCCTCCTATATTTCTAAATGTACCATCTGGTTGCATTTTCGCCGCATGTGCAAAATATCCCGTGGTTAAACATCTGCGAATTTGTTCACTTTTGTCTGGTCCGCCTACTGAGAGCATGTTTGGGTTCGAAGAGGATGAGAGAGTTTCGTCGATTGAGATGCCGAATCTTTCCAGATAGCGTTTTAATTGAGATCGGATACTGATTGCTTTTGAAAGGGCTTTGAAGTTTAGATAATTATCATGACAAAATCGTGGTTGTTTTTTGCCTTTGGTGATGAATGATTGGTAGATGTTAAGAAGAGTGATATGATCACCTTCCTCGACGGCGAATTTTCGTTTAGCGGTTTCCATGGCTTTCTTCTCATCGTAATCATTATAAAAGATATTTCCTCCTACAGATGTCATGGCGGCAATTGTAAGAATTTCGGAAAGACAGTTGAAGGAACTAGCTGATAGAAGTGTTTTGGCCATCATTGGTTCGACTGCTAGTTCAGCCATGCGTGTTCCGAGAGGTTTGGTAAGTTTGGCGTAAGTGTCGAGGGCACCGAGAGAATAGAGAAGTTCGAGTCCACGGATTATTAATTCGGCTGGTGGAGAAGTAAGGAATGGGAAACGGACTATATTGTCGATACCTAGAGCTTTGAGTTGAAGGATTATGGGTGCGAGATTTGATCGTTGAATTTCAGGAACGGTTGCTTCTTCAAGGGCTTGAAAGTTTGCTTCTGTGTAGAGACGAAAACATTTTCCGGGTTTGGTACGACCCGCTCGACCAGATCTTTGGGTTGCCGATGCTTTAGAGATTGGAGTTGCTGTTAATGTTTCAATTCCAGTGATTGGGTTATAAGCTCGAAGTTTTACAAAACCGCAATCGACTACATAGATGATACCATCAATTGTGACAGAAGCCTCTGCAATATTTGTAGAGAAAATAACCTTTCTAGTGTTTTCTTGAGCTAGTTCAAAAACAAACATTTGTTGTTCAGTTGAAAGACCAGCATAAAGAGGAAGTGGCATAAGAGCTTGAGATCTTGGATGTAAACTTGCTGCACGTTCTGATATTGCTTGTACAGCTTTATCTATTTCTTCTCTTCCAGTTAAGAAAACTAGAATATCTCCATCTGGTTCTTTGGTATGGATATCAAATACTGTATCAATAGCTCTTTCCAGATAATCTTCAGCTGGATTTTCTAGGTAAAGAATATCAACAGGATACATTCTACCTTCCAAACTAATAATTTGTCCAATTTTCCCATCATTTTTGGAACCATTTGTTGAACTACTACCTTGAGCGATTAAATCATCAAGAGTCATCGCGTCATCAACATTAGGTTTCGCTTCCACTTCTGGATCATTTGAAAAGAAATTCAGAAAATCTTCAGCTTGAAGAGTCGCACTACTAATAATGATTCTTAAATCATTTGGACGTTTCTTCAAAATCTTTTTAAGAACCCCAAGAAGAATATCAGTACTCAAAGAACGTTCATGGGCTTCATCAACCATAATGACGGAATAACGTGATAATAAAGGATCAACTAAAGCTTCTCGTAGAAGAAGTCCATCGGTCAAAAATTTTATCTTGGTTGCAGCTGATGTGACATCTTCGAATCGAATTGAATATCCAACTTCTTTACCTACTTCACATCCGACTTCTTCTGCAACTCTGATTGCTACAGTAGTTGCAGCTACTCGACGAGGCTGTGTACGTTAGCGAAGGATTATCGAAGGTCTGAAAATATCATACCTGAGTAACAGCAATCTGTTTCCCATTTGCACACCATCCTGCTTTTTCAAGAAATTGAGGTATTTGAGTTGTTTTTCCCGAACCCGTATGTCCAATTACAATAGTAACAGGATAACTCTCGATGAGATAGAGAAGACTTTCCCGATGCTGAGCTATTGGTAGTAATGAAGAAGGTTTGTGGAGAGCAGGAATAAAGTTTGATGACAAATCAAAGTCGGCCATAATTATATGCCTATGTTGTTTTTCATCGACATTATAAATCTATGGATAATTTCATGGTCGGAAGTAGATGGGGTACAAGGGAGGGATAGGAGATGTGAGAATAGAATACAGGTAAATTCGTAGTCACGAGTTTTTTTTGGAAGAGGGCCAGTCATGATCAAGGCGGTGAGATGAGATTTTTGGATTTTTGGGTTGTTTTGTTGATGCCTTGTTTGCCTCAATAGAAACAAGGCCACCAATTTCGAAATTGGCTCACATCAATCTTTCCTGGTCGCCATCAGCCAAAAGCTAACAAAAGGTTTGATTCGGCACGACATTCCCTTCTTGTGAAGAGTTCGTTTCATGGAGAAAGGATGTTGTGTACTCTGTCCGCCGTGGAACAATTATTTCCACAAACGTTACTGATGGCTTACGGCATTTTCGAGGATTTTCAAGTCCGTTGAGTTATGAGTTAGGTTATCTTTAGTTTTATTAATGATTGACTTATTAGCTACGAACAGCAGAGCCCCTACTGAAAATATCTTTTCGAGTCTCAATTCTTTTATTTCCATTCTCTCATCTAACCTAAATCATTCATATTTTACTACTCATGGAATATCGTCAAGTACTTTGCAAAATGTTTAATTCGATCAATATATTTCAGGATCATTCCCTAAATTGATACACTTCATAATAGGATTATTTAATCTCGCTATCAAACTATCAACCATGGAAAAGAACTCAATGAGCCACTTCTTCCCCCCCGAGCCCTGTACAGTAAAATAAGCCCATGCCCATGCAGATCATGTATTTTGGTGCTCCACCACCTATTCTCAATTGGTCTTTCGTGCCGTGGTGGATTCTTTCTATCGGTCTGGCTTGTTCTTCCATGGCGAATTTAGGATTTATTTATCGAAGGAAAAGAGTCTGGAGTTTGAACGTCGTAATTTTAAGGGGAAAGGGACCGAGTCGACTGGGTACGCGAATCGGGATGGGATTTGGTAGGTCATGATGGAGAAAGTATATCATAGTGTGAGATACCGTCGCAAGCCTTATTTCTATGTGGACGGCAGAAGTACGAAGTACGAGATACGAGATACAACGTGTAGAGGATATGCGGAGGACCGGTGGACGAGGATTTGTCATTTTGTCAACGAGGAGAAATGATTTAGCTAGGTACCTAGGTATACAGAGTACGGACTACATAACGGTAGAGTACCACGAACACAGCACGAGGTTCATGATCACAACTTTCCGTACACTGCATTTTATATTACCTTTACCGTCCATGCTGTTGAAGGATGGAAAGAGTAGAGATCATGTAAGGATCATGTAAGATTCCTCCAGATTCCTCCTTCAAACACGTTCAAAAGTTCAAGAGAAGTGTTTTGGAATATTTTAAGAATCCTTAGGATTTTATGTTACGGGAATGAAGAGAATCGCAACAACTATTGATAACCTTAGATGATTGCGCCTCTTTCTTTTTGATGGGTTAGGTATTCATTGATGTTTCTCATTTCTTTCCGATACAGTTCAGTCATTTGGTTTTTTAGACAGGAATTAAAAGAGAGGCGTGTCGGAAGATGGTCTTTCGTATAGGTAAAAGGATGTACGAGAAGAGAAGTATTCAGCAGTGATTGAGGATATGTTACAGATAGGTATGTATGAGTGATGTTGTAACTTATCATACATATATATGAAATGTACAGCACCAATAGGTTATCAAGATAAGACCTTGCAAACTATAGAGATTACATGGACAGTAATATAGGTAGGACATCAGCAATTACTTCAATTACCTAGGTATCAAAGGATAAAACAACCGCGACATTCGATATTTACTTTTACCGTCTCCGCCTCTCTAAATGTTGGTGCTAACTTTACTTTACAGCATGTCCTCGAGCGAAATTAATGGTTGCGTACCTAGACACCCTGTGTCGTCCACGTCTAAGCTTCGTGGGAAGCATGAAACTAAGACATTTGAGTGAAATCGGGGACATTCCACACATTCCACAAATCTATTGATAGAATGGTTAGAATGGTCATGATTTTGGTAGCGGTGGTTTAGACGATTTAGTAGCTGATGTCTAATGCACGTAGGTAGTATTAAATAAATAGGAGTAAAGTATGAAAGGTAAGGCAGTAGCTAATACTGAATAGGTAGGTAATTGAAGATCGGTAGATACCTACACAATGAAATATCAAAGGAATGTAGGAGTTGAAGATGCGTGTGAAGAAGTAGATATAATAAATTAATGAAAGCCTTCACATTATCATAGATGACAGCTCTTGATTCGCTGAAGAAATGATCACACAATCAAATATCCATCTCCTTCTTACAAATCTCTTAATACTCTGTAACTTTATTATTATGTCTTCATTAATCTCTCCACAAATACAGAATCCATCCCCATCACTGAAATTATTCATCGTTCACAACCAATTATCTATCAAGTTCGTCCAATCTTCATCTGATCATGCTCAAGGATACCCTAGTACGTTTCCAGTTAAATCAGCAGGAAATGGACTAGGGCTTCCCTCTCTACCCTGGTCCAATTCATGTTGTACCCCTGGCATTAAACCACTTTGAGCATAGACACCCACCCACCCCAGCTCATCTCTTTAATTCTGGCCCAATTGCCAGTCAATCCAATTAATCCAATCAATCCAATCTTTCCATCTCTGTTTTTGGCTTTTCATCTCTTTGCCCGTCGCTCACTATCCTCCTCTCTTCTTTCTCACCTCTCCTCACTCCTCTCTCCTCTTATCTCCTTCCTTTCTTTTCACCTCTACCTTCACCTGCACCTTCACTCCCTTCACCTTTCTCCTTGGAGTCTCGTCCTTCTCAAACATTACGAACTTCTTGGAAATTTAACTTTTGCTTGTTCGCAGGCCTCACATTCCTTTAAAAAACATAATACAACTTCACCAAGATTACCCTATTCACTCATTGTTTACCCCCATTATCCCATTCATTCATTCATTATTCCAACCAAAGTCATTCTTTCGAGGAAAAGTAACATCACATCAGATCAACGATAATTACAACCTCAATTTATTCCCCTCATCTCCAATCATTCTTCAATCTTCACCACTTGCTCCTTTTTGATATCGACCGTTGCGACTGTTTTATATTGACTCTCACATATCAAAAGAGGTGTAAAGAGATAACCCATCACTCCATCTCGAATTTCCAATTCCCATCTTGGCATTAATTTCCCATTTCCTTCCACGCAATCCATCAACCTTCTATCTACAACTTACCGCATTGAAACCGCAACTTCCTCCCGCGGAAAAGAACAAGATCTTCGACGACGACGACAACAATTCAAACAAACTTTGTTTATAATATCTTAATCAATCGTACATTTATACCACTCCTACAGATTCAGTCAATTCGGCAGCAGGATTGCCTATGCCAATATGGAGGACCATCAAAGATTAGCAAATATTGTTAGATTGGCACGTCGTGTACCATTAGCAGAGGCGGCCGCAGAAGATATTGATAACATTGCATCGATATTGAAAATGGCGGTACCAGATCGAGTTATTATGGGTAGAAGTTCTACAACGACGTCTTCTACATCGTCAAGTACTTGTGCTGCAGATGATACTTCCGCTGCTTGTGAAAAGCCAATTGGCCCTTCGGCCTATACTTTGCCCGTCATTTTAGGTATCGTGTAAGTTCACTTTATCTATCATACCGGTGGGTATCGTTTAGATTCTAATCATTAATCTTGATAGTATTCCTGTCGCTGGCGCCATCATTCTGTTTACAATTCTACAACGAAGATATACGAAGAGGGCCAGGGAAGAAGATGCAAATGATCCAACTAAAAACATGGACTTTGGTATGGGTAGAATTTCGAGAACTGCTGGTGGAGAATCAAGCATCTCAAACTTCGATGATGAAAAGGGAGATTCTGGAAGACCGCGACAAATGTCCTTGGATTTAGGAGGTAAAAGTCCATACTTGCTACCACCGGAACTACAAGATTCTAGGGAAAGCCTTCACTCACTCTCCAAAACCATCCATCAAAACGAAGATCCTTATCGACCAGTACATGAGGCTGTCGGAGCTGCTTCTATCCGCTCCAAACAAGGTCGAAATGGATCTTCCATCCTGTCTGCGTCAACCGTTGCTCCTTCCGGAATGAATGATACTGGTTCACCAGATGGACAAGGACTCCTATCGAATGCTGCTGCTATGTCACGAACAACTCCACCTACTGCTGGCTTTAATCCACCCCCAAGGTCAAACTCTATTCCACCTGCAAAGATGCCAGAGGAACCAAGACAATCTCCAGAACAAAATGTTGACAAGAAAGGTCCACCAGGTAATTTCCGTCCCCAAAATGGTTTTTCTTCTACCAGGTCCATTCCAATGCCTTTTCTGGACTGGGAATCTTATGCTGGAAATCAATATGGTGCGATCAGATATAGTAACAATTACCTAGGCTCTTCAATCACCTCTAATCCATCCGCTGCTGCTCCAACTGGCCCCGCTGAACCAAAGCCAACCACGACTCGCAAGGCACCTCCTCCGGCAATTAACACTTTACCACCTATGAATCCAAAACCAGAGCAACCAAGGCCACGACAATCCGAAATCAGTGATTATGGTGATGGAATTGAGGTTACACCACCATCCCCCGTCCGTATAATGATCAACAACAAGGCAAACCGATACTCTATGGATGTTCCACCGGAAGAATTTGCTCAAGCTGGTTTGGGAGCTCCTGGATTTGATCCTAAAAGACTTTCCATGGGTTTCCGACCTTTGCCTCCTGATGCTCCAGCTGATGCTGCCGAAGATCCTGAAACTCGTGCCAACAGAATTCGATCATTCTACAAGGAATACTTTGATGACTCTAAACCAGCACCACAAGGTCAATACATTGAGGATTACAACGCGCACTATCCTGGTCCAGGTGATTCTACTTACTTTGATCCCGCTACCAACAGCTTCGTCTTACCATACGCTGAACCTATTGCCCGCCGTGCTATGACACCACCTCCACGTGCAACAAGATTCCAAGGAGCCCCACCACGTTCAATGCATGGTTCAATGGGTGGTGCTTCAATCCGTGGACCTCCTAGAATGCCATTCAATGAAGGACCAAGAGCATCCTCATCCGCGTCTCAACGTGGTCCTATGCCATCTCCAAAGAAGAACTTACCTCCTCCTGAAGCACTTACTTCTTTACCTACTCCATCCAAGCTCAAGGATGATTCGTTTGCTTTACTCAACACGCTCGACTTCGCTCCTGAATTAAATGTCCGTGATCGTGTTGCTGGTCGATCTGAAAGTCCTTTCGGTGAAAGAAGACCATATTCACCAGCAGTTCCAGCATTTGCACCCATCATCGGAGCATATGATGAACTTGCTGCAATGCCAAGCCCGTAAGTTTCTTTTTATTTGAGTACGGAGATTGATGACTAATTTTGGTACAGTCACATGTTCAGAAAATCTGGTACATTTACATCCCTTGATTTCGCTCCACCAAGAAGATTCAGGGATCCAGAAAATATGAGTGATGCTGGTAGCATTCGAAGTAACAACAGTGGAATCTCATCAGTTCAAGCAAATGCTATCCGTAATGGAGCATACCGCATCAGTAAAATTCCTCAAGATATCGTCTTTACTAAGGATGATTTGGCTGCGACATTGAAACCTGAATGGGGTATGCGTCAAGGCATGTGATCGCACAAGACTTTTGAAAAATAATGTCTCTTTACTTTGTTCATTCTGAATGCATTTGAGCGCGCATTTTTGAGGATTTTTTTAACAATCAATGGGTTACCCTATCAATTGTTCATACTTTATTATTTCTTCTGGTTCGATATTTGCATGATGATGCTTCACCATACGCGATTTCCAAACGATGGACGTGGTTATTTGTTTTGTCAAGAGGTAGTAAAGGGAAGAAGTGATTGATGGATGGATCAATTGAAAGTTGATTTGTTGGATTGGTGTTGACAGATTAATGTCTTTTTCTTGTAATAGATGGGGAAATATGGATTGGAGCCTTTGGAGTTCTTGGACTTAAATTTCGAGAACTTCATACAAACTAGGGATTTTTTGAGGGTTGCGATTACTGTTACTCTGCATATAGATATTACATTGTATGGCAATTTTGAGGCTGCAGGGTGGTTGATTGACTAGGGATGGGCGATTGGGGTATGAGTGTATGAAAGAAGGATTGTGGGTGATGGGGTTGGATATAAGGAAATGGTTGGGAGATGGATATTGGAGATGGGTGATGAAAATTGAAAGGAGGGGAAGATAGGATATGCATGTTTGGAGGATGGAGTGAGGACGGGGTTTTATAGTGGCCAGTCAATCAGTCAGTCAGTCTTTCTTGTATAAATCAAAAAATCATAAAACTTAAAATTATATATCAATTTATATATTCATGTATTTATGATTAAATTTAAATTCAATGTTTTTTTTTTTTCACCGAGTAATATATGATTCAAGATGTGAGATATGAGATAAGAGGTGTTGTTACGTGACGGTTGTTACCCCACTAGTGGCTCACGTGCACTAGCCCTGTATATAAAGACCTTCTTACTTAGAATCTTTTTAGTTCTTTAGTGTGACGGAAAAGTCGTAAACGGAGTCAATTCAATCACTTAGAATCTAAAACTAAAGAACTAAGAAGATTCTAAGTTAAGAAGGTTCTTTATATACCAGGGCTTAGTGCACGTGAGCCACTAGTGGGGATAACAACCCGTCACCGTAACAGAATCCTTCTTATCGGAAGTCTCCGCTTTACATGGTGTATTTCGATGGGAGGATGCAAATACTCGCATAGGAGCTTATCCATAAAGTGAGGCACTTTCGAGGCATAGAAGTAAAGTTTCCTAGCTATCAGCCCGAGAGACTTTTGCTCCCTAACATTAACGCTTATGACAATAATGTTGTCATTTAAAATAGTCGTTATCCTTTTTATGAAGAATTTCTACCGTTCTCCAAAATTTGTTAATACTAAGAGCTAATAAATTGAAAGTAAGGTAATCACTCGAGAATATCTAACTTTGCTTTTTTCCGCGGATTCCCGTTAATATCTCACTTTACAAAAACCGTTTTAAGAATTTAGGTTACAATTTGCTGTCCAGAACGCCATTGTACAAAGTAATGGAATTCCGCAGCATTTTATAAAAGAAAGTATCAATGAACGATGCACAGCTAGGTTAATTAAACTGGGGCTTGAGTGAACATTAACTCTTGAAATCTCTCCACCTTGATTCATTCACTATTTGACAGGTTTTGCTAGGTACGTACTAGATCTGACCCCGCCTTTCCAGCTTCCATGTGCGTGACGTCCTCGTATACTCTTTAGTGCTCATGACGAAGCTGAATCGCCAACACAGGAATTCCGGTTGGAAGATTCATGTTTAAGGACCTAGTACCAAAGTGACTATTTGACATGACATCCACTCGTGCATTACAATATTTGAGCTGGTAGATTTTGCAATGAGGCTGAATGAAAGAATAAATCTATGAAGATAAACGTTAAGGAGACATGGCATGACATTGTCACTTTCTATTGTCATTTTTAAAAATTTGGCCTTTACTGTCAAGTTATATCGGGACTTCATTTGCAAGTTAATTTTAGAGGACAACTAAAACCATACATTTGTTGTTGCGCAGAGCCAAACTGGCTTGCAGAAACCACGAAACTTTGTATTTTTAAGTAAATCCCGAGGCTTCGTATAAAGATATGAAAAGATTAGAATATATTTCCCACTTTACCTTTGTAGTTTCAATTTCAATGATTAAAATAAACATAATATACAACTCTAATATAGAGCAAGATATATATCCTTGCTTTTGCTTTTTGTTTTCCCTTTATGTATAGTGGTTACATAATACTTTTTATTTTTCAAAAACAAATATAATCTCTATTATAGTATATATAACAAGGATATTGAAGGAGAACAATAACAACCACTATCAACCAGCCTCGCCGCGGACGCGGAGGACCACGAAAGCTAGAAGTAACACAGTGTCCAGAGACCGACTACTACGACGACAACATAAACCAGAAAGCGGACGGCGACGCGAGCGCATTTCATCCAACAAAAATTTATTTCTTTGGCAGCATTATCTCACAACTATGATTTACGATTCCTTACGACCCATTCCAATCACCTCAGGCCCGCGGTATAAGTCGTTTGTAAGTATCGCTCCAGAGTATAAAAAAGCGGAGGAAATTCGCTTAAACATGGCTCACATGTGATTAAATGAAATGCAGTAAGATTACCTTCAAACATTCTAAAGCAACAATGTTGTTTTACAATCGGATTATATAAAGCGATCTATATCGTGATAATTGAGCTTTATAAATGTATAGCGTAATCATCATTGCGTGGAGATAAAGCGAAAACTAAGGGATAGGATCTCTCGAGTTTGTGCCTGCTTCTTTTCAGTACAAATTTGTCAAAAAAAAAGGTCAAAATCAATATTATAGACAAAAGCCGTTTTGCGCAATAATTACCAAAAATTATAGTAGCGGAAGAACGATTACTATCATATTATCTTATTTATTTTCGTGACTCGTAGTTGAATTACTTCTTAATATGACAAGAGCCGGAATTTATCACTGGTTTCTAGTCTTTCACGTCTGAATCTTCCTGGACGCACGCCATTGCTGCTAGCCAAAAATCAGCTAAACAATCTTCCTAATCCAGGTGACGAGCAATTCTTCTATGCTAAGATCAAAGCAATTGACAACATCATATGCTATAGCTAAATCCCAAAAAAGAAAGCGAACGGCAAAAGAATCTAATATTCTCATCCTTTTATCACTTCTTTTTGCTTCGTTGTCTTCTGGAAATCTTGACAGCTGTTTTTTTTGTCATCACTCTAGATCTACAGTCATGAGTTTGCATGTTCCGTAGACACTGTAAAAACTTTGATTAGCCAGGAGGAAAAGATTTTAACTTTAAATTACATTTTTCAAGTGCAATGGCAAGTTTTGACCTAATCGAGGGTTAAGGAGAAATATCTCTTTAGCTTGAGGGGCTAGAAATACCAATAGTTCGACATTTATATATGAAGGCGCTTGCATTCGCTAAATAGAAGTATAATGGAATACGTGGTATACTAAATAGACCTGAAGTTTGGCAAGATGCACTCCCACATCTCGATCTTTAAGGTACTCTGATCGGACCCGCAGCTCCAACTTCTAGATTTGATGGTATATAAACATAGATCAACTTGGAATATTTTTTCTCACTAGAAGATTAACTTACCTTGTATCAAAATCATAATGGCTTTGGTATCCTTACGCAAGTGTTTAGATTCTCAATACCAACCTCCTGGTAGGACAAAATCCTGAAATCCTTTCACCCCGGACTTAAATATTTGAAGTGTCGGAAATATTTATTGTCATTTTTGAAGGTATTCACCATCAATCTTTTAGCTTACCAAGTTTCTGATATATTCATTCTTGCCATTTCTCATAAATTACATTCTTCATTTTCAAATAGACATTGACTTTGAGAGATAAGTCGGAATGCAGTCGGCGGATTGTGGATGGAAGTTCTGCCTAGGAACGAGGTCATTTGCTATTTAATAAAAATGTATTAAGGCTTTTGTACATTTGAGAAAAGGATGCTTTTATAGTCAAGCGGTAAGGTTTTGTGTTGCTACTGGGATGAGGATGGAATTGCTCAGTATAAAGGTATGAGAGATATGCGCAGAAGCTAGGTCAATATCTAGCTTGGCTACATTCTGTAAGTCCTTTCAGAGCTATACTGAGCTGTAAATATGAATATATTCGCGTCCTTCTAGTATTGTCAAGAAATTTTCTATTTGTAATCTATAGCACAACAAAATGGATGCCATACACAACAGCAAAATACTTGGACTTTAGCTGACTTCCACCACAACTTTGACGCATTATGTATTGAATAGAGTAAAAATCATCTGCGATGAATATATTTAGCTTGTTGCGGATGAATCCTTTTCATCAGTGAAAGTATCAAAGCCAAAAGTTTTGCTGTCTGTTCGATTTTGCATTGTCACAATCTGAGCTTCACTGATGCTTCAGATCGGAAACCTGACAATAAGAAAAACCTTTCCTGGTACCCATATACTTATATTCTTTGATTAATAGTTTAAAATAGTGAAGTAGATCAAGACATCATCTTCGAGTCGCTACCTACAAAGTCTTAAGGCTAATATTGATACATGATTCTAGTGAGTGATTTATGTAATGTGTCAAAGACTGCAAAGCCAAGATGGAGTTACTTCTCTTAGAAACAAAACCATCTCTTCTCAATTTGGAGAGAAACAGAGCTGAAATTAGAGACGAGAAGTAATTGAGATTTGCTTTGCCATCCATCCAGCCCCGTTTTCCAGAATTCATCTTCCTCCCGAAGATAAAGGATTCCAACAGTGAAAAGTCTAAAGGGTGAGACTTGTGTTACCTCAGCCCTTCTTCATGGGTGTGAGTAATTTTAATCGTTGTCCTCGAGAGTTTTTGTCATTTCAAATAAGAATCTTCGTCATGTTATCTTTATATACGATGATTCACAAGCTACCAAGAGAATCTAACCTGAGGACTACCATAGCTCGACAAAACTAGCAAGAAAGAAGTAAGATTACATAAACCACCTAGAACAGCTCACTTTCTCCTCTACATAGAGCTTAATCGTACCCGCAAACCTAGTAAACAGCTTACGTGACCCTTAAAATCTTCATCCTTAGCCAAGTATAAAGTAAGGGATAGCAATCACCCAATTCCTGGAAAGCTTGTGTATGACATAATCATGGAATTTATCGAAACAATCTTAAAGACCAAAGTATTGACTGACAATGATTATTTTTCACTATCGCTGAATATTCTATTGCCGCTACCTAGGTATTTACAATCACTTTTAAACCGCCGCTTCAATTAAATAAATCGAAGTTCTTCGGCAAAAGGTCTGATCCTGCTGAGCGATGGACTGTCAAAGTCAATGCCAACTCTCCGATGACTCTTCAATCCGGAGGTACTGTAAGTTTTGTCAAGCGACGTAATACTCAAACTGTAAGCTTCCTTATATACCTCTAATTCAAAAAACCTGACGAAATCGCATTAATTATAGTACACTAGTATACACAATTTTCGAAAGTCATCAGCAAAAATAACAAGTCTTCCACTAATCTTCCTCAAATTCCTCGTTTATATCATCACTACTTCTCAAAGCGGCTATATAATAACCCTACATCAAGCACAAACTTTCTCTCTTCAGAAATTACTGAAAACAACTACGGTGAGGGTCAGGTTTTTGGCCATGTTTTGGAAATCCCAATATCTTATATTCACCATCTCCAAAATTTAAAAATATGACACAATTAGGGCAATCTCACCTCACCTCATCTCATCTCAGCTCTACTTTTGGCTGTCACGGAATACTAATTATTGTCGCTTATGATCTCCCAAAACTGTCGCCACCCGAAGAGGTGACTGCAATCCCTTCTTCACGCGCAATAACTAAATATTTTAACAAATCTTTGACTGAACACCGCCACGATTATGGGGCTTTCAATTCCCTAAGAAATTGACTGGAATGCCGTTGATAAGTCATATAATTACATAACAACCTCAAGAGAGAAGATTTTATACCTGAGAATTAATCTTACAAATGACAAGTTCAAGGTTTTGAAAATTTTTAAATGTAGCAAATACACAAAAAATAAATCCATAAAGTTAGAAAAGCCATTCACTTAAACAATTTCAAATTCATTACTCCTGATAGCCCAATTCCATCAAATAAAGTAAAAAGAATTATCAAAGAAAAACTCCATGAAACATATTCCAACCTCACCCTCAAAATATTACAAGAAATCGTAATACAAATACATAAACAAAGAAAACAAAAACCAACAATAAAAAATATATACCACCAAAACTAAACTCTAAAGCAACATAACCCCATAGCCATACCAATCCACCAATCCACCAATCCACCACTTCACCAAAACTCCCAAATCCCATATCTCTATTCAAAATGTCATCCCGCAACACCATTCCAGACCCAGGCCCAGGCCTAGGCCCAAAACCCCCCTCATTCGCCCTCCGCTACCATGACTTCGCAGACGGCCACAGCGATCTCACTCCCTGCCCTAGCACTTTTCCCTCTTTCCCTCTCTCCCAATCCTCGTCCCGAGACTGGGATACCATAGAAGTGCACCAAAAAAATCGTCTCCACTCCTTCACCACCCGCGAATTATTAAATCTTGATGCTATTAGCGAACGACCTATGGCTGCATCTACACTATCTAATTTACCAATATTACCATTATTGAGAAGGAATCAATGGGATAGTACGGGGAAGATGTTTGGGAGGAAAGAGGCGATTGGTATTGATGACTGGGGTCAAAGTGGGGATGGAGAAGACGGGAAGTATGGGGAGTGGGTTTCTGGGAATGAACATGTGTGGGATGCATTGCGGCCGAGTTTGGCAATTGCCAGTCAGTATTTGTTATCGAGTCATATGTTACCTTGGGTCCGTTATTTTTTTTTACCAATATGTGAATAAAAATCTCGAGTATCGATGAAGTTGGAGCTAGCACTAATTCCGATTCTAGTTCTAGATGTCCCCGATCTCCAATAGTTTAGTTTCCGACCTTCGCCTTATAGCAGGCAAGAAACAATACAAGTCCGCGAAAGAATACTCAACGATCGCCTCTTAAAAGTCTACGACATTCTATTCTCTTTTTTCGAACCCGGAAAGATCCCATACACGGGCGAGATCGATCTAGATATCGATGAGAGTATTAATCCTGATCGTAACACTCTGGCTTTTGCGCACCTGCGCTGGAGTCAGCAGCACCCAGCTGACCCTGAATAGAAGCCACGATATAACATTGTGCTTATGTTGAATATCGATTACGTAACTCCGTTAGTTGTAGATAAATATTTGAATCATGCAGAACGATATGCTATTCCCTGGTGGATAGCCGTTGTAGTAAGTCCATTTCTTCAGCGCCTGCTGCTGAGCATATCCATAGAATTTCAATCTTTGAATAGCAATCGCTAAGACACTATAGATAGTCCACGAATTAATCTATGCCATGGAATTGAGTAGAAATTATCCTAATCGCAACATCAAGATGAAAGCTTCACGCTTATCCAATGAACCATATTTTGAAGATGAAGCTTTGGCCGAGTTGGGATATTCGTACGAAAATGCCGTGGGTTGGAATAGCCCCATGACCATGCTACAACTACCAAAGAAAACCTCTGACATATGTGATAGATCAATGGAGGATACATAGAAGCAATACTCAATGGAACAATATGGAGAAATCGCCCCTTGGGCTACTGGCCAGTGACGCCTTGGCCAACAATGGAAATGATTTAACTTATACAACTTCCATTGAAAATCCCCAAATTGACGGAGAGCCGCAACCTCCAGATTATAAATACTTGCATCCCATTCCAGTTACAGTCTACGAAGATGTACAATCTGCCTCGTTTTGGGAGCACGCCGTGCGACCATATGGCCACAAGATTTTGTACTACCGGACAATGAAAGCTAGTGTTGGTATAAAAGTCCAAGATGAATATTTTTGGGGTAGAGATGATATTACAGGACGAGTAAATGTCTCTCCACTGAGAAATGAACCAAAATCTCTCGTAGATGACATGGAGCGACTCAAAAATGTTACCAACTGGACACCAAACGAGAAGTAGATTTTCAAAATTGGGGGTAAACTAATCAAAAGTGCAGAACACGGAGCAGCTTTCTGGTCGGATTCGATTGTGCAACGACAGAATATTAACGAATATGTTACTATGATCAAGGACAACGAAAAAAACAACGTGAAAGATGAAAAATATAGACTACAAATATTTAATGTTTTAATGAAGGCAACAGAGAAACACATAGCTCTGATGCAAAACCAACCACGCCTTGATAATCTCAATCAAAATATTTCAACAGACCGTCGAATTGATCTTTTAAAGTTCAGTAGAGGAATGAGAGCACTTGTTCAAAAACTCAAATTAGAATGGAGAACAGAACTTCCGCATCCAGCCATTCATTTCAGCACTATACTAAATCATTTGGAACTGGCGACGATGTATCTCTTTGTCCCGGATGAAACGACTGGACTGTTTGATACGGAGGATCAAAAAGAAATCAATTTGATATCACAGGCTCGCATCGAATACACCTCAGGACATATTGATAACTGTCAAGAAGTTATTGCATCGATCAGTAAAAACGAAGACCAATCCTCTTATGCACTTACCTGCGCAGGCCTCTTGAAACTAGCTTGTGATGTTAGAAGTCGTGAGAGAGTATGGAATAGTGTAGATTATGGGATCACTACACAATTTTCGGCGAGAATTAGGTATTTAACAAGGCTTTGTGATGGAGGGAAAAGAGTATGGATAGAGCTACTAGGAAACTGGATAATATTTGCGAGGGATCTCATGGATAATTCAGATCCTGGAGAAGGGTATGGTATTTGGAAGCTTAGAATGAAAGTCATAGAGGGGAAAAGAAAGCTTGAGAGAGATATTGGTGAAGAGGCGCCACCTTATCCAGGGCAGGATATTTAGAGAAAAGAATGCGACCTTGAGACTGGAATGCGAGCCGTATATCCCAAGTGGTTATCAGGCTGCTCTAATGTTACCATGAAAGTTTGACGGCATTCCTGTACTAATATTGTAGGAAAGGTAAAGTCAGACGGAGATGTATAGAGAAAATCATAGCTATCATTAAACACGCCTGTTTCGCAGCAGGAAGTTCATTTTTCGATAAACTTTAATCTTGCTGGTTGGCGAATCTAACCGATTCCCGCTCCATAATCGGTCAATCTGAAGACCAGAAGAAAGTAGAACATCCGTTCGTCCCCGTCGGTGAAGCTGTATATTCCGATGGCTTCGGATGCCGAGGAGCATACGAAATATCATGAGGTGCAATCCAACGTGAAGAATTATCATGGCTGAGTATCCGAGCTTATTTTGCTTGGTTGAGAAAAATTTGCTCTGTCAACTGAACATGCAAGGTTGACGCACACGGGATGTTGTACCTGTAGGATTAATGCCTTTGTAAAACATATGCTGGACAAGCCATCAACTAAAATATATCTTTTGGAACATATAAATACGAACATGGAACCAAAGAAACGACTGTATGAAAGAACGAACTATAGTCACGTTGTACACAAAACTAAAGTCTTTCTGACCAGGCCGAGGACTTGACAAGAGAAAATGACAGCTCCAAGGTATCGAGAGCCAATCGCTATCGAAGTAAGGGGTAAAACATCGCAAATATTCTTTTCTCGCTAGCGATCCATATCATAATTTAACCTCATGGCGGAGCGCAGTATTGCTTTGATTCGACGTAGCAGCGATACATAGAACCTCTTCAAGCAGGAAATCGTCAAATATCGTGTCATACTAGATTCTCAATTCAGATTTGTATCACCTGGGCTTTCCAGTTTGCGACACAATGGAATATAGTTCTCAGGAATTGTATCCCCGTCCCTTACATCTTGGCGGATGCGGGGTAATTATATGGGCGCGTTTCCGCACAGCTCGGGCTTGGCATCCCAGCATTCTTGAGTTGCCAAGAGGCTCGTATTTTGCTTGCTGAGATCAGCTATGTCATGATAGTGATTGTGACACAATTAGATAGTCGTATAAAGAGACGAAGAATTGTCGTAAAAATTTCAAACTCAAAGTCCTCGACTTGCCTCTTCAAAAGCTTCAACCATTTTCTAATCTGTCTTGATTTATCTCAATCCATTTCGAACATCGAAAAGATGCGCTCAACATCATTGTTGTATTTGCTGTCCTTAGGACTGAGTGGCGTGTTAGCAGCTCCTGGGTCCACACTCGGTACGTGTCTTTGAACTAAAGTTCTCCACCAGAATTATGCCAATCATTTTTAGAAGCAAGAGTGGACAGCCCTGCGAGATGCCCAAAAATCTTCTGTATACCAGGGACACATTTGTTCTGGAATCCCAAAACAAAAGTTTGCTCCTGCAAACTAGATGATGGGGAGAAGATCTGTTATTCGACCACCAATTGCATTGCCGGAAATCATCCTGTCTGGGATTCCACGACTGAGACATGTTCTTGCATTCCTGATCAAACCGAAACTACTTGCCTTACTGCAACAACCTGCTTGGTCGGATCGCATCCAGTTTGGAATGCTGACACTTCAACTTGCAAATGCGAACGCAATTCTACCGAAGAAGTTGATCCTTCAACTTGTCCCACAATTCGATGCACATCTACCACCCACCCTGTCTATTATCCCAAGACCAAGAAATGTACCTGCGAGCCAAACGATCCAATATGCCCCAACATAATATTCTGTGCTGGCGGTGCTCACAAAGTGCTTAAGCCCAACGCGAAGAATTGCACCTGCGAACTTGATGACCCAATTCCTCCTACTTGCCCACTCCTCAAGTGCGTGGAAGGAAATCATCGTGTATATCACCCCGAGACCAGAAAGTGTACATGCGATCCCGATTGTCCAGATCTTTTCTGCATTGCTGAGCAAAAACCTACATACAATCCAGCAACCAACTCGTGCTCCTGCCAATGGATTCCGGGACTGGAGCCAAACAATACGTCGACCCCTATTAGAGATGAGACCTGCTCAGAGACAATGTGTATCTCCGAAATGCGCCCTACCTTTAATCCCGAGACAGGAGAATGTACCTGTGAATGGATTCCTGGACTCGAACCTATAGATCCATGTGTAGGTATTTCCTGTATCTCAGAAATGCAACCAGGCTTTAATCCATCTACTGGTCTCTGCGAATGCCAGTGGATTTCAGGTCTCGAGCCAAAGGATAACGTGCCAGAATCTATCAAAAACTGCTCAGATATTCTCTGCATTTCTGAGAAGCATCCCGTTTACAATGTGACTACTGGCCTGTGCGGATGTGAATGGATTGATGGATTTGGCCCCGCTGCAAGTAAACTTTAGGGAGCAGCAAATTTTCGAAAGAGTGTATTTCGAAGGACAAGAAGGCAATGCTGCATGCCCGTTTTCCCATTAGACCAATCAGATTGAACTTATTGACCAAGAATGTATGCAATTCTTCTAGAAGCAATTTTCCCACTTGTGTAACGGTGCATGTGTAATTTATGCAGCTAGTTGAGTGGTGTGGTTGATCAGCAGAGTTCCGCCACCGCCAAAACCTGATAATTCATATCATGATGATTGATGATTATAGGGCTTCGTCCGAAGAACCACGTGTAATATATCATGATTCTGATTACAGTATTCTCTCGTTGGAACCTAACACACCGAGTAACGTTCGTTGATAGGCTACAAGTCTTGACAACGACGCCATGGGTGATTTTAGTATTGGCAGCAAATGTGCATCTGAAAATTCGAGCAACGCCATTGCTTAGTCCGTTTAAAACTGCCAGAAATGGAATTCCAGCTTTTGAATGGGTTCCACGAGGTCCCACAATTCTGAGCTCAGCGCCAAGTCCGTTGAATCTAATTTTTTGATGCTTTCACATAAGCCCTGCTGACATCGAGCAGTGAAAGTTAGTGTCACTAACATCATGCTAAATATCGTCCAATTACAACCAGGTCTGCTGAAGCTGCGCATCGACCGACCCCCAGGTAAGCCTAGAATGAAGATGAGTTTAGAACTTTGGGCACTTAGAGACTTGATCGTTCACCTGTAAATTCTTACAAAATACCATGGGAAGAGTGGATAAGCTCATGAATTGTATGCGTTTAGAATTGGGATGCGACTACATTCAACAATTTCGCCTCTCATATCCTCAATGATTAAAGCTGGAAGGAAAAAGGCTTCTGGTCCATCACAGCTGAGTGACGAATGACGTTGAAAAGACTTATTGACACGACTTTATTGGCTTGGACCACAAAAGAGGCTAAAACGCAGAACTTGTTCTCTGCCGGCTGTAAGTTGTGCATTAAACATCACTTCGTAATGGCAAAATATCCCATATACATTACAACAAATCTTTTTCGCCGCTTGTTATAAAGATGTAGCTTGCAGATGTGAGGAAAAGAGCATTTATATATTGAAGAACCGTGTATGATGAATGGAGTGGATATTTTGGAACCGGCTGGGAAAACTGCTAATTTCTATACCTGTGTCGAACAAAATTATTCTGGTGATAATTCGGAGCCGTGGTCAAAAATTTCGGTGCATATACGAGGTCGCATTGCTTTTATTGATTCCTGGAGGTGTGGTTGTTGATTGAAGTCTCTGGTTGGAAAGCAAAGGACAGTCTCGACGTCTTGTATGCTTGCCCATTTACTGGCAATGATGATCAGACTTTACGTTCACAAAGTTTCTTCTGCGTGAGCTTGAAGGCAGCTTGGGAACAGTCGCAGGAATCTCAATCGCCAAGTGCCCCAAACCAGTGAAATCGATGGTTGCGAAACATTAAAGATATTTGATACAACATGATGCCGTCAAGAGATTCGGGCCAACAACTCCACTCATGTGTCCAGTGATGCTGCTCAAAAAACATGTCAGAATAGAAAGAATATGGCTATGAGATGTCGTCTTTGCAATGGAGCCGCGGCAATGATCCAAATAGGAAGGTGTTGAAAAGACGTCATCGGTTATGTAAGCAAGATGAGATTTCACATGATGGTTCGAAGGTCAACCTTTCTTTATTAGTTGCGCATTTCATACGAAGTTGCTAGCTAGGTATCTGACTGTTAGCTATTACATTTACGCAGAGACAGTATCTATATATCCAACAAACAGAGGCCCAGAACTCAATCCCTGAGATTTTCCTGACTCCAGCTAATACATACCCGTAGAGTTCATTCCCAACTGTAGATATATCGACCTAGTGAATTTTTCATTACCCTTCTTCATTTTCCCTAACTGTATCCCACTTTAAGTTGAAATACAGAAGTCTCAATAGAACCATCACAATTCCGGTGTGTCACCTCGCCTAGACTGTATCGGATAGAAGCGAGGGACGACAAAGAAAGAATTTTCTTGACGCCACAAGAATATCCCTAAGCCATGTAATATTAACCATATGTGCAATATTCCGATTTATATCCGAGAACTGTATGTGCTGTCGAAATTACGTGATTTTGACTTTCCCGAGCCGCAGTTGACAATCAAATGCTCCCTCGGGCTCGACGTCGAAACGGAGTATTATTGGCAATTGCGTTCATCGGGAGGTCCATTCAATCAAAAATCTGAGAATGGCTGCTAATCACGGAAAAGACGCCGGGGTAGGGAATGCTGGGTTTAGATTGCTTTCCAGGCAAGCATCAAAACCAACAAGATCGAAGGAAGGATCAAACATGGAAAAGAGATCGATATCTCCAGTAGCATTGAAGTCAAAAAATGACGTATCGAAGACTTGCGTCTGGCCTCCGTGGAGGGGAGCGATCGATGGGTTAGTCATTTGGTTGCTAGAATTGGGCGGGACAAATTCTGCTTAATTTATTAGATTGCGACTTGAAGATAGTCATATTAGGTGGGGACGAATGGAAGAGAAGTATGCAAAACTTACGATTCTCATTATTCGTTATCGCTGTGTTGTGATCATTTAGTGGTAAACTAACGTCAGTGTTGGAATTGATATCTTGATGTGATGCCGTTGTTTTATGTTCAGATGAGACGGTAGAAAAGACTCGGTCAATTTCCCTGAGCATCTTTTTGCCCATATTTGCAGCATTAGCAGCAGTCAAGTATTTACCTTCCAGTCCTTCCAAGAGCCTACAACTCGCTTGGAAGTGACTTCGAGCACGCATCCGATGGATGGGTAGTTTGTTGTGACGCATTTCCCGATACGCGATGCTCATAGAAAGAGAAATAGCATACGGGATAAAAGGAAAGAGTACGAGTTGCTCTTGAAGTTCGTGAGGGGTGGTAGAAGAAAGAATGCTGGTTGAGAGGGATTGCCTGAGGTAAGAGGGTGTGGATCGCTTGGGTTCGGCCCAGATATGGGACCTATGGGAAATGATAGAGATGCTGTGGTAAAAAATCTCTATTGTTGCTAGAGACACAGTGGTGAGCGTTTATTTTGCAATACCATTAAAATTACATGTGGCCCATTATCGGAAGCATTGGTGAGGTAATTTGAGGAATCAAGAAAACCTACCAAGGGAGGAAGTACCAATCTGCGCTGCTCCACACTCTGAGACCAGCTCTTCAAAAGCAGGGAATTGAATGTCCATACCTCCATGTTTCAATTGGTTTAGAGGTCGGTATATCTCAATCACATTGTCCAGTAATAATATGACCTGTAAGAACAGGCGGAAAGAAGGTTCCTGTTGGTTGAAGCACTGATGAAGATCTTTTCTCATATCGCGCTCATGCATCAAAACAGGACGTCCATGAAACGCAGCATTCATGCGATCAAGTGCATAAACACAGCATAAAAGCTTCGCACTGGCGTCCTCTTGTTGGCCTGCAAGATGTAACCCCATGCCTTCGAGATAATGGGTAGCTTTCCCAGAGAATTGAGATGCAAGATCTTCACTGCTAGAGTTGTCTATGAATAGAGAAAGGAGACAAAGGGCTTGAATCAATATAAGTTTGTCAGTTACAATCCCGAGCTCGATGGTTAGTCTCATTGCCCCGGACACTTTTTCACCAAAAGCTCGGCATGTCATAGGTGAGTCTGCTTCATTGAGAATTAGATGCTCCACAGCAACGAAATTCTTGGATGCTGCCAAACACATTGCTTGTTTTAATAAAATTCGACATGGGCTTGAAGGAGGCAGGCCACGGTAGATGTTTTCATCAATGATTGGAAAAACAGGATTGATCTTTTCGAAGTATATCCGGGCTAACACTTCGAGATGATTTTCAGGTGGCATCGTTGATAAACACTCTTGCTCTATGAGAGGTACTAAAACATCACGAATCAAGGGTGGACATCCAAAAAATAGGTTGGAACTTGTTTGTTGTAAATTCGAGAAATGATGGGGCTTTTTGCCCAGTGTTGAGGAAAGATATACTCCGACGCTGTCCGGTAATACGCCACTAATTGCATCTGGGCTGGTAGCAGCTAAGAAAATTGATTCCGGATTAAGATCACCAATAAACCGAGACTGAACACCAGCTGGCTCTTGGATTTGAGGCGTTTTGGCTTGAATATGGACACCTCCGCTTAATATTCTGGCAGCTTCAAGATCTTGATCACTGCTGGCTAGGTTTGATGCAACAGAAGAGTTAGTACCAGGCTCCTCAGGAGATACTGCACTTCGATATTCGGCGTCTTTGGTACAAGGGAGGTAACTTGCAACGTATGGTTTGATGGCCCCTTGAGAAACCTGGTTGTTAGACTGAAGTTGACTAGGTGCTCGTACAGGTGAAGAATTTGCGGATGTTGAGATACCATCTGTGGTGTGATTACAGCGCTTTTTCCGCTTCCTGCAGGACTCGCATGCTTTTTGTGCCTGCTGCCTCTTGACAGAGCCAGTTCCATCGGAAGCTACAAATCTGAACATAGTGGCGGGTGCTGATACGCTGCTGAATGTGGTGATATGGCGTAGTCAAGCCTCTTCCAGAATTCGGCAAATTTAGGCGGGTGTGTCTCTATAACAGCCCCGTAGCATCGTGTGTTTTAAGATGAGAAGATATAGTGGGCCAAGGCCAATGTAGTGTATAAAGCAAGATATCCGATATTCCAGAGTAGTGAAACCGATTTGAAAGTATTTCAATGTTTGAAGGCACTGAACGTTGGAAAAGGTTTCAATGTCCACAAGCCCTTGGATTTTTTTTGAAAAGCTTTGAATGCCTGAAAGTAACTCAATATTCAAAATGAGCTCGAAATTCAAAAGGATTTCAATACACCAGTTGGATCAAGTAAGGAATTGAAAATCTCTGTATTACCGAGCGCAATCCGGGCACTCGGATACACTGGGCAATGCCCGAGGTCAAATATAATGTGGGCAGGGGCAAGATTTTTGACTGAAGGTCCTTCAGATCGTCCAGGTGGAGGGTTAATGCTGCACGAGAAGGTTTGACGTTAACCAAGGAACTTCCCAGTGGTCAATATTATGATACACCTCGGAACGAGATCGAGGGGAAAATCCCGAGGAAAGCTAACAGAATTGTAGATGATTGAAGATCCAATGTACAAGCTGATATGCCGAGCTTCCAGCCTATGCGTCTCTTCACCAAGATAATCTTACAAAACTGGGCCTTTGTGTGGAAGAATGATCCATAACCTAAACCGTCCGACTGCAGCGGATGAAATAGAAGATCAGAAGTTTTCGAGCATGATTTTACGATGGTGACCTTTTAGGAAAGTTGCAATGCATGGAACACACTTATTGATTAGTGTAGTTATGTATAAAAATAAACCAGATGCAAAGGTAAAAGGCACTCAGAGTTCCAGCTATAACATGTCAAACATAAGTGCGTTGTGGAGAACCAAAAATCTAGTTGGTGAAACCGGCTAATCTCTTGCCTCAGGCATCACTGTCAATTTTTTACATAATGCAAGTCGACCTCCACAAAAATGTTAATCTATCGATGATACTTCTTGATACCTTACATTTGATGCCGCCAATGCTCAAAGTGCAAAGCTCTTTAGCCATGATTCCCAATACTCGCAATTATGAGCATCTCGACGCGAGATTTAAGCACCATGAGAACCAGTGAGACGGCTTTCATGTCGCACATCGATACTTTTCGTTCCGCAAAAGGTTTCAGACTTTCAAATCAAGACAGCACAAACTCGACTTCTAACGCGACTTCGCGATGCACAGAGAAGCAATCTACTCTGAATTCGGGACGGCCAGTTTGACAACAAACTACATCCTTTGGCATGCTTTGAAAATATCCGCACGACACGTCTGCGCGTTTCCCTAAAACCAATATACACACATTACAGCGGTGCGCCGTTGACGGAATATTCTTAGGATATGATGATGTGGATATGTTTCCCATGGTCCATATGCATCTGCAAAACTTCTGCAAGAAAGGAAAAGGATTTAATAAAAGTAGGAGAAGAGTCGATTTACGAATTGCTCGGTGCATGCACCCTTACCCTTGCATTGTGACATCTTTTGGTCGAGGGCGTGGGAGAGTCGAGGAACCATTTAAGAAAGTTCTTACCAGCATAAGCGTTATCTAAAATCCTCTCTATTCATCTTCTCGCCCCTGTGGTTTTCGTACTTGTTAAGCAATTTTAGGTAAAGAGCCGCACAAGGAGTCTTGGTGTACATGGACACATTCTGGCATTATCGTCGATCCTGTTTTCCTTTCTGCAGTTCATCATGGAGGAGTTTAATCCTTCGAGGGTTGTATCCAAAAGAATGACAAAGTTGTTCGGAGGTTCTTGACAACATCTAAAATATTGAATGATAAACTCGAAATACGCTTGATCGATAACTATATGCTTACACCATTGATATCCAATCGACTACCAATATTTTTGAACACGCAAACATATATGTACTCCTTGAAAATTACCATCGGAAAGCTCATACTTGCATCGACCCCAATGCCCTCAATCTCTTTCGTGCTACCAGCTAATCGCATGGTCTCCATGTTTTTAAAAGTCAGCCTAGAGCAACACTCCTAACCAGGTCACGGGTGCCAAAGTGTCATGGTACAAGTAGAAGTGAATTCATTTCCTACACAGCCGACTTGTTGAAATACCTCATCGGGTACTCACGGTTGCTCTCGTAATTGGTTTTCGATTAAATTTACCTCGCAACTGTGATACTTGGTCAAACACTCCACGAAATTCCTTATCTCGAAGGATGAAAGTCTATTCGATGTGGGAAAAGTCTTGGGTTTATATTCATAAAGTGAAAGATAGATTGATACTCCCTTGCAGCTCAATGTACATTGTACAAGTATGATGGTATGAGCGCCTATCGATGCACATCGGTTCTACAGGGAATAAAACACCGCCAATGTCACGTCCCACAGTGAATTCCCAACAGCTCATTGTTGGACCATATGATAAAGCGACAAATTCTGAATATTGCGCTGCAAAACATTCTTAACGCCGACTTCAAATTACCCCGCAATCATAATTAATGCAAGCCATTTCATCCGCAGCCCACATCCACACCCACGAGGAAACATTCACTACGGTCAGCGGAGTTCCCAATAGGTAATCTCCGTCAAGTCCGCCAATGCATATGATATTCAACGTTTTGCACTAGATTGAGTCGTACTTATGTGATCATCCAATATTTAAAAGATCTTCGAATCCCTTCTTGTGCGGACAACAAACTCTTTCCTCGCAATCATTTTCTACCGACACCCTCAATCATTTCCACAAGATTTTTGTCGACACCAAAGTATTTATCGAGACATTCACTTCAGGTTCTTTGTTTACAATAGGCAAGGTCGATTTGGAAACTACCTCATCTTTGCTTAAAACCTCGGCACAAAAGTAATAATTGGTTTTCATTCACTCATACTTGTGGCACAAGTCACCACTGTGGCCTGACATCCCACCATGTTATCTACCAGACGTCTCCTCTCCTCCATCCCTCGTACATCCTCTTTTCTCAGGTCCAAACCTAAATTTACGATACGCACACTTGCTACAGAAGTTAAATCATTCAAGATGTCTTCCATGAACGGCATGAACACAAAGCAAGAAGGCGATATCTCCAGCGTCTTCGTCTCACTCTCTGGAGCCAAAGCTACACCCCTCCCAGAACGTTTCGCCGAAATCAAACGCAACCTTATTCGCGGTCACGAACAAGCCGTTCAAGATTCTTTCACTCGTCTCATCAATCGTCTCGCGGTTGAAAATTCTAAGGTCGCACAATTGGGTTCCAAGATTATTCCAAGTGTGACTTTCAAGGATATTGTCGAGGAGAGTGTGTCTGAGGAACAGTTGAAAGATATGAGAGACAAGGGTGTACTTGTTATTAGGGGAGTTGTGGATGAGAAGATGGCGAGAGGTTACAAGGAGGAGGTCGAAAATTATGTTAAACTGAATCCTAGTACAAAGGGTATGTTATTTTTTCATTTTTAACATTCTTATCCACCAGTTCCCCATGACTTGTGTACAATATTCATCTTGAGTATTGAAACAAACCGAGACGAATAAAACTGACAGAAATAGGCTTCCCAGCGAACGACCCCCAGGTCTTCGAACTATACTGGTCACCACCACAAGTCAAGGCACGTGGTCACCCAAACATGATCACTGCTCAAAAGTTCCTCATTAATCTCTGGCATTCCTCCGACCCTAACTCGCCAATCTCATTTTCTCAACCCGTTGTCTATGCCGACCGCGTCCGCATCCGTCAACCTGGTGATGCTGTTTTTGCACTCGGTCCCCATGCCGATGGTGGATCCGTTGAACGCTGGGAACCCAATGGTTACGGTATCAAGGGAGTTTACGATTCCATTTTCCAAGGAAAGTGGGAAGAATTCGATCCTTTTGAGTCTTCATCCCGTGTTCCTGCTGTTAGTGATCTCTACAATGGTGGAGGTAGCTGTTCCATGTTCCGCATGTTCCAAGCTTGGCTCGGTATGTCCCATACTGCACCTGGTGAAGGCACGTTGAAGGTGAACCCTCTTATTCAACTCACCACTGCGTACTTTTTGCTCCGACCCTTCTTTGAACCCATCAAGGAATTGCCCGAGGGAAAAGAAGATCAATACACGGCCGAATTTCTCAGTCCTGAGAATTGGAGATTGATCCCAAATGATAGAATGACTACTGCTCTTCATGGTGCTACGCCTAGTCAGGGACAAGAGATGACTGAGAAATTGCACCCACATTTGGATTTGAAGAATACCATGGTTCATATTCCAAAAATCAACCCAGGTGATTATGTTGCTTGGCATTGCGATAGTAAGTTCTTAATTCCCCAACAAACTTTATAATGTCCTCATGATGCAACTTCATGCTAACCAACCCCGCCCAATAGTGATTCACTCCGTAGACAAAACCCACGCCGGCAAATCCGACAGTTCCGTCCTCTACATCCCTGCTTGTCCACTCACCCCCATCAACGCCGAAGCACTCGCCCGCCAACGCGATACCTTCCTCGCTGGAGTCCCAGGTCCAGATTTCCCAGGTGGAAAAGGTGAGAGTGAACATATTGGTCGACCGGGATTCGAGGAACTCGAAGCATGGACTGGTGAGGAGGGATTGAGAGCAATGGGATTGAGTAAATTTATTGCAAGTGAGAAGGGAGCTGGTGTTGAAGAGGCTGTCAAGATTGGAAATGATTATTTGGGATTTTAGGGATGTGTAGGGTTTGGTGGGGATTTTGATGCGGGATGGATTGCGCATTTGGCGGTTCTAAGGTTACTATCGGAGGGAAAAAGCGAACTCAGATTTGCATTGATTGATTGGCAGGATAGTCTAGGGAGTTGGTGATTTGATAGCGAGCATAGCGTGGTATGGCATGCATGGCGTAGGATTTTACTTTACATTTTCAATTCTTTCATGATCAGTTCTTTTTCTCGTTTGGAATTGAATTTTTGAGTAACTGTTTACACGGTTTTCTCAAATTATCATACCTAGGCAAGGAATAAGAACAATTCGAATTTACATGAAATAGTAGGTACCTGCCTACCTACTATGTAGCTAGGTAGCTAGGTAGCAAAAGTACATAGAATCAATACATTATTAAAATAAAAAATAGAAAACCAATACCGGTATGCACATGTAAGATTACATCCACACTAGGTAATTATGTGCTTGAATGAATGAATGAATAAATGAACAAATGATCGAAAAATCCATAAAAAGAATATCAAGTTGCCGATCTTGTGATTGTGTCGGAGATACGATACTGTTGACCTGAAGAATGATTATATGAACCCAATTAACCACTCCTCAAGGGTGGCGTCACTTTTGGGCAACAGTTATGAGCCCGGTTTGCGGTCCCATGGTCCAGTGGTATCATTTATAATTTCCACTACCAGCGCAACTTGCAATCATCATATTCTTCAGTAAAAAGTTACATTATCGATTATATCGCATCCAATGAGAGTTACTCCTAAAAACTCCAAGCGAGCGATCCCCATGCACCTCGACGGAACAAGCCTCTGAAGAGGGGTAGAGCCAATCAGATGCTCTCAGAACCCTACTCTTGCATACATGCCCCAGAGTCTAGAAAAAATGTTAGACAGTAAAAGGCAGAGGACTATGTTATCCGGCCAATCAACTCAGATCGGATCAGCCAATCATATCCAGGAATAGCCTCAAAAAAATAATGGCATATCCTGATTCGGCAATCCCTGAGGGGGAGTGTTGACCTGAAGAATGATTATATGAACCCAATTAACCACTCCTCAAGAGTGGCGTCACTTTTGGGCAACAGATACGATACTTGGCGTATGTGTGTATATATGCGGCATTACTGTTTATGGTAAGTGGCCGCTACCGCTTTTTTTCGTGGGGTCTAGTGTCTTAGTAAGGTTGATTGATGTAAGGGGAGTATGGTACCGGGGTATAGTATTTAAGCTTATGGTTTTATATTTGTTGTGGATTATTAATAAGGTTAATACTCGGAATTGTTAGATTAGATTAATAAGGTTAAGGTTATTATAAGGTTATGTGATGGGATGGGATGGGATGAAGATGAAGATGAAGATGAAGATGAAGATGAAGATGAAGATGAAGATGAAGATGAAGATGAAGATGAAGATGAAGATGAAGATGAAGATGAAGATGAAGATGTGTACTGGTGTATACCTAGTAGGTATGTAATCTTATGTATTGTAGGTGTATGATGTATTGAATTTTGTATATCAACCTAATGAGTCTTATATATTCGATTATATCCCCATTGTGACGGAAAAGTCGTAAACGGAGTCAATTCAATCACTTAGAATCTAAAACTAAAGAACTAAGAAGATTCTAAGTAAGAAGGTCTTTATATAAAGGGCTAGTGCACGTGAGCCACTAGTGGGTAACAACCGTCACGTAACACCCATCTCAATTGCAAGTAAAGATAAAGTCATCTATCCCTCGTATAATTCTATCGCTATCATAATCTTATATAGTATCTAGATGAATAAATAAGACTCAATTATCCTTAAAGATTATTCTGTAATTAGTCTTCCTTAGAACAGCATTTCTATTAGTAAAGAGAAAAAGGATCCAATTTTATACTTGATAAATAAATATTATATTTCTAAGTGTTTTGTAAGATTTTATAAGGTTATTGTAACGATACTGTACTGAAGGCAGCAGCTGCCTGAGGTTTCATCTTGTTGGTAGTTGTGGGTTAAGGCTTTATCACTGGTATTCACTTGTGTGACGGAAAAGTCGTAAACGGAGTCAATTCAATTACTTAGAATCTAAAACTAAAGAACTAAGAAGATTCTAAGTAAGAAGGTCTTTATATACAGGGCTAGTGCACGTGAGCCACTAGTGGGATAACAACCGTCACGTAACAACTTGGAAGTGAATTCGTTACTAGATCAAGTAGAATGTAGGTAAACTAATTGATAACTAAGTTGAGCACGAAGCTCCTATACTATGAAAATAATGAATGTTTATATACTGATCCTTTCCAGGAGCCTGCAGGAGCCTGGAGGAGCCTACGCTCCTGGGGCTTAATCACGTGATCCCTACTTGTCCGACGTGATGGTGAATCGTGACAGTTATCTGCTTGTTCCTGTGGTTACTATTCTCATTTATAGCATTACCTTATCTATCTAATGAGAAATTTCATCACATTGACCAAGCTAACTAACTGCTCAACTTTTAAGGTTACGCTGTATATTTAACTCGTGTAATGTACTTATCATCGGTGTTTGCTCCTGCTCCTATAGATGTGAAAGCAAGGATCATTGTTGTATCAGCAACTTTCATATACAGCTTCTTGGCCCCAAAAATATAATATAATATATATTTAATCCTAACCTTACTCCTATCGAAACTAAACATCGATACTATTTGAATTTTTCGTATAATAATAATACTTTGACAACTTAAATCATGATAGGAAGCTTAGGAACACCCCTTCAAGTTCCCAATTCATTTGCATCCTTGACCTGCAGCTCAGAGCTACAATCCCAATTCCAATTGTAATCCTATCCGCAAATCAGAAGAAAAAGAATCACTGTATAACCTTATATATAAAGAAGAACATCAATCACACCATCATATCCTGAGGAAGTTTGAGCATTTCGGGAGAAATCGCTTGATTTCTCTTTTTCACTACTAAAGTAAGAACGACTGTATAAATTGCGCAGAAATTAAATATATTTGAACTTTAGCTTGTGAGAATGAAATATCAAATTTTGGGATTTTAATAGATGTATAGACATATAGAATATAGATGGTATTACTTAAAACAAGATTTTACTAGGAAGACTTTGGATATAGATCTGAAAGAAAAAGATCAAAAAATAGGTAATAAATACCAGATATAAAGACTAATTTTAATCAAAATATTGGAAATTGTTAAAAGATTGGGTGGAAGAGGCCTCTATTTTGACTATATTACTACACGTGTAGGCATATTAAGATATCCTCTTGGTATCCTCGGAGGGGACCAATATGCCTGCTTATGGTTCGTCTAATCTAGCCTGTTTAGGTAACCGTATTACTAATCACGACACGTGATTAGTACCGGTAACTTCTATTCCTTTTAACAGAAATGCAATATTCCGGGACCAGAATAAAATAGTCAATTGTAAGATTAGTCTAGATGATCATCCTCAATGATTAGAGATACTAGGGATATTCACCCTACCATCCACATCCACACATCTAAGATTATATTTTCACTAATAAACCGAGGCTCGATTTGTGCTTCAAATTCCCCCTTCGCTTATAAGTTATTCATGAGTAAAATTTCCTATCAATTTAATTTCTTAAGCCTAGACATAGACATCTGAATCTTGCTAGTAACCTTTAAGTCTACGAATATTAATCAACACAACAAAACGAGTAAAATAGCATCAATTCGGGGCCTAAAAAATCTCACTTCTATTCTTCAATACTAGGTTTTGAAAAGAGACCGCGCTAAGAATCCCTATTATATCCACGCATGCTCAAGCACACTCCTTCCTATACATACATAAATGCCCCTCTAAACCAAACCAAGAACCACAGCCACCGAACTAATAGTAACAATCACCACCACCAACAAAAAATTATCCAATTTCTCCACCCCGTTTGTAGAAGTATGACTTGTACCAGTAGTAGTAATAGTACTAGAATGATGTCCTGGCATAGTAGTAGTTGTACTAGCTACACTAGATAATGCATCGTTTGAGGTGATTCCGTGGACAAGTTGGGATATGATTCCTGAATTTATGGGCTGGATATTATTATACCATGATTTGGTATCCCCGATGTTTCCTTGTGGATAGTATTGGCAAAATGTGAATTGCCAGGGTAAGTTGTTTGTGAAGGTTGGTGCGGAACCTGCAGCTGGATGGGATTGATGTTAGTTTATTTATTGAAGGAGGATAGCTAGGAGCGGATTTTCATAAAAGAAAGATAACAAACATACGACAATTATTCCAGCCACATCCAACCTGCGTTGTTCCATTCCATATCGTTTGTGTGAAATCATCACTAGCAATACTGCCAATGGGGAAAGTTGGTAATTTTGGACCACCATCCGCACTATAGTATTCAACAGATTCTGCTCCCCAGGCATTAACAACATCTAATACACCAGGCGCATCACTCATACCACCTAAATTAATAGCCATAAAGCTAGTAGATCCAAGATCTGGATCCGTCACAACTAACTGTGAAGACTAAGCATTAGTATCAAAACAGATGATGTAAGGTTAACGAATTATAAAAAAAATAAACATACCGTATCATTCCAATCACAACAATGAACCCAATCGGCACTCCAACCGGCTATAGTATCATTCCAAATAAGGTCATCGTATTTGAATAAACCTCGATACCAATTAATTCCCCAAAGAATTTGGGCTTGGAATTGTGTAGGGGAACTGTATCCTGTTTGCCATGGCTGAGCTTGGGTATTCAGTGTGGGCATGTTGAAGTGACCGGATACGTAAGGTGTATATGTGACACTAACTGTAGATAATCTAGATATGTCATTTGTTGTAGTTTGGGAAGGTCGTGGTATGATTGTGACGAATCTTTCTGCCGAAATGGGTATTGCATTCAGATTTTCGGTGGCCGTTATTTGTATGGATATGGGCGTCGAAGTTTGAATTACCTTTGAGCTTGGTAGTGGGTTTGAGGAAAAAGCTGGCCCTGTAGTTGATGATTTTGTGGTCAAAAGATCGGATTGCGGCATTGCAATCACAGGGCTAGAGCTCAGAAGAAAAGAAATCAAGACAGAAGGATGCGTAGTGATTGAACAAGCAATCATTAAGCTGATAATCATCGTGAAGAAGGTCCGCTCAAACGTACTTGCTATACCTGCACTCTCAATACTGGATATCGTAGCAGTGGTACTGGTTGTAAGAGCAGAAGTGGTTGAGTCCAATGGGTGGTTAGAAAGTGTTTTTGTAGCGGTCTTTGTACTGACTGAATTGGTAAACAGTGAAGATCTTGAAATCCCGTCAGAAATTTCATCTAAGGCTTCCCACCCTAACTTCCATACATTCTCAACCCATTGCGGATCGTCATAAGAAAGTCCATCTGGATTCCCTGGTGGATAGTACTGACATATCACATATTGCCAAGCTTCACCGTCAGAAGCGATACTTTCATCCCAAACAATTGCTATAGTATCAAATTTATATCTGTACCAGTTCACACCTTCAAGCATCAACGATTGAAACTGCATAGATGAGCGAAACACAGTCTCCGCTGCAGGAGCCCGAGTTTTGAATGTGGGTGTAATGGTTGGCTTAGACACCGCTTCCATATGTTGAGTTCCTGTAAGGGAAGCAGAAATTTCCACTTGAGATGTTGCATCAGCAAAGCCAAAAGCCAGAAGAGGGACCATAATCGAAGGATACACAGCGACCAAACCAATGACAAAAGCCGAGGTGACAACCACCTCAAAAAGACTGTGATGAAGCATATTGGCAACCCCCTGGCTATCCACTCCAGTAGCAGCGGAAGAACTACTAGTTGTACTACTAGTACTACTCGTGCCGGTTGAACTGCTCAGACCAAAACCATCAACGGCAACAACGCCTTCCCCCAAATTCCCGGATTCTAACTCTCCCACATTGTTACTCCAGTCTTTGAGGCTTCCTTGATTTCCTTTGGGGTAGTATTGACATAATAGAAATAGTGCAACTTCGGCTGAAGCAGGAGAGGGGTCTGGTGATGATCCGGGTGCTAGCACAAAATTGGATTTTAGCGTTTTCTCTCTGTCTCTCTTGTTTCTCTTTCTCCTCAAGGGACCATAAAACGAGAGTGGCAAGTGACACAAAAGATCTTGTTCTCAACAGTGTGAGAAATTATAGAGGAATACTCACGGCAATTATTCCAAGCACATCCAACCTGTGTTGTATTTTTCCATACCATCTGAGTAAATTGTTTCGTAGAATTATTCATTCCTGGATCCGACCAGTTATAGAACTGACGTTCCAATCCCAAGTAATTTATAATCCCAAAGACACTTGTTGGTATAACAGATACAAATGATTTGCCTATGTCTGGAGTGGACTATGATCCCGAGAATAAGTACAACGATTATATGTAAAGTAGCCACGATAACGGAATGCTTCAGACTAGGAAGTCCAACATACCTCAAGTTCCCAAACACATCTTGCCACCCAGTCAGAACTGGTATCAGCCAGGGTATTATTCCAGACTAGCGGTTTTGCACCATGCGCAGCTCTGTACCAATTCTGAGCTTGAAGAATCTGGACTTTGAACTGGCCTGGAGTGCTAAATCCCGTTTCCATTGGTGAAGCTTGTGTGCTTAGAGGCGGTTCTGAAATTTGGGCATCAGTAGGGCTGGATCTGGTGGACGTAGTTGGAGCTGCTTTGGAGTCATTTTCACTAAGACTGCGTGATGTTGCTGTCAAGGAAAGTGGAAAAAAAAATTTCATTGTAGATGGAGAAGTAAGTGTAGTACTGGTATCGACGAGGACGCAATGTGCAGTTTCTGGTGGATTTGGAGTTGGAATGTGAGTTTCATCTGATTCTGTTAAGCTTGTGAAGGTTACCAAGGTTTCAACACCCATTGACTTTGCTGCCTCATCGCTCACCCAAGCTCTTGCCAAGTCAGAGAACAAAAGGAGAGAGACGAAGTTGGAAAGAAACATTACTACTGCCAATTGTATCTTTCAAAACTGTTGTTTGAAAATATTTGGCAAAAAGTATTTGCAGAAATACTACTTGCCCAGATTTTTCAAAGTGAGAAATTAATTAAAAGTTAAGACCCTGAAAGAAAACCAGTGGAATGAAATAACCTGATCTATAATCGAAAGAAATCAAATACTATGAAGATCCCACCTCTCAGTGTTATAAGCCACCTTGAGTTTACCACAGAAAGATGTTGTTATGGGACTTGTTTTTTCTTTCAATATTTATTAATTTCTACTACTTCTTCTTAGCTCCAATTTTGAAGTGTGAATATACTCTCATCTGGAAAACCTTTCACACCACATGCACAACAGTGTCTTTAATCTCATCATGGTTAGCCCATCAAGAGAAATGAAGTCTGTAGCCATGTCTCATTCAATGCTATGTGAGGTATTTTTCTTATAGCTGATTAAATTCTAATCTCTTCAGCTTAGGACCAACAAGGCTGGCATATACTCACTCACATATTGACAGATCAACGCTAGCTGAAATATCTTGATTCTTTTGATTCATCAGATAACAAGTATACATGTCATTTAAAATTCCAACTCCCAATCCAAGAGCCCACTTTTAGTTGTTCCCGATCTCTGCCTTTACCCATTTCTCTAAACCTCCTCTAGCAATAATCTCTTGCACATTGGGTGGTAATTCTCCAACCTTTTGGCTCCACTTCTCTCCGCCTTCACCTTCCTGTACCTCTACTTTGCTTCGTCTAACGTCCCACACAAACTTCCATCCTGTTCTTCTAGTCAAGATCTTCTCTCCTTGTGGCACAGCTTGTTCAGCTGGCTTTGGTGAGTCAAGACTTTCGCTGTTTTCACTTGGCTCAGTAACCTCTTTCTTTGGTACTGGTGCAGAAGCAGCAAAGTGCTCCCTCAATCTTTGTACCAGTCTTGGAACTTCTACTCCCATTAGAGCGTTATTAATACTATTTCTGGAGAAAATGTTTCCAAAGCTTCCAGCAACTACCATAGGAATCTTTTTGGCGAGGATCGCCGTAGCAGCTTGCTCCCTTGAGCTACCACATCCGAAATTGAAACCAGAGACGAGAATATCACCCTCACGAGCGATTGTGCGGAATTCCTTATCGTAATTCTCCATGCACACTTCGGCCATTTTTTCAACCGAGACACCATCTTGGTAGGTATATTTTCCTGGATAGATGGCATCAGTGTTGACGTTATCGGCATCACAAAAAACAATCTCTCCCTCAACCTTTTCTGGAAAACCAGGGAGGATCTCAGTCAAAGTTTCGGTTTCAGTTTCGTCAGATTTCGAGGAAGTGCCGAAAAGGCTAGACTCAGCTCCGTCGACAATCGACTCTGCTTGCGAGATAAGTTTTTCGAGTGCTTCCTCGATGCTAATGGCTTTGTCCTCTTCAACATTTCCATTACCTTCACCTAGAACGACTTTGTTAACCCCAACGGGTTGCTCGTACCATCCAGGACTGGAGATATAGCCACTTAGAGCACTAGCGGCGACAAGCTCCGGACTTGCCAAATATGCCTTGGCGTCGGTGGATCCCATGCGTCCTTTGAAGTTTCGGTTACTTGCACTAATACCAACCTCGCCTGGCTCTAGCAATCCAGTACCGAGACCGATACAAGGACCACATCCAGATGGTAAGGGTTGTGCACCAGCTGCGAGAAGTGCTTGCCAGTCACCTGCCGCTTCGGCAGCCTCTTGCTCAGGGATGGAAGCAGCAGCAATGTAAAAATTGACACCCTCGGCGATTTTAGGAATAGTCTTATCAGGAGAAGACTCAGCGGCGTCCTTGAAAACCTTCGCAGCAGCAGCGAGATCGGAAGCACGAGAATTAGTGCACGAAACGAGGTATGCCCTGTTGAGCTTGATCTTTTGGGCTTCCAAATCGCGGATAGGTGTGGCAATTTTGACACTGTTAGGGCCAGCCACGTAAGGAGAGAGAGTTGAAAGATTGAGGTATAAAGATTTAGCATATGTAGCTCCCTTATCTGCTACAAGCTGGTTTTGGACGAGATCATCAATACGAGCATGGGTAAAGCGGGGTTCCTTGCCATTTTCGGGAGCAAACATTGCGCTTGTGGTAGCCTTATATCTTAACCAGGACTCGAGGACTGAGTCGATTGGAAACAATCCTGATAAAGCACCCCATTCCGTTGTCATGTTTGCGATAGTAAGTCTGTCATCGACAGAGAGACTGCGCATCGTTTGTTCCGATCCCGTGAATTCAATGGCATGGTTCAGAACGTCATCACTGTTGAACAAACCGCAAAGTGCAACGATAACATCTTTCCCTGTAACTCCAATCGGTAACACTCCAGTAAGGGTTACCTTGGCGATTGGTGGAATTTGCCACCATGTTCGACCTGTTGCCCAGATACTTGCCGCATCTGTTCGTACCATAGGCGTACCCAAGCATCCAATACCTCCATACATATTACTATGACTGTCTGAAGCGACGGTGACAGTTCCAGGCCAAGCATATCCTTCCTCTACCATGATCTGATGTCCAATTCCTCGTCCTGCCGGATAAAAGTCCACCCCTTGTTGCCGTGCAAATTCCTCAATTTGTTTGTATTTCTTAAGGTTTGTTTCGCTCTTGTTTTGTACATCGTGGTCGAGGGTGCAAACTATTTGATTCGTATTGTGGATTTTAGTTGCGCCAATCGACATGAATTTGGTTGCGACAGGCCAAGAATTGCTAGGTGATATTAGAATAATGAGTGCACCTTTGGAGGTATTGACTCACTCATGGGTCATGCAGTAATGCGGGGACAGGGTAACATAATCTGTACATTTCCAGTCAGTACATTTTTCCAAACAGCTACTCCCATAGCGAATGCAAATTCGATAATCGCATGTTTCCTGGGGTTCCTGTTATAAAATGGTAATTCCATACCTCCAGACTTCACAAACTTATCCTTTGCAAGTCCAAGGGAATATCGTTGAACAATTTTCTCTGTGAGGGTCTGCGCAACTCGAGGTGTGGTTTTCAGGGAGGATAAAATGGCTGAAGAAGCTGGATCTTCTGTCTGCGAGTGAAAAACATCTTGCCAACGTCTTGCCGTCGCTGTATATGCACGATAACCCCCGCGTAGAGCTCCCAATTCGTATAAAGGACGGGAAGCCCTAACTCGCAGGCCCTTGGGACCAATTCTCTAATGGAAATATCATCAGCGATAGCAATTTTGGATCAGATATGATACTTACCAATAACATAGCTCAAGAATTCATTGATTACTTTTTGAGATTCAATAAATTCAAAAATACTCTCCAGATTTTATCGGATAACCACCAGAATCCGCCGATAACCTATCAAAGTCGAGTAATCAAAAGTGGTCACAAGAATTCTGCCAGGCTAACACTAATTGGATTAATGGTTATGTCCTGAATCGGCGTCGATGTGATTGGTGGAGAGTTACTACATTATTCAAATTCTTGACCTGTGCCAAGCGACGTATATAAAAAGTGTTCGAAAAGTAGCTTCATAAATCTTTACTGTATGATGACGGCGCCAGGGCTTTGTACTCCCATTGATTATTTCTATTGAGATTGACTTCTATATGCTGAAATTCTTGCAATTGGAGACTGAACAAGAATTCTCTAGCCGCTGCATTTGGATGGTATTTCGTGACGCAAAATGACCTCTTTTTTGAAGTTGACATGAAATATTAGTTCCAAGGTTTCCATTTACTCTCAACCACCAAGCTCATTGATGTGAAACTAACGGCTCTGCATCTATGAAGGCAGTGATAATAGAAATTGCTTGCAGCAATTAACCGTGTTATCGTTGATGATTCTGGACCTACAGCTAGCTCTTCCCAAAGCTCTACATAGAGCATTACTTGCGGCTTCTACCTTGGTAGAATCTTGTCTTGAAGCAAGCGCAACAAAGATATAGTTCATCTATAGGCTTCTAGTCTTCTCAGGTACATCATCGTTGAACTCAAATGAAGACAATGGCTACCATCAAGCTTGTTCCTTCCTATATTGATGAATGCCGTCGTTTCTGTTCTCTATGTCAGTTCAATGTCTTTCTACGGTCTCTCTGGACTCGAAGACTATTGGAAATCTACAGCAAAGCCAAAATCATGAGTGCCACGGGATGTTCCAGTTTTCCAAATGACTGCGGTCCACTTTCAGTTAATATTGAAATCGAAGGAGTCGGCGTATGCTTTCCTCGAGATATTCAGCCTTCGAGCTTCCCCATACCAAGAATATCACTGACTTTTGGTCAAGTTTTACATCTCATTCATCACCACAGCGCTATTAACTCTCTTGGCCGCCGTTTTACGTCTCCAATGCCAGCTTGCACTTCATTCCCACGAGTACGCGGAACAAGCGGATCTTGAGTATCATGATTTCGCTCACAAGCCAGACAAGGATACAGTTGCCAAACTTTATCACCTGGCCAAGGAAAGGATGCGATTTTACAGACGATGGATTCTGCTCCTCTATTCCAAGAAGCCCAACCTCCACAGATACAAGTTACTGAATGCTGCTTTGTCCCCTCTCATTCTCTCACTTGCGGACCAACAACTAGTGATAGGCTTAGCTGTTATGATTGCTGGTCTCTACAATTTTGATACGATCAGCACATATCATTACAACATTATCGTGTATCTAGCTTGGTTTCCAAGCTTCACGCATGCCGTTGCTCTCGTTTCCTTGGGCGGTCATTTTTCGCAAAACCACATTTTGGGTGGACTTAGATTTTGTGGATACATCGGCAACTTTCTACTTTTCATTGTGGCACAATCCCGAGCAAGAAGTTTTGGGAACACATCCGGTCTTTTCAGATCTTTCAACAGTGAGAAGATAAATGGAGAAGCAGCAGCTTGTCTAGCGAAATGTGCGACAGCGGTTCCATACACAGGCTACGAGCATCCGCTTCGAATCGCCATGATAACGTTACTCTTTTTCCAAGCATTTCTGAAATGCATTCCACAGTGTACTAGAAATGGATTCAGCCTTTCTCTTTACGGTTCGTGTTTGAAAATCTTTCGTATCACTAGTCGAGAGAGATTGTGCCTATGGCTAGCATTTGTTTTCCAGGGGTTCATCGTATTGTTTTGGCCATTGCCAATTCTTGTAATAGTACTCACAATGATATTTGGCATTAACCATGCTCTCATAATGAGAGATGGCTCTCAATATCCTGGTTTAGAAATCACGGAAGACTTCATCACACAGCAGAATGCTTGGAAATTTGGACAATTCGTTGCCTGTATCCTCTTAATATTACCCATGATTTCAGCACTTGAAGGTTATCTGAGTAAGTCTTCAACCACAAACCTTACATAAATAACCAAGACAAAAACTAACACCCAGACAGACGAGCGAGAAAAAATCCGCAACGAAAACCAAGCAGCAGCTCTCCCAAGCCACAATTCCCAATGGAGACATCGCATAAACATGCTATTGAAATTCACCCATCTCGGCAAACCACCCAGTACAAACAACCAGGGACTTCGTAGTCGCATAACCAGCTGGGCTGATAATAATAGTGTGGATCATCCCTTATACAGCAAAAGAGAGGAAAGACCTAATCCTCATCAAATGTCTTCGAGATTATCACAACCTCGTGAACGACAGATGTCACAGCCCCTTCCTCTAAGACTATTTACCAGTGAGTCTGGTGAATCGATTCTTCTTCCTTGCAGCGAGGATGCTTCGCCAGGGTTGGAAAGTGTTAAAAAGTCATGAAATAGTGGCTCTATTGTGTTGTATGTTTCTTAATATGAGATATCTCGTTAAAAGGTTATTACTCTTAGTTGGTTGACCATGGGTAGCAGCGCATTAGTTTATGACTATCATAATTTAATATTACTCATCAACGCTATGTTTTTATCGGTACAGATTAATAACTAGTAGAATTTATTGGTTCCATCTATTCAATCGACCGGTTGCCTTTTGCGAAATTTATTTTCCGGCTATCTATGATGGACAATTCTTTCCTTAGCAGGCATAGCTCGAGCCGTTCTCTCCATCACCGTTCTCGTCTTGGTGCTTCATTCATTAAGAGCCCTCATATTTATAGCTTTTTTTCAACTCAGTCCATACATTGACAGTCCTCCTCTCCATAATTCTCCTCGTTTCATTCCTCCCTGCGTTAAGAGCCCTCCTCTCAATAGCGCTCGCCTCAGTCCTCAATGTATTAAGAGGTCTCCCGTCTGTAGCCGGCTCCATCAAAGTGCTCCATACATCAAGAACCCTCCTCTCCATAACCCTCCTAATCTCAATCCTACATGCATAAAGATCCCAACACCACCAATCTAGCCTCGATCACCCTGTTCCGTGCTCTAGTAGCAACGACTTACAAGATGAGTTTCATAAAGCAAAGCAATCGACAAAGCACCAAACAACAAGCTAGAGTATACTTTCTCAAATTCCTAAATATTCCAGATTAGTTCCCACCCTATTTGCAAAGCCGCTAACGATTAGTTTAGCACGATAGACTGAACGAAGTTCGCGCATATGGGGCCCCCGGGTCACGCGAAACTGTATCATTTTGCCTCGCCTTGCCTTACCTGTTCAGCAAAAATCTGTACAAAAAATCAAAATAAATTCCTAAATTTTATACATAAGTCATAACAGCACTGCATCAGCCATTCCTCAAAAACTTCATCCCCACAAACTTTCAGATATATTTTTAAGCTTGCCGTTTCTCTGTAACCATGGCAGCCCCTATGTATTCTTATCTTAATTGAATCATTGCCTTCTTAAGCTGGACTTTAGGTCTGGTCTGATGGCTTGCTAGGATGGGAAGAACTAATGATTGCGTAGGGATTATTTCGGTGGCTCTATCGACTTCATTGTTTAACTCTTTTAGAAGTTAGAACATCTCGATGGTTATGATATTCCTCTATATAATCTGACTGGGGATTTACCAAATCCTTTAAAGTATCATGATTGCCCGATATTGTGAGCTCTTGCCGGTTCATCATGCCGAAATCGGAAAACACTGGGTATGGGTATGGTTGAATGGATTACCTCAACAGTTTCCCGTCCCGTTCCTTGCAATGAATAAACCTTGATTCTTCTTTGTTCTTTGTGACGGCAGAGACATATGATTTATACACTTTTTTCGATCAGAGGGGTGATATCACGCACGACTTGCATTCATTCGCCCAAGAGTACCTTGTGATTCCATTGCTTCTCTAAGCTTTATGCGAGAAGCATGCCACCCACCATCTTTAGTCAATCCAATCTCTGCGAAACATTTATAAATTATAATACCATTACAGGCAGCCCTATTCCTCTATCTCTCTCTCCTTATCCCCCCACTCCTATTATGCCATGTTCAGATTACGGAGTACATCTAAAGGGACCCCAATAAGCGGATATTGATCTTCGTCGTCGATTGTAAGACTTGTAATATTCATCGCCCCAGTCTTCGTACTCCGAATCTTCTGAATCTTCCCCTTCATCACTTTACCCTCTTCCGTCTTCCCTGTTCCCAATCTATTCTTCCTGCCCTGAATACAACATGCTTGTGTGTGCAATGATTGATTGATAGGCGATTGTTCTAACAATTCTTAGAATATGTTATAATCCACTTGGTATAATGACATTGCGCCGTAGTATTGATGAATGCAGGACGGCACCGAAACGTATAGAAGTTTCCAACATTCAAGCAATTAAAATTCATTAAACTTTCTCATCAATACCTATCATACATTATTAAAACTACAAGTTGCGACGCACCCACCAATCAATAACCGCTTTGCTCCTTTCTATTATCCTCCGCCTTAGCACCCTCATCAGCACCCCTAACAGCCTGTTCATCACCTCTTATCTTCGCAAAGTGTTCTTTAATATCTTCTGCACTAATAGCCTGTCCACTTTCTGCAAACTTTTGAAAAAATGGCTTCAATTTATCCTTCAAATGATTGTACGCCATTACACCTTCAATTGCCCGAACACGATCAACATTCTTAAGAGCACTTTCGCCACGATCATATATGCTTCCGCTACCGACAGTGCTTCCTCCATCACCCCCTTCTGATACTGGCGGCTCGTAGGTTTCCTCCTCCTCGAGAAGTTGTGGATGTTTCGATAGTTTTGGAAAGCAATCTGAACAATGACAGAGATGATCTCGAAATTCGGACGTGAAAAACAAAGACATTTGACCATCTAGTGCTTTTGGTAAAGCCTTGAATTTGCATGTTGCAGGAGTGCTGTTATCGTTGCTTTTCGATTCCTCTCCGGCTGGCTTTCCTCCTTCACTCTTGACTCGTTTCGAAGCTGAAGAACCATTAGAAATCTCATCATCCTCGGACTTGCGCTTTCTAGACTCAGGTATCGGCGGGGTAAGTAGATTCATAGATTTGGTCGGAATGTCACTCTCAGGAGAAGGAGCAGCACTCCTTTTGAAAACAGGCGCGAGAAAACCAGGTGTGCCGGCATATCTTTTGATCCATGGATTTGCATCAACACATTTGTAACAAATAAATCCTTCAAAATCGTCTTCATCAGGAAATCCTGGAGGTAAAGGTGGATCTTCCTCCTCATCCTCTTGCGCGACTGTATCGCTTTTCGGCGCATTCGTTTCAATTTTGTTGTGCCCAATTCCATCATTATCTGCTTCTATCGCGGCTGGTTCCACAACTTCTGCAATTGATTCCAAAGGGCCTTCATTCTTTTGCTTCGAATTCTTGGATGAGCTCTTATTGCTCATCGTTTCGTACCAATTTGGACCTAAACCTACAATACATCCAGGATGCCACCAATCCTCGCCACAACCATCTTCATCAGCACCGCCTAGTCCTAAGCATTGAAACATCGTACCCTTCTCTTTGTAAGCATCATAGTCGCATGCGCAACCGCAGAAACGATTTCTGAAATTGTGATTGTATTTATTCTTGGAATCTGGAGCTTCTGAGTGTACATCACCCTTTGTGTTTGTCTCTGCATTGATGCGCAAGCTGCATGGTGAGGTTGATGGGAAACGTGTCGTGCCACAATCACAAGTAAAGTTCCGTTTGTTGAATAGTTCCACTAGATTGTGTTCGCCGTGACATTGTACTGAGCAAGAATAACAGACGCCGGCAGGATTATATGGATCGGATGAGTTTAAAGGAGCTGGATTGCATGTCAAACAAGCAAACAAGATTTGTCGCAAAGATCCAAGAGGCTTTGTGCAGGTATCAATACTCTATTTCCTCAATCAGTAAAGTATTCATGGAATTGAGCAGTAGTGTATGGTTACGTATGGTAATGCTTCACGCGCCTCGGCTTCGAGCTCTAGTTGAGATGTGATAAATCTAGTACATCTTTTAGTATGCAATTAATTGTAAACTTCGCACGACATACTCCGCTGCTGTATGGGAATCATCCGACTTCTGGGAGGAAAAGCTCTGGCTTCGCGACGTGCCACCGGTTTGGCTAGCAGAAGCTTCATCTGGCTGCACATTTGGCTGCGCATTTGGTAAAGATTCCATAGTCAGTTATTTTCAAAAGTTATTCTCAAATGAAAATGTGTCGTGGCAGAAATGTAAATTAAAAAATGAGAATGAGGTTCATGATTGTCATTGTCATGATTGTCGCAATGTTGAGCCCCCGCCAAAAACCACTTTACGCGATCAGCTTTGTAATGGGTTTAGCTTCGCCGCGTCGCGTCGACACAACAGATTTTACGTGTTTTCCCCAACTCTTAATTTATAATTTATGCAAGCACTTCAACTTTTAATATCTCTATTTGAACTTCAGCTCAATCCACCACTCGTACTGATTCATTTTCCTCGCGCCGTTCTTAATACTTTACATCAACTTTCATCCTTTAATATACTATGAGGTGGGCATAATTCATCTCCTCAATCACAACTCCCCCTACCTCAAACGTTTATTTACTCCTAAACAATATTGACTATTTACGTTTGATAGTTCCCCTTTGCGAAATAACATGTCGTCTGCGAACCGTGGTGTCGACAGCAGCCGAAATCGTCGCAAGCGCTCCAGGGAACCAGAAGATGAAGACCTTCCAGGCGGTGCTGCACCTTCTAGTCCACCTGGAGACTTCAGATCTTCCCCGCCAGCACCAATTCGACACGGCGTCGAAGATGAGGATGATGACGAGATAGAAGATGATGTTGAGATAGCCCTCGATATTGATGATGCAGACGAGATGGCCGAAGATGAGGATGGAATTGATCTTTTCGCTGGAAACTACGAACGAGATTACAATGCCCGGGACGATAGAAACTACGAAGGTGCGGACATTGATGACGAGGGGGACTATGAAGAGCTAGATGTCGCTGCAAGAAGACAACTCGAAGCTAGATTGAATCACCGAGATCGAGAACTTGCTAGACAGCGTCGCATGCCAGCTGCTTTCTTGCAGGATGAGGATGAGGATGGAGACCTGGATTTAATGAATCAACCAAGACGCAGACGCCATCATTATGACGAAGATGAGGATGAAGATATGCAAGAGGATATTATGGAAGAGGAATTATCCTTGGAGACTTTACAAGATGTTAAGTCATCAAGTTTGGTTGAGTGGATTGCTACACCATCTGTCCAAAGAACTATTAGGAGAGAGTTCAAAGCTTTCCTTACGGAATACACCGACGATCATGGAGTTTCTGTTTATGGTAGTCGCATCAAGACTCTCGGAGAGGTCAACGCAGAGTCGCTGGAAGTCTCTTATGATCATTTGTCCGCCTCAAAAGCTATTCTCGCCTATTTCTTGGCCAACGCTCCAGGTGAAATGCTTCAGTTGTTTGACGAAGTTGCTATGGAGGTTACCCTACTGCATTATAACGATTACCAGCAAATTCATTCCGAAATTCATGTCCGCATTACTGACTTACCTGTTCATTATACCCTACGTCAACTACGTCAAACACATTTGAACTGCCTGGTTAGAGTCAGTGGTGTGGTTACTCGTCGAAGTGGTGTATTTCCACAGCTAAAATATGTCATGTTTGATTGTTCTAAATGTCACACGAGACTCGGTCCTTTCCAACAGGAGTCTAATGTGGAAGTTAAGATTTCATTCTGCGCGAATTGCCAATCTCGTGGTCCTTTCAACCTCAACTCTGAAAAGACTGTCTACCGCAATTACCAAAAGTTGACTCTCCAAGAATCACCGGGAACTGTTCCCGCCGGTCGTCTGCCCCGCCACCGCGAAGTTATTCTTCTTTGGGATTTAATCGATAAAGCTAAGCCTGGTGAAGAGATTGAAGTAACGGGTGTTTACCGCAATAACTACGATGCTCAGTTAAATAACCGAAATGGTTTCCCGGTATTTGCAACAATCTTAGAGGCTAACAACGTTGTTAAATCTCACGATCAGCTTGCTGGTTTTAGACTCACGGAGGAAGATGAACATGAGATTCGCGCGCTCTCGCGTGATCCTCAAATTGTCGACAAAATTATCAACTCGATTGCACCAAGTATTTACGGCCATACCGATATCAAAACAGCTGTGGCTCTGTCACTTATGGGTGGAGTCGCAAAAGTCGCTCAAGGAAAGCATCATATTCGTGGTGATATCAATGTACTCCTTCTGGGAGATCCAGGAACAGCGAAATCACAAGTTCTCAAGTATGTCGAGAAGACTGCTCACAGAGCTGTGTTTGCCACAGGTCAAGGAGCTAGTGCTGTTGGTCTTACAGCTAGTGTACGCAAAGATCCTCTTACTAGCGAGTGGACTTTGGAAGGTGGTGCTTTAGTCCTTGCAGACAGAGGCACATGTCTTATTGATGAGTTCGATAAAATGAACGATCAGGATAGAACATCTATTCATGAAGCTATGGAACAACAAACTATCTCTATTTCCAAAGCCGGTATTGTCACAACACTTCAAGCTCGTTGTGGTATCATTGCTGCCGCAAATCCAATTGGTGGTCGCTATAATTCAACTATCCCCTTCTCGCAAAATGTCGAGCTCACTGAACCAATTTTGTCTCGTTTTGACATTCTTTGCGTTGTTCGTGATACTGTGGATCCAGCTGAAGATGAACGGCTTGCCAGATTTGTTGTGGGGTCTCATGGGCGTTCTCATCCAGGGAGCCAGCCTACGGATGAAAACCAAGCTTCTATGGAAACAGAGCATGACGCTGAAATGCGAGATAGCGCTATTAATGGCGGTGAGCCCAAGCAAGAAGGTGAAATCAAGCAAGAATTGCTTCGGAAGTACATTCTTTATGCTAGAGAAAGATGTAGTCCAAAGCTATACAATATTGATGAGGAGAAAGTGTCGAAGCTTTTCGCAGATATGAGAAGAGAATCATTAGCAACCGGAGCATATCCTATTACTGTAAGTAGATACACTCCTCTTTCTTAAACCACCTTTCTTACCCATTTTCTAGGTTCGTCATCTCGAAGCTATCATGCGTATCAGTGAAGCATTCTGTCGAATGCGACTTTCTGAATATGTCTCCGCGCAAGATATTGATCGAGCTATTGCTGTCACGATTGATTCTTTCGTTGGTAGTCAGAAGGTCAGCTGCAAAAAAGCACTTGCTCGTGCTTTCGCAAAGTACACCCTTGCAAGACCTGGTGGTGGAAGGAGGAATAGAAATTCAGAGAGAGGGCAGAGGGCGGCCACTGCTGCGATGGCTTAATGCAGATATGAATGAATATTAAGACGGGAGGGATTCGGGAGCACTATACTTTTTGCGGTTACGTACTTGGCTAAAAAGGCCAGCTTGTCGTGCCTAGTCTGGCAGTGGATTCGATGATCAATTTAGGTCGCATGGATAAGTTTGGTAAGGAGTTTCGGTAGCTGTTTAGTTTATGATGTGCTCTCTGGTTATGATATGATGAACATAAAATTACAATGTTTTACCACCAGCCCCATTCCAGATAATGATACATTGCAGTTGAATGTATTTGGTTAGTACCTACACTAACTCTAAGGCGCTTCTACTCGCGAACGCGAACTCCTGTTCACGGGTAGTTGGCAAAACTTGGAAGCCAACGAGCATGTCGAGGGGTCTTTTCATCCCCACATCCTTCAAGACCAATGCACGAGTCGGTCTATCAACAACCGATAAGATTAACAAGCGGAACTACTTTCCCGACCTCTTTAACCTTGAAAATCCCTGGAATTTGTCATTGACCCATATATCAGCTCTGCCTCAAGCATGTTTTCTAACGGAACCTGCAGTTCCGTATCACATATGAATTATCTGGCTTTTCCCGAGGATTATCCGTGGCCGAATATTACCCGTTCCTTCGATCATTTGGACAAATTACTACCTGGCTAGGGCTGAGGGTGGGGTTTAAATAAAATATATTTTTACAAGCTATTGCTAAAAATTCATCTATTTTAGAAATCTAAAAGAAATTTATTAATCATTATTTATATTCTTTATTTTATAAATATAAAAGAATTAATATAAGACCTTTGATCATTTTCAAATAATATTATATAGTTTCTTAAGGGTCTACTTTCATCAATTAAATCTTATTTCAAACCTTAAATTATAAAATTATATAATATAGAAATGAATTGATATTGATTTTCGATAAGGGAATTCTTGAAGCTCGGGCCAGGCAGGAGCTCTCCAAAACCTAGACAGATATCAGCTTGACAAACCAATAGTAAGAGGAGTATTGGTCGTGAAGGAGTGTTGGTGAATAGAGCGTAAATCCGAAATATGATGAAGACCGTGATATAGGGCCGATACTCCGTGATCGTCTCGGGAGTTTCCCAACTTTCTGGGCTGTGTACGAGGTCAATATATTCGTTCCTTCTTTCGACCATTACATATATATCTAGTTATCATTCCTGCAATTGACCCCATTGAACATTGAACATCGAACATTGCATTTTAATTCATCAAGATGACAAACAGAATCGATGTGGAAGATGTGCTTTCAAAGCTTAACAACTTAGAGAAAGTTTCTCTAACAGCGGGTGCATATATCTACAACCCTGTATATTGAAAAAGTCACATTATCTAACAATTTTCAGGTGCCAGCTGGTGGCAAACAACCGCCATTCCCAAGTACAACGTACCTTCAATTCGAGTTTCAGACGGTCCCAATGGCGTCCGTGGTAGTCGATTCTTCAATGGCATCAAAGCAGCTTGTTTCCCGTGCGGCACCGCTCTGGGTGCGACTTGGGATACTAAACTCCTCCATCGCGCTGGCGTTTTGATGGGAGAGGAAGCTAAAGCTAAAGGAGTACATGTAATTCTTGGCCCTACTATCAATATGCAGAGATCACCATTGGGAGGTCGTGGTTTCGAATCACTCAGTGAAGATCCTGTTTTGTCAGGATTGGGAGCTGCTGCCCTTGTGAATGGGATTCAGGAGACAGGTGTTCAAGCTACCATCAAACATTTTGTTTGTAATGACCAGGAGCATAAAAGGAATGGTGTTAATGTTATAATCACGGAAAGAGCATTGAGGGAGTTATATTTATTACCGTTTCAATTGGTAGTTAGGGATTCAAAGCCTGCACTATTCATGTCTGCTTACAACAAAGTTAACGGAACTCACGTTAGTGAAAACATAAGGATACTTAAAGATATCTTACGCGGAGAGTGGGGGTGGGATGGATGTATCATGAGTGACTGGTGGGGTACATATTCAACGACGGGCGCGATTATGGCTGGCCTAGACTTGGAGATGCCAGGCCCCACAAAATGGAGAGGTCCACTGTTGATACAAGCTGTTAGCACGGGAAAAGTACCTCAGCATATTCTTGATGAACGAGCGAGGAATGTGCTCAAGCTTGTAGATCGCGCTGCAGATGCAAAGGTCCCCGAAAATGCAGAGGAAAAACCTGCGGATACTCCAGAGACAGCTGCTCTTTTAAGGGAAATTGCAGGTGACTCAATTGTATTGATGAAAAATGAGGGCAATGCTTTGCCGTTCCGTAGGGACAAAAAGGTAAGACTGTGTACTCAAATATAACATGCATGACTGACGTTGATAGACTTTGATTGTCGGTCCCAATGCTAAAGTTTCTACTTATCACGGAGGAGGTTCGGCATCTCTGGCAGCATACTACGCCGTTACACCATTTGATGGTATTAGTGCTGTGCTGGAATCAGCTCCATCATACACTGTGGGAGCCTACTCACATAAGGACCTTCCATTGATTGGCCTTCTCCTCAAGACAGACAAGGGAGAAACAGGTGTCTCTTTCCGAGCTTACAACGATCCTCCGACGGTCAAAGATCGAGAATTGGCCGATGAGATAATCCTTACCAAGACAGAACTCCTAATGATGGACTATTTTTGCACCAAGTTGAAGGATGAGTTGTGGTGGGCGGATGTCGAAGGTTACATGACCGCCGAAGAGGATTGTGATTTTGAGCTAGGTCTAGGAGTATATGGAACCGCAAATCTATTTGTGGATGGCAAATTGTTAATCGACAATTCGACTAAGCAGACCAGAGGAACCATGTTTTTCTCCTGTGGTACAGTTGAAGAAAGGGGCATCATATCGCTGAAGAAGGGACAGACATATCACATCAAAGTTGAGTTTGCTAGTGCACCAACTTGCAAGCTGGATAAAGGAGATAACGTCTTATTCGGACCTGGAGCTCTGAGAATTGGTGGTGCAAAAGTCCTTGACGCGGATGAGGAGATTGCACATGCAGCAGAGCTGGCCAAAGAGGCGGATCAAGTCATCATTTGTGCCGGTCTAAATGTAAGAGATTTCTTCCTTGTGCAACAGACACCACTAACAATTCACAGTCCGACTGGGAGGCCGAAGGAGCCGACCGAGAAATTTTTGGTCTTCCACTGCATATGAACAAATTAATTTCAGCTCTCACTCCAGTCAATCCCAACACAGTCGTCGTAATTCAGTCTGGAACCCCCATTGCTCTTCCCTTTCTATCCACAACTCCAGCTCTACTTCACGCCTGGTATGGTGGCAACGAGACCGGAAATGCCATTGCCGATGTCATTTTCGGTAAAATGAATCCATCAGCAAAATTACCTCTATCTTTCCCAAAGAGACTCGAAGATAATCCGGCATTCTTGAGCTTTAGAACGGAAAGAGGTAGGGTTATTTATGGCGAGGATGTGTACATGGGATATAGATGGTATGAGACAATAGATCTACCTGTTTTATTCCCCTTCGGTCATGGACTTAGTTACACCACTTTCTCACTCTCCAACTTGAATGTCCAAAAGATCGACAAGAAAATTAAAGTTTCAGTAAAAGTAAAGAATACAGGAAAACTCCCAGGAGGAGAAGTTATTCAAGTATACATCAGACAACAAAATCCATCGATTCGCAGACCAAAGAAGGAATTAAAGGGATTTGAGAAAGTATTTTTCGAGGCAGGGGAAGAGAAATCGGTCGATGTGGAAATTGAGATTAAATATGCAGCGGCATTTTGGGATGAAGTTAGAGAGGCTTGGATTGTAGAGAAGGATACGTATGAGGTTATTGTGGGAAATACTAGTGAGGAGGGTAAGGGAGAATTGAGGGGTGTGTTTGAGGTAGAGAAAACGGAGTGGTGGAATGGTTTGTAAATTCACGGCTCGCTGTTTCGCGCGTATGTGTACTGGGAAATATACCGTATGGTATATTTCTTGCCGGAAGAGGGGATTTTGATATCCATAATATCGAGATATTATTATTCACCTTTATTATGATGGATTCATCATTTTTCTTGCTATGATTTGCCATGTAGATGAATTGTGAATGCCCTTTCTCTAATATTTGCACGTGGGTAGATTTAAATGATCCTGCAAACCCATCCATCTTTCCAGCAATCAAAGTAACTGTCTAGAACTTGAAACATAAAGAATATCCATCGGGTGCTGATCGCGCGGAAAAAAGCAGACTTCGTAGCGCGGCCACACATTACAAACTACTAGGGGAAAATGATGTGCCATCATCTCTGGAGGAATGTGAGGATGATATATAAGTTCTGGCTGGGATGAAGGGAGTCAAGCCCGCAGCATCAATGCATTTGTGATTAACTTTGTAGAATTTGCTAAGTTACTCGTACCAGTTCTTCATAAGGTACCCTGAATTTGTGGGTCATGGTGGCACAGGATATACCGTCGAACGGCACAATGGTCTGCAGAAATATACATTCCAGATATAAGATCTTACTTCAGCTAATTTTGAGGTCTCGATATCCAAATATTTGCATGGATTCGAGAAAACATCAAGCATCACTTCTTGCTTGGATTCTAATTTCAAGAGGCTTCTTCTCCACAAATAAGAAAGTCCTCAGTTTATCCTAGCGCATGGCCTCCCCTGCTGCTTCCAAATCAAATGCCCAGAGCAATCTCGCAATGACTAAGCGCATTTCTGCCCAAGCCAGAAGTCTCCCCATACATATCCGGGGTCCTACACTAAAAGCTTGAACAGCATGTCTTTGATCGTTAACATATGGCGAATCTGAACGCGTAGCTGCAGGAAGCCATCGCTCGGGAATGAAGGAAGTGGCATCATGAAAGCAGCTTGGATCACGGAAAAGTGACCAATATTGTAGGGATACGCTTGTCTATTTGGGGATGTTAGCTTTAGTGGGAGGACTGTTGAATGAATTTCAGGAAATGGAGTCTCTGTTAAGAAGTCAAGGAGGAATTCCACTTACACCTGCGGGTATCCACATGCCACATACTGTATCTCCACCTTCTGGTACTATTCGTGGTAACATAACAGGAACTGGTGGGCATAATCTTAAACCCTCTTGTATGACAGCATTGAGGTATTCGAGTTGTTCCAAAGCTTCTAATATGATTTGTGTTTCACTTTCAAAGGCATCTCGTATCTCCTTGACGAGCTTTCCAAGTATCTCAGGGTGTGACATGAGATAGTTTGTAGTTTCACTAAGAACAGTAGCTGTTGTTTCGCTTCCTGCAGTAGTAAGTATCATAAACGTTACTTGGATCCCCTCCAGTGTTATGCCGTCTGATTCATTGTCAGTGCCATTATGTTTGATAACGTGAGACATGAGGTCAGGTCTCTCGAGCTCCCAATCAAGGCGTCTATGCACCTTGTCTTTAATTTGTTGAAAATGATCGTTTCGCATCTTCTTTAGTGATTTTGGGATAAGCATCATCAGTATCTTTTCTACCCAGGGATAGAATCTGGCAGCGATGACGAATCTAGCTGCTTTAACGCTGTTGAAAAGTAAGGCGATCCATGGATGATATCGAGAATGTTGTAAACAGTCAAATGATTCCCCAAAGCCAAGGTCTCCAAATATGTCAAATGTGGTGTAGCTGAACCATGGAACAATGTCTATGACACCTCCATCTGGCGTCTCCTTTGATCGTTCACTCATTTGTTCCACTAAAAGTCCCACGTACTTCTGCAAAATTGGTTCCTGCATTTTCAACGCTCGAGGAGTAAATCCATGATGAAGGAGCTTGCGCATACGAGCGTGATCTTCTGATCCAGCACTAATAAATGACTCCGGCTGACCTGGCTGCCTTGCCCACCAAATAGGATCTTTTGGAAATGGCAAATGGCCGGGTCTAACGGTGAATATATCTGTCAAAGCTTGGTTATGGGCGAACGATATTTCATTTGGAGCTATCCGGACGACGGGTCCATATTTGCGGTGAATCTTTTCGACGTCGTGGACAATAGTCCCAGCAATGAGTGCCTCAGCAAATGGCAACCGTGATGCAGACCAAGAAGCGGGTCCAGGAAAGTGAGAGAGCGGATGGAGGTAAAGGTTAGAGGTTGCATTGTATGAGAAGTACTTTCCAACGGTTAGAATTTGCTGGTAATTATTATCGATATTAGGAAAAAGAAATGGAGCGGTTTACGGCGATAACAGCTAATGAAATTGTCACAAGTCCTGAGGCTAGACTGAGATCTATCCCTTCACTTCTAGACATTGTGAAGTATGTAGGCAAATTTTGTAGTCCTAAATTCGAGGAAGTCTGAAGCAAAATATGAAAATTAAAAAGGGAAAGCTTACATGCCAGGAAATTTGGTTTGCCCGCTGATCAGAACTTCAACCACAATTGGCCGGGAAAGCTTTTCGCAATATCACCTACACAGGCACAATTCAACCTTGTCAAAGAGGCCTTTCCAGACAAGGGAGAAAGCGCTGGAGGTTATTGATTTCTGTTCGCTAGCACGTTGGTATGGTAAGTCATGGGCTGTGCCATTAATATGGTATGTACCTTTGCGGCGCAATTATCCCTATTTGTCACATGTGACGCAGCGCCCAATGTTAATATGCATATCCAACTGTTGGTCTCACGAATGGGATGTGGCAGAATCGTTGTGGATGTAGGAGTACAATGCTGTAAGTTAAATCTGTTCTAAGCTCCAATCGCGGCGATATTTCATGCATTTCAAGATAATTGAGCATGTCGATAAACATCTCAAAAATGAAGATATTAAATCGGCTGACTAGATTAAACACTAAGAACCACTAAGTAACCTTCCCCAGAAACAACACGCAAAAGATTGCGGGTCCGTATGCATCCAGATAAATAAGGCCTTCACTTGTATTTTGCAATTTGTTCTTCGCACCAATTCCAAAATTCTTCAGCCCTCCCATTACCACCTTCTTCGACGCTTTTCAAAGATACGAGTAAATCCTTGCGAGGAGCATCATGAACCCTTCCCCAAGGAATCACATACCCTCCATTCTGTTCCATCGTAATCTCAGGTGACAATCCAGCAAAGAGCTCTGTGAATGCACCCATCTTTGCCTTATGCAACAATGGATAAGCAGCATAATACATCCACTTTGCATGTCTCATTAAGTTTGTCTTAAGGTTTCCTGGGTTTTGCGTTATGCTGATAATGCCATGCTGACCAACCTGTCGTGCCATTTCACTGCCCAAAAGCCAATTGCCTATCTTTGATGTACCATAGTTTTTCGCCTTGTCTTTTGTTGCGGTTTCCACCTCCGACATGATGAGTCCGCCCTCAGGAGATTTTAGATCCACATATTGGGAGCTAGTCCAAACAACACGAACACTTCCTGGACTAGAAGCTTCTGCAGCGTTCTTCAAGCATGGAAGAAGAAGCTGCGTGAAGAGCAACGGACCCAGACAGTTGGTAGCCATCATTAGTTCATAGCCCTGCCTTGAAACACTACCAAGTGGAGGCAGTGATACTCCAGCATTATTCCACAGAACATCGAGCTTAGACTCCTTCTTCATGAAAGTCTCGGCTGATGTTTTGATTATACTCAAATCGTCGAGTTCGAGGTGTAGAAATGCAAGCTCGCCCACGTTTGATGAGGAAGATGATGATTTGATATCATCGATTGCCTTTTTGGCGTTGACTTCCGACCGTGCAGCTATGTAAACTTTGCCGCCTGCACGGAAAAGAATCTCGGCGAGCTCGCGACCAACACCAGAACTTCCACCAGTAATGATGAAAACCTTTCCATTTTGACTGGGCAAGTTCTTATCTGTGAAAGTTGGAGAAGGGGGAAACATTTGGTTGATTGCTGAAGCCATATTGATTTTGGGTTTGTTAAGGGTGACGAGCTGGATAATTTAAAGAATTTGGAGGGAGTTGGCACTCTTATGTTGTGGTATGTACTATCTACGCCATAAGCTAAGCCCATTCCTGTACCTATAGAATCCCCTGCCATGCAAGTTCCGGGGTAGTGAATGCATGTTAACACCAACGTCGTCTCAACTTTTATGGGTAGCTCCACCAGTCAAAAAGATAAAGCTGGTAGAAACCATAAAAAGAACGTTATTTGGTAAGATCTTATATACATATGTTTTATTCGAAGTAAGGTTACATAAATCAAAGCGCAATAGCATAATACCTAGCACAAAACAATAATCTATTAATCTAGATTCTGAATGAGCGTGATATTCTCTGACAAGAGTCTTGGCAAGGCTATGGGAATGTATTCGTCGGTACTTAAATCTACACGCATTCTCTGGTTCTGTGGCAATCAGGGGTAAATGTTTCGGCCGAATTTTTGGATCGTCATGTTCCTAGCTTGGGTGTTCTCAAGCAGTGATGAAATTTTGACTCGGTGCAACTGATTTTTGCATCGAGCCTAAGATATTCCCTGTCTCCTCGAGCCTCACTTACAGATATTTTTTCCTTCTGAAGCCTTCATTTGCTGGAGCAACTTTACTAACATGACCAGAGAACCCTTCCACTGAAATATTCCGATTTGGGTTAAGCTGAACAAAAAACAGAGCTCTGCATTTCTTTGAGTACTTCAGAAATTTCCATTTTTTATTCTTATTCACCATAAACATTATGAAATGTAGGTGGAGGTGGAGGTTTTACATTTGGTTTTCTCATGCATCTATCATCATGACTCTGTTATCATTGCTCATTGTCCCTGATTCCATTTAAAGCCAAACAAAACAACTTCAATGCTCAAAATTCATTGTGATAAAGTGCCAGGAAATACCCACCGAGCAAAGCAATGGTATCTTTCTAGAGCCGGAGTATGTTAGATTGAATCTATAGACCGATACTTTAGGACAGTAAGAATAAGGGAAGACATTTCTTTAACTTTAAGTTAAATGAAAGAACTTTGAGTTTGACATGGAAGGTTTTGGACAGAGCGAAGATGTATTAAACCATGCAGCTAAGCCTATGTGGAACATGACTTCTTAACCAAACTATGATGATGACTTCCATATTTTCAATATTTGAACTATAATGAAGCCTCAGTGTCAAAGTAATTAATCAATCTGTTGATATTTTGGAAGAAAATTTTATAGGCTAGCGATGAAATTCTTTGGTCATAGCACTTAAACTTGCAGTAGTCCAATATGATATGATAAAACTTTCTGCTTTTATAATACAAAGAATATTAATCAATTTCTGGACTACGGGTACTTCCCTAAGCTTCGTAGATCATAGGTACTTATAAAGGTCTATACTAGATTTTAATACAGGTTTTTCTGATAATTGGACGAGATGCTACAGATAACACCATTCAAACTAGAAGTTTTTCAAGATACAAAATCCTATCTGATAGAGAGTTGAACAGTATAAATCAGATGAAAATCACCAAGTCTTTGGTTCCTTCCTGAACAAAATCGGACAACAATCAGAAGCTGGAAAACTCTTTCTACATCTTGTAGTGTTTACTTCAATGGGGTATATAATACATAAGAAACTCTCAAGCTAAAACTAATACCACACTCATACAGAATGTTCAGGGTACCAACTGTTATTAAGTGACAACTACAAAGTGATAGCTTTGCACTTTTGGGTGATATCTGTATTGCAGCATTGGTATCTCAGACTTTTATATGAAGGCAAGAACTCTCTCCAAATTTGGTAACATAAAGCCAAATATTAACAGCTATACAGAATTAAAGACGAGACGACAATATTCACACAAGGTAGACTTCTACTCGTCAGTCTATGTGGAATTGTAAACCAGGACATCCAAGCATCGGGAGCCTCAGGACATTTTGAATTCACTTTGCAAAATCCTTAGTTCGATTCAGTTTCTCCCAAAACAGTTTTGGACTTTGATTTTTTTTCAAAAACAACCGGGGACGACAATATCAACAACATTTGCTACTTTTCTAACCTTTTTTGGTTGTTTTTGACGTCTCTAGCAATTTCCATACAAACAATTCTGCCATCGTCGGTTCCGTGACCGCACCGCGCTCGAGCCACCATGGATAGCTCTTCTAGCAGAAGCTCCCCTCCTCCACCCTCCTCTCCACCCCATACAATCGCTTTCCCTACCTTTGAAGCACTTCCCACCACTTCAACCACCTCGAATTTACCAAACAGATCAAGATCGAGATCAAACGCTCTCTCTGCGGACGCAGAACCTCCTCAACTAGAGGATTTAATTATATCGGCGCGTCGCGATTCAGTCCATTCAGCATCATCTACTTCAAGCGGATATACCGCAGAGATCAAACGCCTTCGTGCGGAGGTTGCGCGGCACAATCAAGAGGTTGAAGAATCTGCCATTGGTCTTGGTCTTAACAGAGGACCAATTGCAGCAAATACTGAAAGCGAAGCGTTCAATTACCGTGGTGTTCAGAGCGCGCCACCAGGTAAAGTTAGATCGAATCAAATGCGCTTCTATTGTATACTAATTGCCTTTAAGTTGTTTCTCTGCCACCAAGACGCGGTTCACTTCCACTTGCCGGCGATCATCCGGTCACTATTGATTCAAGCGCTCGCCGCGGGTCACTTCCACTTGCCGCCGATCATCTCGTCACTATTGATTTAAGCGCTCGCCGCGGATCTCAACACTCTCGACCCTCTTCTATCCCACCTCAACTCCCTTCAGTGACGCACACTCTATCTCAACTAACTTCCGCTAAATACGTTCCACCACAAATACCTAAGATGAATTATCAAGGCTTTGGTGATCCCAATCAACCCGGTCAACAATCGAACTCAAGACAAGCATCACCATCGCCAGGTCAAGGCATGGCTCATACAAACGGAATGAACGGTCAGATGAACATGGCTGGAATGGCTAACATGATTGGGTTTCCGACTCCAGCTGGACACCAATCCGACTTGAACTACATTATGGTCATGGTCGAAGAGTTGAGCCGCCTTTTAGCAGCCAATCAAAAGATTACTGATAGTATTCTTGAGAAGATCGGCAACGTTCGCCAACGAGCCAAAGACAAGAATTTGACCAACGATGAACTTCTCGCAATTGTTTCTGAGGAATTGAATGGTAAGCCATTTCATGCCTTGAAAGGAAGTTTCGCTAACATTAAAAATAGCGGGTTCCGAAAACCTTGAAGCCGAAAACTCCCAATTGCGCAGAGCAATCGAACAATCCAAGGCTGATTCCGAGGAGAATTGGAAATTGGTTCTCCACGCTGCTGGTATCCTTGAAGATATCAAGGAGAAGGCACACAACTATAAGTTCCAGCACGAGAAAGACACCCTTGCTTGGCATAAGAGTTATCGTGATCAACTAGCTCAAGAGCGTAAAGAGAATCTCGAACTTCGTTGTCATATTGCTGATATGCAAGCTCATGCTGCTAAGGCTAATGATTACATTAATCAACTTCGTCGATATGCTTCTGAGCACAAGATCATTACTGAACTCACAACTCAAGTTCATCAATACAAGTCTGAACGTCGTTTCTGGAAGCGCATGGCTTGTGTTGGTCTTCGTGAAGATCCTAGTGAATGGTCTGATGATGAAGGTGGTGCTACTGGCAATATCCCTGAAGCTGAGAAGATTGCTTGTGCTTCATACATTGCTGAACGCGAGGAAATGGCTCGTATTGTTCTGGGCCACAATGATGATTCCTCTTCTTAAACTCCACCTTTTACATACACATTTACGATGGTACGGCGTCACGAGGATCGCTTTTTTATGGTACAAAACTCTTTCTCACGAAAATCGGCGCAACGGAATGGATATACCCATCATGAAATGATTTCTTTTACATGATATCATTGGCATCTGCATAGGATGGGCGGTTATGGATAAAGCAGGTTGTTTGATGAAAATTTTGTACAAATAGACTAGTGCACATTGGGAATGGGCTAGCGACTTCTCAGTTGTGGGATGGATTAATTATTTCTGGCATACACTCACAGTATCACATCTTGCTCTCTCTGGTATCATCTTTTTTTCTTCTTTAGAGGAAATCTAAAAGGTGCAGAGATGTCGAAGGGTTAATTTGAACCCCCCTCTCTGAGATTCATTTCTTCTCTCCTTGTCTTGATCTGCTTAGGTCAAAGGATTGAAACAGGATTACATGAATACGGATAGGATTGGGATTCATTCTTTGAGATTGTTTACCTATATAGTAATGGGGGGTAGAAACTGTATCTAGGTAGTTGATTAGTGAGAAGAGAGAAGGTTTACATAATGAGAAATACAATGGATAGGTATATTTAGTGCATTCTTTCACTTCCTTGGCCCATAAGTCTTTCCAGCCCATTCCCCAGAGCACAACACCCCCCATGGCAGCTGTAGCAGCCACGACGTAGAAAATGCGATCTATACTATTGGCATAGGCTACAAGCACAGGCTGCAGATCATTTAGTGCCACAATTGCACGAAATCCGGTAGCACTAGCATTGATTTTTGCTGTGCTATTGGTGTGGGGTGCATGATGTGGGATTTGAGATCCGAGACTTTCGTCAAAGACCAGATTGTATATGTTGAGGAAAATAGCAGGACTCAAAGTTTATGCAAATATGATAAAAGATATTGTAGACAGAAGCTCCTCCGGTGTTACTACAGCTTGAAGAGCCATGATTGCCTATTGTTGATAGTTGTTAGTCACCAAAATCGGCAATTGTATGAGAAAGACAATGCTTGACCAACCATTTGTAGACCCGCTCTGGAACCAATGCCTGCTAGAATTTTGAAAGCCAACCCAGTATCCTGTAGGGCTTCTAGGTTGTAACAGTGAGTATAGGCCATTTGCAATAGTTAGAAGAATATTAGCAATGATTGCTAGTGGGATCAATCACAGATCCTATTTTCATCACTAAAAGAATTGTAAGTAACACCCAACAAACTGTCGACCACCGACTTACATATAGGACCTGAAGCTCCAGTGGTAATAAGCTGAGTTATGATGGTTGGAAGGAGGTAGACGTCGCTTAGCATAGCATTTACGCCGAGAATCGCTTGGAAATAAATGGGGAGGAAAAAAGTAGCACCATATATTGCGGAAAGTAGAATGCCTTGGTAAAGCAAAGCCCCCCATCCATACTGTCCTTCGATTAATCATAGAAGTCGGTAGTAATGCGTCGTCTCCCTTATAATGGTTCTAGAAAAACCACGCAACAAATGTTGTATTAGAGCCACAGAATAAGCCGATAGTTTGAGGTGAACTCCATGCGAAGCGGTTTCCTCCAAACTGAAGAGCCAGGAGAAGTTGTAACATAGCCAATACAAATAAAGAAAACCCCAATAGATCAAGATACTGATAGAGCCTGGGAAGAATTGTTATAGCTCTCGCTTTGGGAGTATACTCCGGAATATACAGCGTGCTTGTTGGTTGTAACTCTATTATCTCAAGCTCTGGACCACTGTGTTGCAAATCTCGCGTAGTTTCATTCGCGGTGTTGCTACATGAAGCATGAATGAATCTGTTTAAATGAACGTGCAACAAAACTCGTTCAAGAGGCCTGAAGGAACCTGTTTAAGCTCGTAGCATCACGTGAGACAGATTGAGTCCTACGGCAGCTGTCCTGCAGTTGTTCTCAAGTAAACTGAATGTGATGTTGTCACTTTCGAGTCAAAGAAGTGAAGATTGTTTCTAAAGAAAAGACTGGTAGCAAAGAATACTTTCTCCATAGTCTTCCTAACGAGATTATACAATCGTGGGTCGAAACTCACTCTGAGCTACGAGCTCATGGTCAAGTGAAGAGCATGGCAAATTTAGTTATAGCACATACAACAAGATCTTTTCAGTTTATAAAATGATATAATTGCTAGCAAATCATCTGCTTGATATGTGAAATGCGTGTACTAAATCCATTGTGACTCTGTTTTAGTTATTTGCAAACTTATTGATTGCATCAACTACACTATCGGTAGCGGTCAAGTTGGGACAATGTCCAGTCGACAACTCGACAGTTTCAACAGGACGTCCAGCTTTCTCCATTGCTCCCACAAAGCTTTTTTGATAGTCGAAGGGTACAGTCATATCTGCGTTTGAATAAATGTATCCAACGGGTATCTCGCGCCATGCGGCGTGTTTGATTGGCAAGTACATCGCTTTACCATTCCAGCGTACGAGCGTGGCGAGGTACTCATCGACTACTTCGGGGGCAATATCGCTAGGGCCAACAAGTAGCGTCTTCGGGTCGTTGTTGGTGCAAGAATCGTCTTCAGCAAAATTGAACGCAAGGGGCACCAGGTCCATGTGACCAAACTCCTTGACCTTCTCTATCATCCCGATTCCTTCTGACACTGCAAATGCCGCCATATAGATCAATTTCGAGACGCCTCCGAGAAGACCTTTAGCTGCACGAGATTCAGTACCAAGGCCGATGAGCGCGTCGCTTCCAACTTGCCCTCCGTAAGAATGCATGATGGCTACAACGATTCGCCCAGCCCGCACAAGGCTTGAAACGTAACCACGAATGAGATCAGAGTCAGTGTAGAGGTCGGCATTTGGAGGACGGGACTAACACGTGAAGACACATTAGTTGATATCAATGTTATAGTGAAGATTCCATGATTATGCCCTACCTCGTTTGTTGATGGTAGACGTGGGCAGTGCACTTCATAACCCGATTTCTCGAGTGCTACTATGAGTTTCTCATAGCTAGCTGGGACATGCCAACCACCGTGAATGATGACGAGTGTGGGTTTGGCGGAAGACATAACTTTAGGTATCTTTTGAAATTTGTTTTTGTAGGAAAAGTACGTGTACCGGCTGCAAAGCTCTTGCCAACAGTTTATTGATGCTGAGAAATAGTAGATGACGAAAGTAGAAGCAATAAGGAAAGGAATTTGAATAATATGTAGTCAATTTTGTGTCACGAAAATAAATCAGGAAGTGTCATCAAACACGAGGAATAAAGGGTTTGATATAATGTGCGTCCAAGAAATATCATTACTGCATCCAGGTAGGTGGGTAACTACGCGCTATCTCAGTTGCCATTACGTTACTTGCTGATGTTGTTCATGCTGATGGAAAGGTACTCAGGCTAGTCTTTGAGGAGGGCGGGGGCTTAGCGAAACACACTTTCACACCAAAAATCATCTATTTCAAAAATTTATATAAATTCAATGAATGAATATGTAGACTTTAAATTTGAAAATAATGATAAATATTTATTGAAAATTTAATACATTTATTTTTCAGATTAACAAGTTAAATTCTTGTTCCGAAATATAAACTTATTAATAATTTAAATCTTTTTTTAATAATTAATCATAATATTGAAAACTTTTTGATTACTATAGTATTATTAATTAAATGAATCTTAATATTATCTTCAATTATAAAATTCAAATATTGAAATATTGAATTTTTATATGTTTTTCAAAAGATTAACTTTTGATGATAAGAATTATAAAAACTTGAGGGAAGTCCTTTTCAAAGACTAGCCCGAGTAGTAAGTAGGTAGCTCATGCAAAAGCCGTATTCCAAGCTTAGATAGCGCCCGGGGTAAGATTAGCTAGTACGAAGGCGGTAACCGAATGGAGGTATTCCTCCGATATGACCTAGTAGATCCCAACGTCAGACCAACAATCCCACTGCAGACCCTGTATCTACTATCTAAGAAATTTTTGGCCAAAAATATTAATCTCACTATTGTTGGTTGGTTGCGAATACTATACTCACTGCAGGCCGGGGATCTACCCATTACTCCACCGTTTATTCGTCGATTGTCCTTGAGACTTTGATCTAACGTTTATGCCCTTTCCCCTAAGATATTTTGAGGCATATCATTACATGGCCTCGACAATATCTTACCTATCTACAGCTTAGCATAGTTTTAAAAAGACATGGTTATTCTTAGTACTAGAACAAAATACTTTTCTTATAAAGAATGCTCGTATAGTACTAGACCACTTATATTAGTTAAATGTTACGAGGTTTGTCGTCTAGATCACGTGGAAGTGCTCTAGGCTCTCGAGGTGGTTTATAACTAGGCGTCAAGCAGGGACTTAAGTAATGACAATGATGATATGCAATTCGTAACTAATAGTAGAGTATACTAAATGATTGATCTTGAGCACGAAGCTCTATAAAAAGGGAATCCATCTTGATTATATAGACCTTCATGCTTCGTGGCTCGAAGGGAGAGAGGGGATCGAGCCTCGATCCTTTCACTCTCCTCGATCGAAGGACTCGAGAGGCCAAGCCTCCGAGCTCTTCGAGTCCTCGCATCACGTGTTATTACTAATCCCGTGACCTAATTGTTACCTGTCGTAACATTTAACTACCTATAACGTGGTTTATCATCGAGTGGCCCATATCATCGAGTGGCCCATATCATCGAGTGGCCCACTTTCACCTCAATTTACACTTTCAAACCCATATTATTCAACAACAATTGAATCAATTGATTGAAACTATTAAGAATCTAATAATCTAGGATCTATTACATTATTTTGACAGGTTCTTGCATTATGTCCTGTCTTTCCGCATTTACTACAACATCGATTAGAAGATGCTTCCCCATTAGAATTCCCCCCTTTTTGACGCTCATCGCGTTGAATCTGAATATCAACCTCTTGCTGAGATAATATATCAAGAGCCTCTTGTCCAGTGAGCACTCCTCCTTGACGTAATTGGGTTTTTTTCGCGCGTCGACGCTTGCTTAATGCTTCATTTGCTGTCCGAAGTGTACGAATCTCTGTATTTAAAAGTGTGTTTTCATGAGCTAATCTCTCTGTACCCTTAGCTAGAGCTAGTACAGTCTCGAATATAGGTGTAGGAGAGCTTGCTTGATGACGAGTTATTCGAGATTTAACTAATGTTGATTGAGAAAGAGCTTCAGTTGGGTTGCGAGGGGTTTGAGAGATCCATTGATCTAGGTCGAAAGAGGGGGGGGTAGGTGTGCGAATTCGAATATCTAATTTCGAGAGTACAGCTTCAGGATTAAATGGGATTAAACCTGTTCCTCGGAATCCTGATTTCATATTCTGAGAAGTGATTGATTCCTCGTATGCAGCTTTAAAAGCTATAAAGAATTCAACCTTCGAAATATGATTGATATGTGCCTTGATAAATCCATCAATTTGACCACCATATGAACGTTTTAGATTGCTAAAACAGCCAACATCAAGTGGTTGAGTTAAATGACTTGAATGCGGTGGTAAACGTAAACATATAATATCGTTCTCTTTGCAGTATGCTTGAAAAGCTACTGATTCGTGGCTTTCATGCCCATCCAGTACCAACATTCGATATTTGCCCTTTCTTCGATTCTTAGTATGCTTGTCGAAGTGTTTCAACCATTCTAAACCCGTCTCATTATTCGTCCACCCATTAGATGTAGGTTTAATAGCCCATTCCGCAGGAAGATTCGTTTCGGTGTACCAATTGGAGAGATGAACTTGTCCTTGAACTACTAGAAATGGGGGAATAGTTTCACCCTCTCCATTTCCGCATATTATTGCTGTAGCCCATTCTCGATTGCCTGGCTGTACTGTCTTGCTTCTGCCATTTCGTTCAGCACTAGTTACTACCATTGCTGCACATATAATCCCCATCATAAAGCCTGTTTCGTCGAAATTGTAGAAATCTCCGTCCAAAATGCCGTATTTCGCTCGCATATTCGCAACTAGTCGAAACCACTCTTCAAGAAGCTTAGGATCCTCACAGAGAGCTCTTTGAAAGTCATAAACACGACTAAAACGCGTCTTTAATTCGATTCGACGCTTTACGAATCGATGCGCCCAGAGCTTCCCAACGCGTTTCGCACCCCTCGATTCGAGAATATCATTCGCCATATCTTCCACATTCTTTAGTTTAGGTGGAAATCCTCTTAAATCCATATCGAGTATATATTGAACAATCACCTCTTCTTCTAATTCTGTAATCTTATGACGATTCGCTCGAGTTTCTGTACGAAGAGGTAAACCTTCCATTCTATGTCGAAGAGTCGTACGAGGAATATTATAGAGCATAGCAGCCTTTCGAATGCTTAATTTTTTATCTTTATGAATAACTTCGATAGCAAGGAGTATACGAGCTTCTTGATTATTCGAATTCATTATAGGTTGTTGATAAAACGCGTGTTGAAAGAGACAGGTGTAAATTGAGGTGAAAGTGGGCCACTCGATGATATGGGCCACTCGATGATATGGGCCACTCGATGATATGGGCCACTCGATGATAAACCACGTTACTACAACTAAAGAAAACTCTTTGAATTTTATAAAAGAAAATCAAATATAAAACTATAAAACTAATACTTTATGAAACGAATTAAAAGAAAGTAATAAAAAAGGGTATAAAAACAACAACATCAGAAACCAGAAAGAAATTTTAATCCTGATCTTTTAAACAATCAAATTAAAATCAACATCAAAACAAAAAGAAGGAAAAGGTATAATGCGACGCCATGCCTTTACAAGAAAAAAAATACAACGCAAGTCTATTCTTAAGACTGTATGGTATAGTATAAAAACAAAATAAAACAAAACAAAAACAATTATTAAAGACCAAGAATCATTCAACAGGTCAAATTCCTTCCTTCCGACCCGCCCAAGTTTTTTCATTTAAGCTCAAGTCCATCCCATTCCATCACATCAGGTCATATCATCTTTCTTTCGAGTCAAATTCCTCTAATCTCATTACATCATCATCAATCTCGTAGTCCTCCTCTCCATTTTCGTCGTTGCTGGACCTAATAATCCCGCTCCAGGACCTCTTTTTCGTTCCTCTTGAGCTCTTCTAAAAGCATCTCTTTCACAATAAATTCTCCCACTCATTTCAAAATAATCATGTCTCAAATTCCTTTTACAATCCGCACAATTAAGACACATAGGATGGAATTTTTCCCTCTTCTCGCTTTCTAAATATTGACCTTCGATACCCCTATCACATCCATGACATAATGAATTGTTTAATTGATGGTAATGGTGTTCGCAATATGGTGCATCGTTATGGACGTAGAATTCTGAGGTGAGAAATGGAGCTCGACAGGTTGTGCAAACGAAACATGGTTTATGATAACGTCCTGTTAAACGACCGTCGGCGGATGAGACTGATTTCCCTTTTATGGGAAGGGTACAAGCTTTGCAATTTCCTTTCGAGGTAGCTGGACGGCGAGGATCTGGTAGTGGTTTTTCTTGATCGAGTAGTGGAGCTGTATTAGATCTTTGGAAGTTATTTAGAGGGGCTGGTGAGATGTTGCGTAATCGAGGGTTGAGTGGCGCAGGTGAGGGTTCACGATTGCGGGGTTTAAGAGGCGCGGGTGGGGGAACACGAGGTGTGGGGGATAGACGAGATTTCGGATTCGTGGCGTAATCTCGAGATTGAAATGCGGGATTGAAAGGTGAATATGGTTCCTGTTCTTTTACTGGCTCTAAATCGCTTGCTCTGGTGTAACTGTCTTGTGGTGAAATATTTGCCATTGAAGAAGTTATTTCAGACATCAGATCTGACATTCTAGGGTTTGATTGTTGTCTCCTGTGAAAATCATTATCTGATGTGGATGGTGGACTAGATCTTGAACTAGTCTTGCTTCCTTGTGAAATAGATGAATGATTTGAATGAATTGATGATTGAGAATCAGACGCAGAGTGATATGGATTATTCGCACCAAATTCTGCTTCCAAGTTGATATTTGGTAAAGGTGGAAGTTCTCCAGCTTTGTGTCCTGACCTTCCTCGAATAAGACTTGCACCACGTGGTGGTAATGCCCGTGAAGTATCAGGGCCAGATACCTTTCGACCCCTATCATTAGACTCCCGTCGACCAAGACCGTTACTTGACACTGATGGGTTTCTACTTCTACTTGATTGTTGTAAGTCTAAACTCTCTTTCCTTCGGGGAAAGGTTTGTGATCTTGTAGTTTCTGGGCGCAAAAGTTCCCGAGATTCTTCTCCTACCCCAGACAACCCAAGTTCACCCCAACCTTTACTGCGGGGTGGCAATGGAAAATTACTACTTGAACTATTTGTTGAAGTCCTAGAATGACCAGATGCTCTGGAAAGTGTTCGGTCTATCTGCTCATGCTCAGCAGTCAAAGGTGGCGAAATTATGTCGTTCTTACGTTCCATAGTAGGTTTTCTCTGATGAATTGGTTCTTCGCTGGGGCTTGAAGTCTTTTTCAAATTGGTCGTAAATGGTTCTGGCGCGGGTGCATCGAATTTTTGTGAAAAGGCATCATTCGCAGGAACCCTGGGTTTCTTTTGTAATTTGATATTAGAAGAAGCGGGCTTGATTGAATCTGCCTGTTCATATCTAGTTGTCTGGCTACCATATGCACTCTTAAGTTGAGGTGATCCAGTCACTTTTGATGTAGGGAAACGAGGAAATGCAGAGTCTAGATTCGATGATAATTGAGCTGGTGAAAGAGGTCTTTGTATAGGTGAAGATTCGTTGACGCGTGAGGATTTTCCGAAAGGTAATCGAAGTCGATCGTGAGGAGTTAATGGTGAAGCACTTCGAGAAAGAGAAGCACTACTCGCGGGGGTTAATTGATCTTGTTGGAAGAAAGTACGGTCTATTGAGATAGTTAGTATAGATTTAAATTGTTGGAAAGTTCTTCAACGTACTCGCAGCTGATGTATCAACCCTTGGAGGCATTGTTCTTCCAGACTTTAAGAAATTCAAGCCATTAGATGGCTGCTGATTGTATGGCATTCTGTCCAAAGTGGTATTTAACTCAAGAGGTGGCGTAGCTACAAAAACATATTTAGTATAATACCCTACTGCATACGTAGAACTCAAAACTCACATTCCTCGGCAGGAGCAGGTCCAGAGCAAATGTGTTCCCCCATCATAGCAATTTCGATATCCCTCGCGCAACTCGAACATTTTATCGTTGGTAAAAAGCTCGAAGATCTCACCAAATTTTCCATGATGCCCAAGATGATTCTTTGTACTCCAACTTCTCAATTCCCCCGATTGATTCTTAAATATTGAGCATATAGCGGTTAAGTTGTGTTGGGACCTATTCCTTTGCGATGGATAGATTAAAGGCGGTAAAATAGTCAAGTATAGGACGAAGGACCCAGTGATGTTGGATTTAAGGATGTTTATGGAGAAATGCGATAATATGGATAGTCAATTGTATTGTTTCGTTTCTTGTATGTCATACACTTCTTCTAGAAACATCCCTCAAGCTCAATTGGGTCCGATCGCAAAATGTAAAGGTTCTTGATTAGGATAAATTTCTCCAAAAGGTATTGAAGATTGAAGTATGAAATTAGCCAAAGTCAAAGCGAATAAAGAGCGAGGATTTTGCGTAGGTAAGGATTGATATAATTCCTATCAAAAGAATAGAACGAACGACGAGATACACAAGCAAGATCTGATGCTATATTGTAAGGTAAGGAAGGTTAGATGAGGTAGAGACTGTGAATTACAAAGGTAAAAGAAACAAAAAAATTTAAAAAAAACGTGGAAAAGAGATGGAATGGTTTGCTAAGTTACATGAAACTCCAAACGGGAGAAGAGACGAGAAGATCTCTTGGTACCTCCCTAGCTCATGGTCGAGAGACCTTGCACGACCTCTCAAAAGGTGATCCCCCCCTTGTTCAAAAGAAAGTGTCTAAAACGAGAATCGGCCAATGTATTATGTATTCAGGGACAAGTACTCGATGGTGAACCGAGCTTGGTTGGAGATTGAGGTTATTGTAACATTGCCATAAAGGGTTGGGGTAAATGATTGGATGAAGATTAATTCGAGCTATGTTTATCCGCGAAATAGATGATTAAAAATGGACCAATCGAGTGAGTCGTTTGTGATGGAATTCTTTTGTTAGTATGGAATTGTTTGAGATGTATGGTTTCATTGGTTTATTTTGGTAATGAATTGTATATTACCTCGTAGGTCTAGATGTAGTAGGCAAATGAATGATTGACCAAACAGATGATTGAGAGTGAAATAATAAGAATCTATACAAGAATTGGACCAAGCTCTGATGCTTGCTTGCTTGAAGAGGTCAAAGCTAAAATCACAGACAAACTGATGAACATGGCAATATTGCGAATCACGATGAGCGGTATGGATCAATTCAATTGGAAATTATCTTTAATATAGGATATCTATTTATTGGGTCGAGATTCGAATGTTCATTGGATAAATAAATCCATAAAGTGATACTTTCATATTGCCGCTACTTGGGAACTCTATTCTTTCATTGACATTTATTTACCTTTGCTTCAGTAGGTACCTTAAGAATCCTAAAACTTCATCTAGCTAGATAGGTTAGCTCTCCTTATATATTGGTCTCTTTGTTTCATCTATCCATTTATTTACTACTACTTACTAGGTACTAGGTAAATGAATTACCTCATCTCATAGTAGAATCACATATAATAATAAGTCCATCATCAATCCATCAATCCACCAATCCATCATCCAGTCATCAATCAATCACCAATCCAGTCATCAATCAATCACCAATCCAGTCACAAAACCACTAATCTACCCTATAGAATACAGACCAAAAAACAATCCTAGTTCACATACCATCCACACCTTACTAACCCTACTGGTGTACCTACTAACTCATCCTCCATCCACAAATCACGATGATCAAGGGTTCAGTTTCGGCGCCATGTCAGGTACAAAAAAATAAAGTTTTCACTCCAGCGACTCCACCTTATCAAGACCCAAACCCCAAAACCCATAAACCCATCAAATTCATTTCTTGGTTCGATGTTATCGTATCGTCTTTGATCTAGGGAGGGACCTACCTACCGTTCAAGCCAGCCTTTTTTGACTTTTGGGTCTTCATGGTTTCAGATGTCGCGCGCTTTTGATAATGGATGGATAATGGATAGATGGATGGTTTGGTATCCATTTTAATGATGTCAAGATGCTGTATGTATATATGTATGTATGTATGTATCAGTATGGAGATATAAATATCATGTCATGTCATGTCATGTTATAATATGGTTGTTCCTTCAATACGAATCAATTGATATCAATTCATATTCATATCGTTCATTAGGTATTCATTATACATTATTATTATTATTATTATTTACTTCCTACTTCCCCGACATCAAAAGTGGCACAAATCAATTTAATGAAAATCCAATGTCCGTCCTACCAATCCATCCATCCATCCTTCACTGTACAAAAATCGAGTTAACCGATTCGGGTCCCTACCTCCGTGAATACAAGATTTAACCATGATTCCTTGTTCGCCATGAGTGATCGCGTTGGTTACACTGCAGATGGGTGTAATTTGTCGAAGGGAGTATTAAGCCGTGGTAGGATTTGAATAGGTTAATGAAGTTGTACTACGGTAATCGAGAGTCGAGATCGCTTATTGTACTACTGATGTCGATATTTATATTAATATTTATTTATGGTTTGTCGATCTAAAAGTATTTGGAAGCTATTGCTTCATCAGAACCAGCATGCATTTCCTTCACAGAGCATCCTTATTTATTTTATAAAGATGAAGATTCCTAAAATTCAATACTATACCGGTCCTCCAGTGCTTTGATGTTCAAAACTCGGAAAACGGCCACTGATCGAGATGAAAGCCCGGTAATCTATCAACTTCTTCCTTTGATGCCGAAAATAGATTGCCCTTACATCCATGTGTTAGCCCCTGATCCCCACATGATATTTCCCGAACGAGCGTCTTCATTTATATGCAGACGATCGCCTTCCATTTTCGAAGATTTTCAAAAGCTTTTTTGGTCTTCTTTGCTCCGAAGATGAGGGAAGGATCCTTTTCTTCTCTCTCCAGTTAGAGAATGTAGTTCTTCATATCTTTTGACTTTTTGGAGGTGGGATGTACAGTACAGATTACCCCTCGTCCCGTCAATAGTATCACAGATATAGTATGGTATTAGCAGTATCATTATTTGATATTAGATTATTTGCGAGGCTGACCGGCGGTCTAGAGTTTTAAGGGAATTCAATTGTTTTCAACAACAGGATACATCACACATCACACACAATTGCGCAGAACCTTTTCACGAAGCATCTTTTCCTCTCTCTCTCAGATTCTCAAGGTCCAAAAACCCAAATCCTTGTCACTGGCAAATTGTCCTCTGTTCAGCCAAGCCTCTCTCCAAACCAACCGAGGTATATATATTTCTTTTCGCATCCCAAGTTGGGTTAAACATCGAACCTCTACAAAACACAGTCTTAAGCTATAGATACCTACTCACCTACCTGCATTTATTTCCAACAGGCAATTCCGCCCCGAACGAACATCGAACATCCAGGCTTGGAATGGGAGGTCTACCGGAACGGAGGTTTCCTAAATGCCGCTGGTTGCATCTCATCACATCTCTTTTCCTTGCTGTGTCCGAACATGCGGTGAAATTACACGTGTTAGATTTTTGTTCCATGCAATTCATATGAGGCCGGAAGTACTAGGTATGCGATTGATTTTGTGTGATGGTCAGAAATGGATGGATATGGAAGTATGGATGCATATTGACATGTTCTGACCGCTACTTCGTTTGCTTGCTGTGGTTTTAAATACCAATAGTGCAATCTGTGCAATATGTTGAAATTTTACTAATGAACAAACAATAGCGATGGAAATTTCATAGGAGGTAGGGAACCAAATAATACTGAGGTATGTACGGAGTATATCGGAAATATTCATTCTGTCTGTGTATCCATCTAGATTTCAATGGAAGCAATGAAATTGTTGAATGTTAAACAAGTAGGATGATTGGATTGAAATAACATCATTTTCATTAATATCGGAATACTAGGAAACTTTTGCACGCACGACGAAATTCATGGCTGGTAGGAAGTGAATGGTCCGATTGATAAGGAATTATATGAGAGCATCGATAAGGGGAGCTTATGTGCAATTTCACAAGCCAAGTCGATAAGCCAGCCACCTTTGGGTCTGGAATATATTTCTCAACCAGATGATTGTGTGAGTTATGCAATTCTCAGTATCGTGATATTTCTACTCTTTAGTTTCCCTTGCCTTATTGTATGCTCATAGACAAACACTTGAAGTACTCTAGAATTATTCAATCCCCCTTCTCCACAACTTCTCCAGAGTCCACCAGGTCTCCGCAAAATGTTCCAGCTCAATATTCAAATGGGAAAGTTGATGGAGAATCTTATATTTTCTTTGGTTGATCGTTATCGATGTGCATGACATTCTATCCAATCAACGGTGATTATGCGAAGAGTGGGTAACCGCTCCGTTGGCTTTAATTCTGTATCTAGCTTTAGTGGGGGGATATTACGAAATCCGGACAACAACGGAAGTTCAGACGAAAGGATTTAAATTGACTTCAATCCCCACGAAAAAGAACTTCTACTGAATAACCACATACTTCGAATCAACTGAAAGAACAAGATCAATTGCGAAAGCTCCCCAAAACTTAACTCAACTCAATCAATTAGATCGCACTTACGAGTGTGATCCCCCCGTCGTCAAGACGTTTTCCAATCTTCTCAACTCGTAAGTGCCCCTTTTAAAGAATATATCCTTAATGGAGCTCTTTCCCAAGCTTCCATCTTCATCACCAATTCAAATCTCTTTGTTGACATCTGCTCATTACTGCCTTCCACAACTTTCAATGATGTTACGATGTCGGGCATATCTCCGATCTTCTTGTCATTCGTTGGTTTCATGCTTCTTTCCTAATATGCAATCGCCCGTCGACAACCTCTCAATGAGGGAGGAACATTTGAGAAATCACGCATACTAACAGTCTATCTACAGATCGCACCATCCTTTTGCTGGTGCCCGTTGCTCTTCTCCAGCAGGAGCATCGGACTCGCCGTTTGTTAGATAAATAGCTGTTCAGTCGTCTGAATTCTTCTCCCAAACACAACATTTGCAAACAATTTTGTCTATACATTTGTAGCCATCAAACTCGAAAACAATCTTATATTTGCTCTTACAAGCTTCCTACACTATTACATCAATCCTAAGATTCTTTCAAACATCTTCTACGTCAAATCAAGAACTTTTTAAGAACTTTTCGAGTTTCCAAATCAATCAAGATGGCTCCTCACGCAAACGGCTCTAGCAACATGGATGGTGCATTCTCCCAATCCTCTAACCAAGACTTGTTCACGGTCAGCTCTCCAAATGTTATCTACACTGATGACGAGATTCGCTCCAAGTACAATTACCGTACAACCTCAGTCTCTCAGACTGCCAATGGCAAATTTGTTGCTACTCCCAAAGACACTGTCTATGACTTCAAGGTTGACCGTAAGATTCCCAAGACAGGTATGATGCTTGTCGGTTGGGGTGGAAACAATGGTACAACTGTCACTGCTGGTATCATTGCTAATCGTCGTGGGCTTTCATGGGCTACTCGCGAGGGTACTCGTGATGCTAACTACTATGGTTCTGTTGTCATGGGCTCAACCATGAAGCTTGGTACCAACGCAAAGACTGGTGATGATGTCAACATTCCTTTCCACAATGCCTTGCCAATGGTTCATCCTAATGACTTGGTCATTGGTGGTTGGGACATCAGTGGTTTCAACTTGTCTGATGCCATGGATCGTGCTGGTGTCCTTGAACCTACCTTGAAGGCACAAATCAAGAAAGAGATGACTGATTTGGTTCCACTTCCTGGTCTCTACTATCCAGACTTCATTGCTGCCAACCAAGAAGATCGTGCCGACAACCTCATTCCAGGCAGCAAGGCTTGCAATGAGCATGTCGAGAAGATCCGTCAGGATATCCGGTAAGCATACGTTTTTTTTTTTTCCTTTCAGAGTCATCATTCGCTAATGTCATTCTTTCCAGTGACTTCAAAGCCAACAATGGACTCGACAAGGTCGTCGTTCTGTGGACTGCCAACACTGAACGTTTCGCCGATCTCATTGATGGTGTTAACGACACTGCCGAGAATCTTTTGAAAGCTATTGAGAACGGACATGAGGAAGTTGCTCCGTCTACCATCTTCGCTGTTGCTTGCATTCTCGAAAACGCACCTTTCATCAATGGTTCTCCACAAAACACATTCGTTCCTGGTTGCATTGAGCTCGCAGAGAAACATGGTTCCTTCATTGGTGGTGATGATTTCAAATCTGGTCAAACCAAGATGAAGTCTGCTCTTGTCGACTTCTTGATCAGTGCTGGTATCAAACTTACTGCTATCTCCAGTTACAATCATCTTGGTAACAACGATGGAAAGAATCTCAGCTCCCAAAAGCAATTTCGTTCCAAGGAGATCTCCAAATCTAATGTCGTCGATGACATGGTAGCAGCTAATACTGTTCTTTACAAGGAAGGTGAACACCCTGATCATTGTGTCGTCATCAAATACATGCCAGCTGTTGGTGATAACAAGCGTGCTCTTGATGAGTACTATGCTGAGATCTTCATGGGAGGTCATCAAACCATTTCGTAAGTTATCTTTCCACCGTTACTCTTGTTGATGTCATACTGATCATTAATAGTCTATTCAATGTTTGCGAGGATTCCCTTCTTGCTTCTCCATTGATCATTGATCTTGTTGTCATTGCAGAGATGATGACTCGTATTCAATGGAAGGCTCATTCCACTGATGGTGCCACCACCAAGGATTACAAGAACTTCCACAGTGTTCTCAGTATTCTCAGTTACATGCTCAAGGCTCCTTTGACTCCACCTGGAGCTCCAGTTGTTAACGCACTTGCCAAGCAACGTGGTGCTTTGACCAACATCTTCCGTGCTTGTGTTGGTCTTGAGCCTGAGAATGATATGACTTTAGAGCACAAGCTTTATTAGGTTGTCTCTTTGGTCTAAACTGATGGATGATTGAAGTTTTCCTGGTGGGCTGGGACTTTTGATGGATTCTCGAACTACCTCTTACTGTTTTCTTCTACCTCATGGTGATACCTAAGTACCATGCATTCATTCATTACCTAGAATAGTATTTTACAAGAATTGAAGTAGATTAAAACTTCAAACATTGACTTTCATTACCATCTTTGTGAATATTTCATGTTTTATAACTGTATCAACTGGGAATTTCATGATGTTCATGTTGTGAATTTAAATGGGGAAGGAGTGAGGAAATGGTGGTGATCCTTAGTGCGGGCCACACTTGATTCTTATCCAAACATCTTCACCTTTGAACATTACATTTTTTCGATCAACCTTTTTGCGATATCCTCTTCACGTTCTCTACATTCCGTCTGCTCTCTTCTTCGCTGGATACATTTTTTTAAACCTACCACATTCTCCGCGTTCCAAGTCCGTAGTATTCTCTTATTTACTACACCTCAATCTATAATGCCGCCTTCAGCTTTGTCATACCCGTCAATTCAGAGTTTTTTTCAGAAAGAGGTTGGATTGGATATGAGGGGGGAGGATGGTTTGAGGGGACGGGGAGAGCGGAGAGGGGGCGATGGTTTTTCTAAAGATGTGGGGGAGTGTGGGGGGAGTGTGGAGTTTGAGGGGGGTGGTTGGAGGAGGGATGGGGGTGATGGGGGTGATGGGATCGTGGGACGGGGGAATGGGAGGGATGCAGGGAATGGGGGTAATGGGGAAGAAAAATTTGGTGGTGGTGGTGGAGATGGAGGTGGAGATGGATTTACGGTGAGTTGAGGGGAGGATGTGAGTCTGTTCTTTGGGTTTTGAGTTTGCTTTTTGCGATTGTTTGGCTTTTTGGATTTTTGGATTTTGGTGAGGATGGGGTTTGGGATTTGGATTTGGATTTGGATTTTGGATTTTGTATACTTTTTGGTGTTTTTCTGTGCGTTTTTCCGCCGACATGGAATGAGGGAAAGTAAAAGTGGTGAGCGGAAAGAAGCGACAGGCTAATATAGGAAATACTTCGACGATGATTTCATTGCCCATATTTACCTGATAACTAACGTTTTGTTATGGAAACAGGAAGAAGAATTAATTGAGGCGGTGGACCCTTTGACTAGAAAATGGAATCCAAGTAGGGAGTATGAGAATCTTGGGGTGGGAGAGCTTGTTCCTGGTATGTACACTTCAACTACATTCTGTGTTTGATGGGTTCTTCATTACTCAGTCAATATACCATTTTTTTGGTTGCCAGATGTTTTGAGTCTTCTTGTGTTGCTACATCGCTGGATGGAATTTATAACTGGCAAAATGGAAGCTTAGGGGAATGTTAGGAACAAACTTACTAATTTATTAATATCCAGGACCAAAAGCAGTTACTTTCATCGGAAGAGTAGTTAGTTTTACTACAATCATTGGTAAAAGTGCGAAACAACCTAGGGCTAGAGGATGGCATTATACTGGAGTTAGAGGAGAAGGAGGTGTTGTTTCAGTTAGTAGTGTTTGATTTACTATTCTTATCCTCCTGTTTCTTTGCTTGATTATCATTTGCTAGTCTTGCATGATACTCGCCATACTTCTCCCCGTTTACTCCAGGCTTCACCCATACTGACTTCCACTCCCTTCATAGGTAAAACTCTACTTCGCAAATCAACCTTACCCCTTAAAACTAGGTCAACTTCTCTCAATCTGGACAGCCTTCATATCTGATACATCCAAATCCGATGGTGCTCCAACATCTGGTATTCTTGTCTGCGCAAATCTATTCCCTGGTCGCAATACTAGTGATCATATTATGATCCATACTCATTCTGGAGCTTCAGATGTTTGTCGTATCCCCCTAGGTTATATCAAAGGCGAACCATTACCCGGACTCATGACAATTGAAGCATATTTAAATGGAGGATATGATGGAATATTAGATATCAAACTCCTAGTTTGTGTAAAGAGTATCGGAGCAAGAAAAAAGATCATTAAAAAAGATGGAGGAGAATCAGATCTTATTGAAGTTATCCTCTTCGATCATACCGGTGAAACGAAAATGAAATGTTGGTCCGATTTAATCGAAAGTGTTAAGGAATGGCAACCGGGAAAATCAATCCTTCTTATTTCAAATCCGATGCATAAGTTGGATTATGGTGGAAAAGGAGTAATTGCTTTTGGAAGAAATACAATGGTGGATGTAGAACCCGAATTTCCTGATGCAATATGGTTGAAGAAATGGGCAATAGGATTATTGAGGAAAGAAAGTATAGGAATTACTTTTCCTAGTGAGGTATGGGGAGAAGAAGAAGTAGAAAAAGCGATTTATGGATCTGGGAGTGCACTTTTTAGTTTAAAGGATATAGATGAAAGAGTTAGAAGTGGTGATGGAGAAGGATTTACTGGCTGGATTAATGTGGTTATATTGGAAATGGCTCTGGTTAAATGTTGGAGAAGAAATATGTTATTGTGTACAGAGTGGTTTGTTATTTTTTCCTCCCTCTCCCTTCCCCTATCTATTTCTATTTCTACAAAGCAAAGCAAAAAAGAAAACAAAATAACTAATACCCCCACCCTCACTACCTAGCTGCGGTATCCCAATTTACTCCAATACCCCTGTGACACCCTGTCCACATTGCAAGAAATCCCTAACACTAAAACTTAATTCTAAAATCATCACGACGCTACTCGATGAATCGGGTTGTGTTAATGCGGGAAAATTGGTTTGGAGTGAGAAAGCGTGGAGAGAGTTGTTGGGGAGGAATATAGAGGGACTTTGTGAGATGCGGCTTGAGGAGGTTAGGTTGTTGGAGTGGAGGATGGGGGGGGTTGAGGGTTAGTTTGTGTTTTGGGTGGGTGGGAGGGCTGGGGGATGGGGTTGGAGGTGGGAGGAGCAATGGAGATGGGGAGGGGAATGGAGGGGGTGTGGGGGAGAGGTTGTGTGTTCTTGGGGTTAGGGTTTAGGGATTAGGGATTAGGGGAATTCGAGGTATAGGGATGATGAGAGAAGATGGATAGATGAATGGGTAGAGGATGATGGTGGGTTAGATGTTTATGTGCTCGCGTGTGACGGAAACCCCTGCTTTCCTCCCACCCTTATTATATAAGAAACCTCAGGTACATTAACCATGTCCACACATGATACGATTACTCGGGATTAGTATACAATTTAGGTGGCCTAAGGATCAGATCCGGACAAGTACTAGGTATCAATAGTTATCGGTAAAGTAAGATCATTGGAGGGCTAAATATGACTTCTTTTTGCCTAGCCATTGCGGCTAGGCTATTCATTTGTGTATATATAGAGTAGCTATCCCTATCTATAGGTGCTCTTCACCTGTAGATTCTAAGTTAAATACAATTGCTGGTCTATAAACACTCTTTTGGTCACAATAGGATTTATGTATAAATCTGAAAATCTTAAAAACTGTTAAAAGGAATGACCTTACACAGGGAATAGTGGGAAGCTGATAGGGCAGAACTGAGGCTATATTGGCCTTCTATATAAATCACCCATAATCTTAGTTCTACGGAAGTGTGAAGCTCTCCTACAGAGAGCTTCTCAATCTAGTCCTAATAGGACTAGTGCCCTGTGCACGTGCTATGCAGCAACCATTCACTTTAACAAATAGTCTTATTTTCTATCTATTGATATTTAAAAAAATTCATATAGAAGTAAATATTAATTATCAAATACGAATTAAATAATATTTCAAATATTATCTATCAAATATTATAAATATCAGAAATCTTTCCGTTACCAAACAAGTTCTTAGGTGAGTAATCAAAAATTATAAAATATTATCAAATACTGTTATGGCCTCTTCTATCAAACAGACTAATACCAAAAATAAGCCCTAGAAAAAGGGAAAAAAGGAAATAATAAAAGGCTGCTGCATGGGGAAAAGTCTATCTAATTAGTTCCCTGTCCCTCGATTCCCCTTTGCCTATAATTATATGCAAATCCCCACTATTATCTTTTTAGGAAGCGCGACAAAGGTCCTAAACTAAAAAAAGCTAAACGTGAAATCTAAAATGCTAATTATGCCCCGCGGTTACATGATCGACATCGACGAGGAGAAGACTCTGTCTTTGTTCGGACTAAATGCTGTCTCAACCATTTAGTTATTTATCCACTGGATGACATTTGAGAAACATGAGGAAAATTTATGACACAATGATATCATGAAGCCGAAAAGAAAAATAGAATTAGTACTGGCTAGGAAGAGATGAGCTGTTCGTTCAGATGAAGATTTAGACTCAAAGGGTTCCTATGTCTGACCATGAAATCTTCATCGCAAGAATCCTTCTCGCATCTTTTTGTTTGGGGCAAATAATGACTGCCATAACACGGCGCAAAGTGACTCACCCTTAAAAAAGATGATGGCAAATCAAGAGCAGTATAATGATTGAGGGTATGATAAAAAGCAAAGTTTATAAGTGATAGCAGTATGTATTGAGCGCTAGTATATTTACAGTGAAGTAAGTGGGTGAAAGAAAAGGCAATATATACAATCCAACAGCAGAAACAAGTTTAACAAAATTCAAACAAATAGCTCAGATATCCTCCATCCTTTTCCGTCTATTCATCGTCTTACAAAAGACTTGTATCTCTTAGAAAACCCACGTTCGATTTCCTATGCGATCAAGGCTGCCTGTAGCTTAACAAGAGGCTCCTGTCGGGATACCTTTGCAGGTCTTCTTAACAGTTCCTCCGGTGATAGCAACCTTATTCCAAGTCCAGCCAGAGCAGTTGGCGCAAAGAATGTAAGTATTTTGACCACCAGTAACAGTGCCATGGACATTGTTCATAGTGACACCGGTGATCGGAACTCCGGAAGTTGGGGTGCCAGTAGGGCTACCATTTTCATAGTCTTGTTCAATAACGATACCATAACCAGTGATGCCAACTAAGGTGATATCTTGATAGGTTATGCCGGAGACTGTGCCGGTTTTACCGCTGACAGTCTTAATACGAGCACCGTTGCTGGATTTGCTAACAGTAGAGGACAAGAATCTGACATCCTTGACGTCGTTTGCTCCAGTGCCGGAGCGGCCACCGACTGAGCCGATGGAGAGACCATGTCCTCCTGAGCAGTTTCCGCCAGTGAAAGTGATGTTCTGTCATTGATCAGAGAAGTCATAGAATTCTTAAGGTAGGAGAAAACTTACAGTACCGGAGTTAACGGCAACACAATCATCTTGATTCTTCACAATTGCGCCCGAAATGTAGATATTTTGACTCAAGTTGATGTCAAAAGCATCTGTGTTGTGGGCAAGTTGATTGGTGTCTCCGGCGGAGTTGTCAATGTTGATGTTGATGAGCGAGAGGCCCACAGATTGACCGACAGAAATGCATTGAACTGGTGCATTGAGGAAGTTCAAACCAGTGATACTGGATGATCCAAGCAACTTGTGGGCGGCAAAGAACTTAGGCTTTACTTTGCCGTTACCAGGAGTAACATTGGAGCCAAGTTTATCCCACCATCTTGCACCGCCTCCGTCAAGCTTGTTTCCAGCAGCACCAGTAACGACAATGTCAGTTCCGGAGATGGAGACGAGAGGTCCCTCCCATTCATAGTAGCCAAAGCTGTAATGCATTTAGAATTGTTTGTGAACATGAGGGCGGGGAACTTACGTAGTAGTTCCTTGGAAGATAACTTTGGTGCCGGTAGTGAGGCCGGTTAAATCAAGAGTGGTATTGGCTGGTACAGCAACATTGTTCAAGGTGATAGTAGAACATCCTTTCTTTTGGGCTATGGCAGTAGCTGCACTGGTGAATGTGCAATCGGCGCGCTTGTCCAAATCTTCTGGAGCCTAAGAGGATGAAATGTTAATACTTGTCGAAGTGAATGCTACGGAAAGTAGGTAGTCTTACAGGAGATGGAGCACTGGCTACGAGAGCAGAGCTAGCCAAAAAGGTAGCGAGAACTGATAGATTAACCATTGTTGCGAAGGATTGAAAGAAGAATCTTTTGAGTAGAGATGACTGGAGAGGTTGTTTGATAAGTGATTGAGGTGGTGAAGAGACATTTAGAAATGGGCACTCAACTGGTACTTATAGGAAAACTTGAGATTCGAAATCTAGGAGTATCTTCCGTTCCCAACCGTCGTCGGTGTACGTTACTCACTCCTCAAAGGTAATCACTAGGCTACCGAATGATGATGCTCTTGCTAGCGACAAGGTAGAGCTCATTTCACTATTTCGTCGGCTATAAGTTTTAGCAAAGCATAATCAGAGGCTAAGTCTAGCTTCCTCCACTAGTCTCCTACCATACACTTGAAACCACTAAGAGGCAGTAACTTAGTAAGGCCCTTAGACGAGCCACACCCTTCAGCTAGTCGCAATATGTAAATACCCCGTATAATATAGAACGTTGCTTAATTCTTTACAAATTCAATAGTCTTGAAAGTATATATGTTAGTAATGAAAGTATATATGCTACTGATGGATTAGAAATCAAGACTATACATAGGTAATCCGAAGAGATTTTTCAAATCAGAATCATTTTTATAGATTTCATTTAAACTCCAGATGATTCATGTAATCTCAAAATTTTCATGAACTTTGGAATGTGTTTCCTCAATTTATGATGACTGAGTAAAAGCCACGACTAATTGTAAGCCCTTACTACGTCTCATAGGTTAGAGGAATGTAGTGGTGGAAAATGGGTAGAGAGGGTGGCTAGTATAGACCTATAATTATTAAACGCAAGACTATGCATATACTGCATGTAACAGGTACCTACCTAGTCAAAGTTCATTTTGTGGCGTCTGATGAGCTTATGTTCGGCACATTAACCCATCCTTCGGTTCATCCCGCGGTCAGTTCTGCTTATCAATAATTTCAACACACAATAATTGAATAGCAAGGACTTCTTGTATATTTAAGTTCAAGGATAATTTTAGGTTCTTTGACTCCTGAGATCCTTAATCATTCGCTTTAACTCGTATAAGTGAATAGGACGTGGCGAGTACGAGGGAGACGTAATTATAATATTGCAATTTGTTTAACTTCCGTCAAAGGTGCATCTTGTCAAAAATTTTGGGGTTATCATCAAGTCAGAGGGAAGTACCGTGAAAATGTAAGTGACTGGAATTATCCGGTCATGGTATCAGCTTCCGTGGTTCCGCGCGCTCCCAAAATACAACTGGTGGTACTTTAGTCACTAGAGATGAGAAAGTTTACTTGGTACTTTATTTGGTACTCGAGTGTGCGCTTTCTGACGGTACTATATAAAAAGAAGCTTTTCACGAAAACACAATGCCGGATTTTAAGCGACGAATCGGCTCGGTAGTGTCAGGGGTCTCAAGGTGCGAACCTTATCTGATGCAATTGTGAGATTATGTAAGTTAGGTGGACATGTAGTAAACTACGAGGACAGAAATCTCTCATCATCCTATATTATGAGCTGATTTAGCATCAATCTTTAACAGAAGTATACAATCTGTTTAAGGTTCGTCGAGAGTTTGAGGTGCTTTCCCGACTGCGAGCCGCCAGTACAGGTGACTATTTTTAATTATTAATATTAAGGATTATTGCATTTGGCCGACAAAAGGAGGCAGCCTTCTCAAGTCTGACGAGCCAATTTTCTTCTAATTTGAAAGAAGTTCTAGAACTTTGCGTCATCGATAAGAATTGAACCTCATTCATTTCAGTACTATCGATAGATAATGACCCATATATCATATCCACTGCATTGTGGTCCCTCAATTCAACAAAATTTACTACTTGTACACTGTGCACTGTACAGTACGGAGAATACTCCGAGCTGGCAGCTTCTGGCGGGGATAACCCTTTCAGAATACATCCATGAACGGCACGTACCAGAATAAGCGAAATATTATACTATCTGACCCCACGTGTTGGATCCAGCCAATCCAGTATGCATGATGAGTTTTAAAATGAGGGCTTAGCATTTGGCTAGAGTAATCGTTTGACTCCTCTATGTGATACCTTTTTGATACTTTGATATCCAACGTGACCGCTTCATGCCCTTTCCTCATGTCCAAGCTCGCCAAGATATCTAAATAATTTCTTAACTTGTGAGGGTTAGGCTACGTTACAAGATAGAGACTTTGTATATACAGTAGACCCTGGTTTTATCAAAGTCATTATAAAACTATTTACACATTGAATTTATAAAATTTTGAGATTGAAAACTAAGATTGATTATACAAATTTATCAATGTCCCAAATATCTGAACCTCGATAAACCGGAGACGCACTTTTAACAGATTAGATAGACCTGAATTTTTATGTCCGGTATAACGAGGTTCCACACCTAACCTTAAAGAGAGTAGCCCAACACAGACCTTGTACTTGAAAGCCTTTCGTCGGAGTTTCTAGAATCCAAACCACCGAAATGCACATACCATGCCCCACTTATCTACTTAATTGAGTATCTTCAGATTCTCCGGCACGATGCCGTAACCTTAGAACGACTCCCAACAAGGAATTGCCGGCCGGGAAGCCCGGGTGACGCAGCACCCCCATTCTTAAGGTACCGAAAGGAGAGTGGCGGTATACGCTGAGGATTGTGTATCGTGTATTGAGTTCAAATCTTTTTGAGCTAGTTTATGCCTTGTACGAAGCACGTTCTCAAGCATAAAATCTTTCTAGAACTACCTTGACAGCAAAATACTAACCGAATTCATGCTAGATCAAGCTCATTTTTAAACATATGTTGTTCTCGAACGTTTTCTTGTCTTCTTGAATAAGAACTTTTAGTGTTAATCGATTACTTGGAATCAATTGGCACAAAATTTTTGCATTTTCGGAACGTTCCAGAGGTTAATCTTTATCAGGTAGATGCATGCATCTATTATTTATAACATCGAGACCTCGTATATACGACAGTGTGGGCTGACATCTACAATTCGAATTTTTCTCGGCGACAAGTTTTTGTTGGTTACTGAATCCGTAACAGCTTTTGCGGGCAATTTTGAGTATATAGCCCTTTCTAGGAGAAGCCTTGAGCTAGAAAATAAACTAGCTAAAGCAAGTGGACGGCACCGTATTTGATGTCGTCTAATAAGAAATAACTCCGAGTTCCATTTCCATCCCTACAGCCACCACCAAGTATAATACTACACGTGTGATGTACCCCGAGTGCACGGCTTACCAGGGATGTTTCTTCCGAATTTCACCGTATTTTTACCCCTGGCTACCCCGGGTATTCCCCGCCTTCGCTTAATGCTAGCCATTACAAAGTTATCACTAATCACCGTTGTTGAATCTACTATTTTTAAATATTAACGTGCTCCGTAGAGCTGCGCTTTTCAAAAACGGGGTTTCAAGTTTACACTAACCCTAATTTCAATCCCCGCTAAACCACTTTAAGAAATGATTATCTAGTTAGATTTTTATAAGAAGTTCAGTTGATGACCAAGTAATCGCATTCATTGCCGTCTAAACTCGCCAACAAGAACTCAACCGACTTCAGAATCTCTAATTATTCGTATTTTTATTGAACCTAAAAATTTCGAGCCCTCTCACTATCAATGCCCTTCTTAACAAAATTTAGTGTAGGTTCTTGTACATGAACTGATACTTCGTGCCGTGTTCTAGTTCGTAGAATCTTCGGAATATGCAAGAGATTGGCCCACCTTTCAACGACCTTGCCATACTAGGTAAGATCGCCAAGAGTTACATATCGCCTAGTGGCATATCAATATCACTATCCTGACTTCTTTATACATACCTTAACTCCAAAGTGGATTACATAGCCAATCTAATACCCATTGAGTCACATCCCACCTTAACACCTATTTTTCATCTAACCCACCCACCATCAACTATAAATCACTCCTGACTAGTTTCCGCGTCCCTGCAATTGTTACATACACGCCGTCAAAATATTCAAGGGCGGGATTTCACACTTCTCTTCCTAAGAAGATGTCCGACATCTAAAAATATTGCTTCTTATTTTGTCTAATCCAGATTCTTCGTCAACGGCATGGCTCCACATCTGAACACCGTCAATGAAAGGTTTGATGAATGAAGTTGCTATAAGATCGAAACAGCAAGATGAAAACACCTCGGTATAGAGTTATTTTTGTGACAGGGAAAAAGAAGCAAGATGAGAAAATAGGATGCGTGAAAGATATTGCTGAGGAAGTCCCTTGAAGTTGAACTTGAGAATCCCAAATCTCAATCTCGATATCCACTCTTATGCAGCTACACTCTTAACTTAACCACAACTTGATTCAGTTGTCGGTGGATCCGAAGTATCCCTCCAAAATATAGTGTTACCAACGACTTGCGTAGAAATCTAGCAGGCGGTGTACAAGAATATCAACACATAAACCAATAGATTATAAAAATACTTTCATGTCCGTATCTATTTCGGCACCGAATACACACCGTATTCTCATCATCTAACTGGCTAACACAACCGAGCACCACCCACTTATTATCTACAACAATTCATCAGCATCTTCCGGACAGCAAATGCAGTCCTCGTTCTCCGCTCCCTCATCACATTTAGTTCTCACCCCAAACTTAAAGATTGTCACCCCCACTCTCAGATTCCTCTCATGATCTAGATAAACTACCATGGATTATTAGCTATAAGGTTACTTCCAGGTCCAATCCAAATCTTATTTCTCAGTTTGAAGCTAGGCTTTTTCCGCTTCGTTTATTTACTGCTCTGACAGGTTCATTCCTTCAACTTTCGCATCATAATATTGGGACTCTCGTTTCCACTGTGGAGTCGCCTCCACTCTTACGATCATTTGTGCACAGCCATGGTTCATTCCGAATCCCATTCGACTTTCGTACCGGAACACTGGAACTCTCATTCTCAACATTGAGTTTTCTCCACTCTATAGATTTCAAATCAAATCAGGACTATTTTTTGTTTTGTGGAAGATGTGCTCTGATATTCGTGCGGACAAAACACGTGTTGCACTCAATTGATAGGCGAATACCTTAATATTATGACATTCGCTTTATCTGTGGATTCATTTTGTAACTTGAGGACCGCTCTTACTAATGTTGACAAAACGGACGTATCAATTACTAACAATGGCAATTAGCCGCAGACGCCGGGGATAGCGGCACGGAAGTAGTGAAGAAAAGACCTCAAACAAAACGGACATAATTCAGGCAATACTTACGAGAGACTGTGTAAGTATTTGATCTCAGCGGAAACATTTCCGAGCGACTCCAGAGTGAAGTCGTTCTTGAAATTGTGCCAGTTTCATTCTCCATAAAAATCTACATTCATCAGGACTAGTTTTTGTAACCCTTATGTCAACCATATTTTGTTGTGTGCTCCATAGGAGTATATATGTCGCCACGAAAGACTCTCACAAAAATGTAATATGTTAAAACGGGCCATGGAATGTAAGGGTTATTTCAAATGACTCTAGCTCGAACAAAAAATGACTGATCAATGTGGGAGTCAAAGATGTGGCTAGTGAATAAATCACAATAATTTCTTACCGAGCCCCCCTTTTCTGAATTTCATGTCGGCTTTTCCTGGGTAGCGAAACGACTTTGATCGCAAACTGCAACAGTATACCAAGCTTTAGATAGTTAAAAGCTTGAAAAGCCTTGGAACGTTTTTTTAATCAAAATTGGGCCACTTTCAAACCTCCAAAACTAGTCCCAATACATAAATATTCCAGAAGTCCAGTATTGAAATGAACAAAAGCTATATCCTAGATTCCATGTAGGCCTATGCTTGAGTTAGTATTGTAGTCTCAATGCCCAATGGTCATACCATATTCCATCTGGATGGTCGTCCGAATGGCTGCGGAATGACTTCCTGCAATTAGATGAACTGTTGGGGAGAATTCAATATAAATGTCTGGACTAGATGGTCTAATATTAAGGGGTCTAGACAATTTTCAGGACTTCTGGACTCAAAAAAGCCTTTTATCATACGATCCAAATGCTTATTCCATGAATGAACAGCTTTAAAGATATTCAAGCATTTGTGACCGAGTCTAAAAAGCGGGATATCATATTAGTAGTATCATGTAATATTTAGATTATATGATCACAGGTGGACATTACTATCTAATCTAAAAGTTCAAGTAACATAGACGGCAGTCTACTTTGTCGAGGGTTTATATTATTCTGGATGGATCACCCAACTTTTCAGTGGATTTTAGCTTGATAAATGAATCTAGTCTATTAAGGTTATGCAATCCGGAATTTTGTGGCGTGCTGCCCGAGTCCACCAGGTCTTTTCGCAAACGAGGAAACTTCCAAACAAATCCTCCTGAACTTCTCCCACTTTTCCAATATGATTAAAAGCCCGCCAGTAATACCTCGGCCTTTGCACGAAAGTACACCCCGCCCCCTGCCAACACCCATGCTCCACCACTTTACCGCCCACTGCTCCCCCACCGGTAGAGCTCGAATTCTGGTATTACACGTCATGAATCCACTTCATTGATCCACTTATCTATAACCAGCTAAGTTCAGGAGAATGTGGAGACTTCAAGCGGGAATTCTACATTCGTTCATTATAGTGATGCGATTGGTTGAAGTTACATGGGAGTATCTACAGTCATTTTAAATATCAAATGTTTTTCATGATCTTGATAATCTGATAATATTCGAGTAAAGGAAATACAGAAAGGAGAAGGGCAGCACCTTTAATCGATGGGACAGAAGTTTATTTGTATGTAAAAGTTTAGCAGATAACGAAATCTTCATTAGATACTATTATCAAGATAGAAAACTTTCACTTTGAATGTCTTATACTGAACCAGAACGATCAAATCCCCAAAAGAACAAAAATTTGAAATCCTATTCATCATCGAGCGAGGGACTTTTCCAAAATGTTCAAGTGTGAAAATAGGAGACAAACCCCATACTCAGAAGCTATCTGAAGTGATCTAAACATCTTTGTAACAGATATCTACTCAGAGGTTGCCTGACCTGATCCATAGACCTACAGCAAACATACCAAGAATTGAGACTTGAGGGAGTACAAAACCATTGCAGGCTCGAAGAGATACATCACTAGGAGGAAATTCGCATGCAACTTCTCAAACTGGGATCTAGCAAACTTGATGCATGAACTATATTACATTCTTCTGAGTATTCATTCTCCGTCGATTATCCCAAAAGCACCTAAATTCCTTCCATGGATATCTATATTTCTCCCAAACCCTCGATTTAACCTAAAGACCGGGTGTTTAGAGCTACTTCTTGTCCCCTCGTTAATCATCTTCCTTATGCTCTCTCTATCACATCTTTGAAGATACTGGTCTCAAAGCCCTGAAAAGAAGTGTAAACATATATCCTGTGCTATAATATTAACTCAAATTTCAATAATAACCAAGAATAAATAACAATAACAACAACAGCTAAACATACCAAAAATATTATTCTCTTTATCTTTCCTTCTTCTTTTACCACTTCAGCTTCAGCCCTCTCGCCATTCTACTCCAGTTTTACCTACAAAACCTATATCCAGAAATTACCATCCACAACCTCCTAGAAAGGTTTCCCTAATACTTCATTCCCCATGGTAACAACTTTTAAGTTAAGACAAAATTTCCCCCCAAATCCCAAAGCGAGAGATAAATTGCCAACCTTACTATTCACCAACAACACACATACATCAAGACAATCTACTCACATCACCCAATTCACTCAACCCATCTTCCCATATCCCTATCAGAATCTAATTTCTTTATTAATTTTTCCCCAGCCCGGCTTGAGACTCTTTGTTCTGTGATATTGTTACGAGGTTTGCCGTCTAGATCACGTGGAAGTGCTCTAGGCTCTCGAGGTGGTTTATAACTAGGCGTCAAGCAGGGACTTAAGTGATGACAATGATGATATGCAATTCGTAACTAATAGTAGAGTATACTAAATGATTGATCTTGAGCACGAAGCTCTATACAAAGGAAATCCATCTTGATTATATAGACCTTCGTGTTCTAGCTGATCAGTAGGATCAGTATGGCTCAGTACTGAGCTTGCTGATCCTTACTGTGACGGAAAAGTCGTAAACGGAGTCAATTCAATTACTTAGAATCTAAAACTAAAGAACTAAGAAGATTCTAAGTAAGAAGGTCTTTATATACAGGGCTAGTGCACGTGAGCCACTAATGGGATAACAACCGTCACGTAACACTCACTGAGTCAGTCACATGATATTGGTAGCACGTGAGCGTCTTCTTGTTACCCGGCGTAACACTTAGATAAATTAAAAAGAAAGAGAGAGAATACAATAAGTGATGATATAAAATTGCAAAAATTAAAATTTAGATTTAGATTTGAATTTGAATTTGAATTTGAATTTGAATTTGAATTTGAATTTGAATTTGAATTTGAATTTGAATTTGAATTTGAATTTGAATTTGAATTTGGATTTGAATTTGGATTTAGATTTAGATTTAGATTTAGATTTAAATTGATTATAAATGTTACGTGACGGTTGTTACCCACTAGTGGCTCACGTGCACTAGCCTTGTATATAAAGACCTTCTTACTTAGAATCTTCTTAGTTCTTTAGTTTTAGATTCTAAGTGATTGAATTGACTCCGTTTACGACTTTTCCGTCACAATAAAGAGATATATAGATATACAAATAAAAAATATTTATTTATATTTTAATTCAGATGACTTAACTATAAATTATTATATAAAGAATATTATAAAAGAACTTATTAAATAAATTATAGAAACCCGCCTAACTCCCAAAGACATCCTTCAAATTCCACGATTAAAAAGTTTATTTTCAATTCAATACTATGATAAGTAAATATAAATCTCAACTCGTTACTCAAACGAGCACATTCCTTATTATTCCTCTATCTAGCAAATCCTAAGCCAAGCAAATAATTCCATCTTTTACATATCGCAATTGTACTTAACACCCCCCCACCCATCCCCCTTTCCAACCGATATATCCGTTCCACAGCAAGTAATTAAAGCGAGAAATTTCCCATACTAATACTAAGACACCTTGTCCCAATCCATCCTTAGCATTGCCAAAATCCCCATCCATTTGATATCGCCCAGGTGTCTCAAGGAAAATCATACTTCGTAGCAAAACCCTTCTTCGAATTTTCAGTATTTTTAACCGGATGTAATAAAAGTGGAGGAAGACATGGCCTGCCATGTAATTTCTCCCACTTAATAAGTTAACACTTGTACGAGATCTCAACGGATAATCAAACATACCTCAGCTCCACCAATTCCATGATCTTCCCATCCCATCCAATTATTATATAGCCTACCTGGGGGAATCGCTCTATAATACCAGGTCATTCCTAGAAACCTCCTCTCTTTACCCCAGCCAAATGGACTATCAGACGAACTCCCACTTTCCTCTTTAGGACCAGGATTGAACCATTTATTCAAACTTGTACCATTCCAGGCTCTATCAAAGAAGATCGGAAGAGGTGCATATACTGCTTTCAACCCATGAAGTAGAGCGACTGTTTGAGGTGTCATCTCGCTACTGACATGATTACCGTTGAGGTTCTCGGTATGCATGGCATCTAATAATTTCTTGCTACACATGGAATGGGTAATGATCGTTGTACGTCGAGGAGTATCATTACGTCCATCATAACCCCAAACATCATTTTTACCAACCCATCCAGTGCCATTTGGATTGAACATTGGTGCAACCGATATATAGTCCGCACTTTCACCCACGCCCCATTCGTAATTGTCTCCAGCTGGATCTGAAACTGGTGGCAATGGACCAGTTGGCACGACATTAGCAATATGCGGGGGTGCCCAAATTGTGTCGTTGCCTGAGAGAATTTCGATCGTCTTACGGAAATCAGTATCATAAGAACCATGTACAGACGGAATATAGTATCTTTCATTTCGTTCCCATAAATACTTCCTTGGTTGATCAGTTCCAAACTTTGTTAATCTCTCAAGAAGGTCGTAATGATGACCAGTATATCGAGTATCCATTTCCCAATTCCAGTAAAAGTCAAACTGAGGATAATCAAGTGCGAAGATCTGAACTGGAAGCCATTGAGATTGATGTACATTGGTAACCTTTTTTGGAATTAGTGGATAAAATCCTTGAACATAAGCTTCATTCCAAAGGACCGCAATATCATGGAATTCCTTTGGTACATTCTTGTGGAGAGCTTCAATATATTCAGTGTCGTTCTCTATGGCAATGGTACTATTTCTGATGTGAACAAGCAAAAAAACCTCAAATTCACCCCCAGATTTCAACGACAACTCTGTAATTATAGAACGAACATTCTGTTTGTCATTCTCATTCCATTTCTTTCCGGAGTATGATCGAAGCATAATTGCTGTGCGTGATTTATAGGGCGTTTTTTCATCAAGTGCGGCTTTAGCTGCTTTTTCCGGTTGTGCATTGGTGAGATGATCTTTTAGTTCATTCACCTCGCCTTCTTTTCGATTGATGATAGTTCCCAACACTCTTTTCTTGGTATTCAGTTGCTTAGCCTCAGAATCATTCCATGGAGATGAAGCGTTCTGAGCAGGAATAATGATTTCTCCACCAAGAATTTCCGGAATCTCGGATACAAAGTATCGATTTATGTTCTTTTCAAAACATTGAGTTTGGAGCAATCCCCAATTGACTTCGTCCCATCGTATTGATGTCTGCATATTACGTTTGTCCTTGATCGTTCCAGGAGGCGAATCTGGGTTGATTGAGACTTCAGCATTCTCTGTATAACCGTATGAACCAAGTCGAGTCTCTCTTTCAAAGCATAAATTGCTGTCGATGTCAAAGAGTGAATACGATCCCATCTGAGGTTCTTCAAAAGCCTTCGAATGTCCAGAAAATGCCAAGATATCCTTGATCAGTCCATTTCCTCCATCGCACGGCACATATGTTCCTTTGTTCCTTGACTTCCAAACTTCGCTATTGTAGTCGGGATATGGGTGATATTCGAGTGGTTTTGAGTGTCCGTATGGTTTCCAGATATTGGTCTCCTTAAGAGTTGATGCCTGTGATTCGGTATGCAAACTCACTCCTATAACCCCCATCAAGTGTATTTCCATATATCTGGCCTGCATTTTGTTCCCTGATAAAGGCTTTAGCAGAAAAACAATAAATCAAGGCTCTGGAAAACTTACTTTCCGAGTGCCGCATTTTCTTTGATGAATTCATCCTGAAGGGACCATGTAGCAGTTGGAGATGCTGAAGATGATGTTGCTGTGGCCTTGGGAAATTGTATGGAGAGATGAAGAGTGATTCTACTACTCTTTGCAGTAGCTTCAAGAAGTGTAATTTCGGGAACTGGAGGACGTGGCGGGGCAGGAAAAAGATCATCTTGTGGCTTTGGAACTTCAACAAGCAGAGGATCAATTATTTGAATGGAAGGGACTTTATCAAATCCCGGTGCCTTCACAACCTCTGTTTCCATCACACCTTTATATTGCTCAACCACATGGCTCACTATTCTTCTGTGGTTGGTTAACAATAGCCAAAGAATGAACAAAACTCCAGTCGCGAAGAAGAGACTACTTCTATTCCGGAGAAGCATATTTGGAAAGAACGGGAAGGATTTTAGGGAATGACTGAAGAAATTGAAATTCAGAAAAAGAAGTGAATGAGTGGATGAGTGAGTAAGGAGACGAAAACGAAAAAGAAGGGTCAAGACTCAAGACTCCATTCCCAACTCCATTTGGCAAATGAGGTGTAATGAAAGTGAAGAGAACAGTTTGATATTTGCTTCGAATACCAAATACCTAATACCTAGTAGGTACGTACAACATAATGTTACCGCATACTACATACTGTATAGGGAAGGAAGTCTCTCTTCGTGGAGGTAAAACGTGACTTGATGGTCCGTGCGTTGATTATCTGGTGAGAAATCCATCAACTTTTAATTTTATTGACGGGTAACCACATGAAATGAGCAAGTAAGGTTAACCTACCGGTATCACCAAATTACGGGAGAAATACCTGGAGTTGATAAGTATTTGGTACGGGTACTTGGTGCTCGGTACCATCATCAAGCGGTGATTGACTTTCTATCCGTTTTGATCAGAATAACCTTGTGCAGTGTTCACTCGTCCTCACCACCCATTCACATGCAAAATTACCAAGTTCAAGGTGGCAAGTGGATATGTCATGTATATATGCCATATCCTTAATGCAATGCAACACTACTCCGTCCATTCCATCATCATGCGTCGCAAACGAAGATTCCATATCTTGCTTTTAGAAAGGATTGAGGGGAAAAAGCAGATTTCTTTTTCATCTTACCCACTGCCTCGGCTAATGGGTTAACCTTACTGAGTACACTCAGCTTCAGCTCCAGATTAAAGCGGCAATGTCATTCATGTTACACCAATGAGCCTATGACATTATCGGATTACTCACTCCTCCATCCATCAACACCCCTGAGGGTATCCGGGTAGATCGAAAATAAATCTTCTCCATTTACTTGAAGTTCGTCAGCTCGAAGGCAATTTTTGTTTTTTTGATGGAATATTCCGTTGAAAAGTATATCCTCGGTGCTTCCTGAATTTTATATAATTCTAATGGATATCCATCCAGCTGTTGTTGATCCGATCTATATGGACTATTCGAATTTCTACTCTGTGATATTTCCAGTCATCGTTTAGTGAAAATGGTTTTCTCCAATATCGATGCTTCTTCGCTCCTGGTTGTATCTATCCTCACAGTCATCACGTCTCTGGCTTATCGTATAATTTACAATTTATACTTTCATCCTTTAGCAAAATTTGGTGGACCATGGTACACAGCGTGTTTTTCGCTCCCTCTGGCAATAATCTCGCTGTTCCGATATGAGATCCAATGGCAGCGTAGCGTCTTGCAAAAGTATGGAAGTATGTGAAAACTCCTTGATGATAATGCTAGTTTATGAAGTTTGATCTAACACCTCTTAGGAGATGCACCAATTCGTATCGCCCCTGAGATGCTTCTCTTTCCAAGGCCATCCGCATTGAAGGAGATGTACTGGGACCGGAATCTCAACAACAAATCTTCATTCTATTATACTGGTCTCTTCGGCCCACCACAGTTGTTTACTACCCTTTCTGGTGCAGAACATGCACCTTTGAGAAAAGCATTAGGAGCTGCACCAGTAAGTTTTATATCTACCATTGAGAAGAATACATCCTCATCTTTGTTATACCAACTCCTTCAAAATTTATCAGTTAACTGACTTAAAAACTTTAGTGGGCAATTGGAGATATAAGGAAAGATTGGGAAGACAAAATGGACGAACAAATAATCCTTTTCACTAAAGTCATGACGGAAAAGGCAAAGGCAGGAGAATCCGTTAATCTCGGTGATAAAGTAGCGTAAGTCACTTGCCCCTCACAAACCCAAATTATTAGCTCACCTTGGACAGGCAATTCGCAGCCGAAATTATGACGATATTCTTATTCAATCAACCATGGGGATTCGTGAAAAATAGTCGAGATGAACGAGCCTTGCTTCAAAACTGGAGAAAAGGCCTTGATTTCGTCGGCTTCACTGCAAGGTTCACCTTTTTTCGGAAACATATCCTCAATATTCCAGGAATAGGCGCGTTGGTATTACCCAAACCTGACACCAAAAGTGGTATGGGATACTTGATTTTTGAAGCAGACCGTGCTATCACAGAGCGAGAAGACGAAATCTCTCAAGGTATATATCCAGAGGAGCCGGACTTTCTACAGCAGTAAGTATTCTCACCTAAAGGTTAGAGTAATTAACACTAAAGCGTTTTAGTATCCTCGAGGCAAGATCCGGCGGCGAACCACTTACACCCGTTCAAAAACGCTCCAACGTAACTCTACTCATTCAAGCCGGAGCCGACACAACAGGCACAACTCTCGGTGTCATACTTCGTTTCATAGCTTCAACTCCCGGCTGTTTCGCCAAAGCTTTGAACGAAATTCGCGAGGCCGAGAATAAAAACCTTCTTTCAACACCAATCAAAGATGAAGAAACGCGTACTCATCTTCCGTATCTAGTGGGTGCTGTGAAAGAATCCATGCGTCTACAGCCTAGCGTGGCACTTTGGCTTCCGAGAACCGTACCACCGGAGGGGAAAATCATTGAGGGGGTTTTTGTACCAGGTGGGACGGATGTCACTAGTTATACTATGGCTGTTCAAACAGATCCTATTTTATTGTGAGTATTTGTTATTTGTTGATCTTTTTTTTTTTCCTTTCTTTTCTCTTTCCCACACCTTTCCCGTCTGAGTTTTATCAATTTTAAATGTTAATGATGAATGATCATAATTTAACATAAAACAGTGCACCAGACCCATATGTATTCAGACCAGAACGCTGGATGGAAGAGGACAAAGCTGCGGAATTAGAACATGGTATGTTTCTTTTTGGAATGGGTCCAAGAGTTTGTCTAGGAAAGGATATTGCTTGGGTGGAAATTTACAAGTTTATTCCCGAGGTTAGTGGTTTTTCCTGTCTTTGTTTTATATTTATATCTTTATCCATAACACCCCATACCTAATGTTCAAGCAATGTCGAAGGAGTAAAAGAAGACACAAGAGCACGTCAAAATCTAAACAACAAAAAAGACTATAATCAAGAAACATACCTAGGTTTAGAAACCTAGTTATAAGGATAAATATACTAACACACAAAAGATCATCCGTAATTTCGATATCGAGGTTCTAGACGAGGGAAAATATGTTTGTGCCGGTGGATTAAGTTATAATGAGGATTTTGTTGTGAAATTACATCCGCGGAGTGTGGATTGATTGGTGCTTGGTTGGTTTTTTGTGGGGAGGAGGTTGAGGGAATGGAAGGGATTGAGGGAATGAAAGGGATTGGAAGGAAAAGTAAGGGGAGTGGGTAGGCAAGACAGTTTGGGATGAATTGAGATGAGCTGTTTGGTATATATAAATGGATGGATGGAGGGATGTATGGAGGGATGAATAAGTGATGAAATTTGTAAGGGAAAAATGGATGAGTGAGATACACATGTAGGGAAGAGGGAATGAGGGTATTTGGGCGATTAGGAGTTTGGTATGGAGCTGAGGATGTATGAAGCTATGACAATATAAATATAAATTAAAAATGAATCAAAAAAAATATATATAAATAAAGAACTATAAAGATGTAAAATGATCTTTAAATTAAATTGAATTGACGTCAATCACTCTAGTTCAAAACAAAGTCTCTTTATATTTTCATTTTATTTCTGAGAGTCTGAGGTCTGAGATGGAGAAGAAATAGTATGAGAGTATGAGTTCATGTGCTCGAGTATTCATATGTTTGCATCTTCGTATAGTCAAAGTATGTATGCATCATTAGTCCTCCATTCTCTCATTTTTCATCCCTATCTCTATCTCCATCCCCTTCCCACGGAATCTTTCAACTCCCGCCCAACTCAAATTGTAACTGAGAATCCCCCATTCAATTCTTTTCCTATATGAACGACTACATCTCCCTGTTCATTTACCTGCACATTCTCATTCTTACTCTTGTTCTCGTCCACATTCTCATCCACATTCACAGCATCTTCTCTACCATACCCACTCGTCTCATTGCTATTCCCATTCACCACTGCATTCCCCAACCCCAAAAAAACAACCCGTTCAATACTCACTCCAGAATCAAACCCAAAGTATCCCCTCACATCAAAATTCTTCCCATCCCATGAGAAATGAATTAATGAATATGCATATCCCTCCTCGTCCTTTCCCAAAACACTAACCCCATCATCTAAATACAATTCACCTTTCGCCATCCCATCCTTATCAACTGGAACAATAATTTCGAAATTCTTTTTTCGGACTTCATTTATTGTCATTCCGCTTTCGATTCTTTGGGGAACGATAACTCCACCGCGGTAATGAAGGGGTATTGATGAAAGATTTAAATTCGTCATTTGAATCGTATTTGCCTGTCCGAGAATAGGCGCATGAGTGTAGAAATCATAGAAGATGTCATCTGGAAGATAGATCTCTACAGACGTAGAATTTGGTTCCATGACTGGACTAACGAGGATTCCACTTCCATAGAAATATTGTGTTTCCAGAGCAAACGTCGCGGGATCAGATGGGTAGAGATAAAACATTGGATTAATTAAAGGGGTTCCATCGAGAGTTTGTCGATAGAGAGCTGTGTAGATGTAATCTAGTAGACGATATCTAATATCGATAGCTTTTTTCGCGGCTTCGGTAACAGAGGGCCAGAGATAAAATTCCTGGCTGATGGTCGGTGGATATGCATTGTGATTTCGATAGAAGGGGGTGAAAGCACCTAGCATAGCCCAGCGAGCACAGAGCTCCTCATTAGTATCTTCGGCATAGCCGCAGACATCGGCACCCGTCATGGGAACTTGATAAATGGATGCAAAAGCTAACATGCCTCGGATGGACATACGGTAGTGTAGCCAATCGCTAAAATTGTCGCCGAGCCAATGCCCTACTTTTGTGCCGGCACCAGCGAAGGTGCTGCGGGTTATGATTAGGGGTCGCTCGTTTGGGCGACGAGATATCATTGCTGTGTGTGAGGCGCTGGACATCATGGTTCCGTAAAGATTGTGGGTATCGTACATGGCGAGCCCGTTTTGGTGAATTACGTTGGTGTTGACTGTTTGGTTGGATATCCCTCCTTTGGCGGCGTTCCATGATGGAAGATAGGCAGCGGCGTTATGGATCGCGTATGAGGGGTAAAGAAGATCACGTCCGGGTAATCCTTTTTGTTTTCCTGGTGTCTGCCTGTTGGCGGTTGCCTGAGTATCCAGTATAGGTTTAGGATCCCTATCTTTAATTGATCTTCGCTTGATTTTGGAGGTACAGTTTGTCGTTCCAGGTGGCTGAAATTCGCAAGGAAATCCAGGTAATGGACGTGGTGGTTTTCTAACTGCCGGTGGTTCTGGAGGATATCCTACTGCTGATGCGTATGGGTTATCGCATGGGAAATAACATGGAAAGTTTGATGGTTCATTCATATCAATCCAAAGTCCATCAACGTCAACACCATTAATTGGATTGAAGAAGATTGAAAACTCATTATTCCAGTAATTTTTTACGCCTTTGGAAAACCAATCTGGGAATACAGTAACTCCAGGCCATACAACACCAAGCCAGAAAGATCCATTATCTCGCTTGAGAAATATGTCGTCGGCTGCTCCACGTTGATAAGCTGGGTTATTTTGGTATGCAACAGCAGGATCAACCATTAGAATTTGTTTTTGATCGTGATCGTGAAGATAATGATTGATATCTTGCATCATATCTAATGGAAAACGTTCAGAATCGAGAGTGAAGACCTTACTAACATTAGCTTTGCATCTTCCCTATTGAAAATCGATACCATTACCTTTCGTGCATCCATATAATCAATATCTGTCCACATGACTTCTAAAGGAATTTCCGCTTTCGAATAATTATAAATAACTTCAGCCACTGCATAGGCATCCTGATATCCATAACGACAATTATGAAATCCGAAACTCCAATAAGGCATCATTGCAGGTAAACCAACAAGCTCTGCATATTGTTGAGAAAGGACAATAGGGTCAGGTCCGGCCAAGAAATAGAAGTCCAAAACGCCACCTAGAGTATTGTATTCGAGATATTGATTTCTTCCGTTAGTATTGTTGATCATTATATCCATACCATTTGAGTTCATGAAAAAAACTCCATGAGTACCACCAGCTCTATGCTCAAAATAGACCGGATGATTTCCATATAAATTGGTGCCAGCAGGAGTTCCATAGGCATCACGAGACCACAACGTACGAATATAATCTGTAGTGTTCAGTCGAAATGAATCGGAGTGTTCACCAAGACCATAAAGATTTGGATTTGGAGGTAATTTTGTTCTCAACCTCAAATATTGTGATTCGAATACAAGACTTGCAGCTGAAGTATCGAAGAAAACCTCGCCTGTCTTTGCCCGTGTGATTGAGAATGAGAATGGAGAGTTAACATGATGGAATTTAATATTAGCATCCTTGGAATTGACTGTTGATTCGGCAGGGCGCGGGAAAACTGATTCTGGAACTTGGTAGACAACATTGGCCGGATCTTGAATTACCACATGAATACGATCATCTATTTTAATTAGCAAAAGCGAAAGCTGGAAGGTGGGACGTACGAACCAGTCTCATAAACCACTTTCAAGGTCAATTTTTTCAGATCAGTACCATAAGTATTGCAGGCAGGTCCAGCAAGTATCAAATCTGCCGAGAGACTTGATGCTGTTGTTCTGACATTAGAAGCTTTGTAACCTGGACATTTCGAGAGAGGCAGTGTAGCATTGGAATGGTAATTGGTATGACGAGGTAAGAAGTCAGAACTTGCTGCTAAGGCGGCTATTGTTAATAACAACCAAACGTGTAGAACGTTGACCATGTTGAATACACTGATGATGGTAATCAACTCCTCAATTATCATCGACCTTTTATACTCACTACTAGTGAACCTAAACGTGGATGGAGTAGGGGCAAATTCATTTACCAATATTCTCTCGTGATCGAAATGGAATCTTGCATGTATGCCGATGTAACCTTGGAAAGTTTAACAACAATGACAACAAATTTGTACTTGCAGCAGAATTTAATTTCTAGAACGCCATGTTGTATGCATGACCATGCAGACGGATGCAGGCTTCCAGGGTAGACAGTAATCTCGACGTTAGAGGAAGCTATTGATAGGCGAAGACGAGGCATATCAATAATAAACGCAGTGTCCTAGCACTCTACTGTCCCGTTCATCGTTATCTAGGTAGTTGAGTTAAGCTTAGGTACACCGTACAGTTGGAAAGGAGAGAAGCCGTAAATTCGACGGCCCGATTTGACACAATTTACCCCGCAATATGTCTTCATCCCCGCAACCCCGCATAACGATGGTTGATCTTGGTTTTTTCGTTACCCCATGTTTGGGATGGTTGATCAGCCATGATATGATTCGCCAATAGCATAGAAATGAAAAGTTGTGAAAAGATACTTGTCAAGTCTGGACATATGATAGGAGCCAATGAACATGATATCCTATGCGTGGAGAGCTTTTACCTTGTCCGTACGTATAGAAATCATGGGTGTACGTAACATTGCGTACATTTCATAATTCGCAGCTTGGCATGCAGCTTGTTCCGAGTTTGAAAATGGTTTTTAAACCTTATTGATGCAACGAGATGTTCATGTCATGTGTCGGCATTTCCTCGGATCAAGTCACGCGAGAATCACCTGATTGATCTTATATTCTTGGCATGTCATGTCGAATTGCACTCTGTTCATGACAAAACATTCCAGACCAAGATCAGGAGACACAATTAAAGTGACTCGGGAACTTCATTATATTCGGGAAACTTCTTTGATCACGGTACTTGTGTTACCTCAGATAAACAAGCCGAGTATATCCCGTCTGAAGGTAATGCGCATGTTCTAGCACAGTAGTGACACTCTTACCTCGTCGTTATCTCTTCCGTTATTCTTTGTTTAACTCTCAACTTGGTGTTCTTTAGACTGGAGCTACATGAGCTCCACGCGCATTTCTGCTTGGTTTCTGCATACAGTTATGCCAAATCTGCTTCGAACTGCGAATTGTCTCCCTCGGCCTTCCAATGCTTCCAGCGGGTGAGGCGCAGTTCTCTGGGTATCTGATCCAAAGGAACGCTTGGACAGAATACATATGCCTCTTCGAAGTATATATCTCTTTGCGACGAAGACCTCGAATTCCGGACATTCCGATAATTCATCGGCTATGACGGATGTGGACTGAGATATCCGAGCAGCGGTAATGAAATATACCCATCATCATTCCGTTATCCGCTATTCCTTCTTACACCCAAGGGAATGGTCTTCTCCTGGTGCCCTTTATTAGCATTTTACAAAAATGTTTCAACTCTTTTTGAGATCATCGACGGCGGTGGCGGCATTATCTCGGTACACGTCTTCGCGCAACATCACGGGTGCAGTCAGATAAAATTTTCGCCCCACTAGATCCTCATTGAGGTTGTTGCTTCACCGAGATACCATTCACCGTTAGATGGCATGAAAACTGAGATCGTCGAGTAACTATATGGTTCAGAGACTAGTATATTCCATTAATTCTTTCCATTGTCATCTTCCTACCCGCATATTTTATGCAGGTCAGAATCCCAATTTTCCAATCAATGGCGTCACAAACCAACGGAGATTTACCCCGGATGACCGAAGGCCCACATCATTCTCAGGAACTATCTCTTGACGAGGAAAATGTCCCCAATGAGACTTTGGAGCCATCCTTGACATTCTTGAATACAACTTTTGGCACGAATGCCTTTTTACAGGAAATTCCAGATATTAACTGCCAATGGCAAACAATGGGCTTCCACGGTGTCAACCCATTGTGTTCTGTCTATCCTTCACCGAATGTCTTAGAACCGTACAATGACCTTTGGCCATTTGATACAGCAAATACTAATTTATCGAACCCTTACTTTCCGGAGACAGCGGCAATAAATACATCTTTTGACAACTGCGATAATTTCGAAGATTCTCTTTCACATTTCGAGTCTGACGGTTGGCTTACATCATTCTTGCAATCTCCTGAGCCAATAACTTACTCCCCGTTGCAAGTTGGAACCTTCACAGAACGGCAATCGCCATGCGAACCCGCTCAACCTAGTGTCGAGGCACTTCCTAAGAATGAAGGCCCGAGGACTTATACACCCGAAATAGACTCGTCTAGCAATCACTTCAAAGAGGATGTGCCTACTTTGGCTCCATCAAAATTGCAGACAGACCTGTCCAGTCCTCCGGACCAACTAACTCCTCATGCGAGTGAGCCGGTCGTGGTAACTCCTCGAAATATGGAAGACTGTTTAATCGATTTTCACAGTGGGGTTAAGGCACCTAAGAGAAAAAGAAAAGAGTTCAATCGACGTGAAAAGTTGAAGGTTCATCTAGTTCGACAAGTTGGGGCATGCCAAAGCTGCCGAGCACGCAAGGTCGAGGTGGGTTTATCTAATCATCCAGATGTTTTGCTGAAAAATGAATTTCTGACAATCTAGTGTACATCTGATGGCGTTTGTGATCGATGTTTTAAGTTAGCTGGTGACCCGGTTATGGCAAAACAAATATGTATCCGGCACAAATTGAAGGATGTTTATCTGGGAGTCACAGGTACGTTTACTCACTGAAGATGTAAGCCTACATGCTGACTGCCATAGACGTCCAAACTAGGTTGCTCACGTCCGGGAAAGAACAAGTGTATCAACTCCTTGGGGCGTTGGAAGGTCATGTTGCAAAAGTCGAACTTCGAGCAGACTGTTCAATGGCAAGCTTTCCATGTCGCTCGCTTCCCTGCAAGGTAATGGTTTGTAGATCTGTGGATCTCTGCCGATGGAGAAGTTTGACCAAAGTGAATGGCGTTTACATAACGCACAAGTCCTTGCGGGACAAAACATATCTTGTTGTGCCAGATTCGCTACCTACTGTTGATGAGCTAGATTTTTTCGGCCGAGAGATTCTCCTATCTTCTCCGGAGAGTCATTCTGGTAAAATAACACATATATTAGATAAATTCCTTTATATATATTGCAAACAATATTTTGGATCACATTTGGTAATTCATCTCCTTGAAGATTATTTGAATATTAACTAACCAATAACAGGCATGTCTGTGTAATGCTGCCTTCAGAATCACAAGCTTAAATAGTCTTGCTTTCTATGGAGTCGCCAATATTCATTGCCATCCTCATGGCCAGCTTGATGTTGTAAACACAATTAATGACACTTTCTCACCAGACACTGTTCGCGAACAAGTCCGCCTTAAAGCTTCCGAGGGTCTAGAAGAGTCCGAGAAGTATTTCTTTTCCGAGATCGAAAATCTCTGCAAGAAGTCCGCAAGCAATAAACAAACTCGCATCATTGCCGGAATATGTTTATTGAGGTTAATGCTCTTCTATCGAGAACGAGTCGTGCGGATTGAGCTAAGATCCAATCTCCCGAGATGCAAAACTGATGAGGATCTTAAAAATTGCATTCACCCAGGCAAGACAGATCCTCAAAAACGACTTGGACAATGTGGTTTCATGTATAAACAACTAGCTGTAGCATTCAGCACTCTTTGTCGTGGTGATAACACACCCTTGACGATTGATTGGGAGGCTGAAGCTGCGGGTAGAGTAGCTCCGGATGTTCCTATGCTTTCAAATGCATTTTTGGAACTCAAATCTGCGTATGCAGAATTTTGTAAGTGATCCAGCAGTGTATACTCGGAGGCAATCATTAATATTGATATAGGTAAAAATAACTTGACTCATCGAGACGATGATGTATTTAAAACTTTGATTGTCGAACCCGCCGAGAAAGAGAGAGAACGAGTGGCAAAGAAACAATCGAAGCTCAAAACTCAGAAGCAGCCTAAAATATGAAAGGTTCTTGCCTCTACTACTCAATACATGGAGCCAATTTCATGGATAACCCTCTCGAGTTCCAGCTCTTTGGAACTGTTTTTACCGTTTTCTGCGCAAAGCTCATTTATAATTTAATCCTTAGCTCCGGCACATTCTTAGCTTACCAATTCCCACAAAACTACTTTCAAGTGACCAGGAATCGAGTTCTGCTTTAATGTATCTTTCGCAGTTTCTCTTCAAACCTCCTATTTGGTCACGCCGTCGACAGAGGATGAAGGCCACTGTATCATCCAAGAAGCTGACACTGATGACACCATCGATGACAGCTTCGATTCTGCCGCCTGGCGACAAATGGTGCCCTGGACTTGCGATGTCCCTGTAAACGATGCATTGCCAACGCTTGAGTTTTGTCGCTAGTGTGAAATGAGAGATCTTTTCTCGATAAAAGCACCATCTCGATCAATAAAATCCCTTGCATCGAAGGAGCAATTTGAACTGAAGACCACCACAATCAATCCCATCACAGAAATACACAGATCCTCTCTGGACAAAATTGAATGAAAGTTCGCTTGCATAATTCTGTCTAAGATGGGAACTAGGGATGATTAAATATGGTTTTTAGGAAGAAATTAAGAAGGGGTACCGTTAGCAATGAATTTGGAGGAAGTCTTATATAGACATTTGTCTTATCTTCTGCGGGTATATGTCACTAATTTGGGTGGGTCGGTGGGTTTTCAGCGGCTATGCGATCACGTTATATTCACCGGTCATGAAGCTCCCAATGTGCATAGCACCTGACCTATATGAAGTGCCAGAAGAGCGCCTCATGGTATTAGGGTATGCGGCATTTCTGAGAGAAGTGGTCAATTGTCGGTAGTACTATTTTCGGGGGCTCAAAATCTTGCTTATATTTATTGCCTTCACTCCCTCAAGTATGTCGGGAAAATACCTCGAGGATATAGTATATATAACAGAATTTAAGATGCATTCAATATGTATCTCTTCCTTTCTCTGCCATGTAAGGTTACATCCATATACCATTAAGGAAAATAACCAGTGATGAATTATACGATTCAGCTTTAAAAAGAATACCTTTCCCTCTACCTCTTCCAGTCATCCCAATACCCTTAACAAATATAGTCTGGATTTTTGGATATATATACTGAGCATGACGAATGAGATTTTCGATAATGTTGAGAATATCCAATTTAATGAGTGCTATCTACGTTCGCAACGTGTCCCTGCTCTCGATGATCAAGGATCTGGATCTGGATCTGGATCTGGAATTATGTATTTTTTGTATACTTTTTCTCTATCTTTTTTTTATTTTTGGAAAGAAAGAGGTTCATTAAATGAGTAAGGAAAAGAAATAGGAAGAAAGAAGACAGAGAGGTTGTAAAATTGATTACTGAGAGTGTAAATTATTGAGTAGTTATTGGGGTATGCGCATAATGAAAGATTTTACTAGGGATGGAGAGGACCTGGAGGAACAGGCAAAATGGAGGAGGAGAGAAGAACGAGAAAGGAGATCTAGGAATTAAAGAGAATCAAATTGCTAACCGGAAGGGAGGAGGATCACAGAGTATTCAAATCTGCAAATGGAAGATGGAGAAATTAAAAGGGGAAAGGCTAAAGGATGAGAAATAAGGGCAGGAAAATATCCCCTGAGGTTCAACGAGTAATACGAAATAAGTTTCCCTCTTTAGAAGTAAAGGTATTGGTGGGAGCAATTTAGATTGAGGACATGAAAGCAGAAAAGGTGCAAGGGTAGTCTTGCTGTTTGACAACAATTCTATAGTATTAATGGAACTATTTCAGCAGGCACCATGGCACAAAAATAATACTCATAAATTTTTCAACATCAATCATATAAAAGATAAATGAGCAATCTGTTGTTTTGACATTGTTAAATATGTCACTGGCCTGTTCTTAAATTTACAACAATAGCTATAGTGAGTGTGTGATAAAAAAAAACAATCAGCAAAAGCATCCTCAACATCCAAAACCTGATATATCCATCCATATACTACTTCTCCAGAGCGCGAAACCTCGCTCCTCAATCCTACATCATCCAACATCCATAAAACTACAGCAAAATCCCCTCTAATGTTGAACTGCCTCACTACAAGTAGCAATCCCCTCAATCTAAACCCAATAATCAGCAAAAGATCCTTAATTAAACCACGCACAAAAAGTCAGTACATACATTAAGATTACAGCAAAGCGCAATCTTATTTAATTCCAAGCAAGCACTATCAAAATCTTGAATGGAAGTAATACTTGTTCCACCAGGTACTTCTATCGTAATTCTTAACTACTCATCTTATCTCATGCATAAGAATACTAAGATAGAAACTTACGCACGCATTCACTAGCTACATAAACGGCATTTAGAACATCTAGTTGAGGAATACAGCAGAATGGGTTGGTGAATCCGACGGTGGTGCAGAATTGAGATTGTCTCTTTTCGATATCGTTCGAGATTTGAGATGGTATTGCTGCTGCGAGAGTGGCTACAGTGGATGAAAGAATGAGGATGGAGGGGAAATGCATGTTTGCTTGATTGGAACTGATTGGATAAAGTTGAATTGGAAGGTTTTTGTGAACTGAAGATTTGTGCTGATGTATTATGAGATCTGATTTGAAAATTGGGGGAATGTGCACACCTTTTATCTTCCTCGGAGCTCTAAAGCTCCCTCTGCTTAAAGATAAAAGTCAAAAGAGCTGGTGTGTTCGGCTTAAAAACCATCTTTCTTCCCGCTAGTCCTTTTACCTAGACGGGATGGCCTCGCTTCTTAAGTGAAACTTAAGAGAGTCTATTGGCTCCAAAACACCTATCCAACTTTTCAATCATGCACCCGTCTCCATTTTGAGCGATATTACTAATTCCCGCTACCAGATTTCCCTATGATTTGCGGCTTGTCCATCGATGTGCTTATGTTTTTTGCTTGAATGGTAACAAGATCATGACAACCAATCCATATTCATCCAACGAAAGAGTCAACTAGTCATAGATAGAGTAAACTGAATGCACATAAACGTCTTCAAAAACCCAATCTCTTCTGATTCGATAGTCCTTTACTACTATTGGTTCCACCCCATGCCCATCTCAACACTTCGCCGCCGTCTTTTCGTGACTAGAATTATGAATATCGATATGTTCCTTTCCCATGAAAGGTTCCTGGGACTGTTTTACATTTCGCATAGGCATTTTCCTAATTTACTATACGACATACACAATGAATTGAGATACTTAGCGAATACTACCCTGGCTTCCCCACGAATGATCCAGATCAAGAGATCTCCGTGTTTATTGCGATCTATCTCAATACTTTCTCGGTTCACAGGGGTCCCATGCGATAGATCTTCAGAACATGGTGATCAATCATGTAAGAAATTGGTTTGGGATATTTTCAAGATCGATGTCTGAACTTTTATTGGTCGAAAGCGGTGGCGGATGCACCTCCGTCTTCCTTCATGTTTCTTGATGTCATCTCCTTACAAATGCACGTCGAATGGATCGTTAGTGCGTTTTTACGATTCAGAGCCATTTGACGGCTGAGAATACATATGGATATAAGGAGTAAGAAACCAGTAATACTTATTCCCGAAATATACTTTAGCCTGCCGTGAAGCAGCTGTAAATCAGATTCAGCATGCTGAATTATACCCCATGTATGGGAAAGTAGTGAGTCGTAACAACCATCACAATGACGAAATAAGCTGGTTCAAGAGCCGTGACCGCTTTTGATAGCGATCATATAGCATTTTCTAACCCTTGTAGCGTTAATGAGTCGGATAAAAGATCATGCCTCTCTTCACTATTGGGATTCTCGCTTAAAGGTCGATTCCGAAAAATTATAGTACTAGACAAGTCCGCCATTGAATGTCATATATTGAATTTAGTTCCAGTAGAAAAAAGAGAAACCAACTAGTGTTGATGGATTGAAGCCCATCTCACTCGAGGCAGATGACCATTTTGGGACTGCGGACGATTAAGAACATGACAAGTGAGAGCAAAATTGGATAATTAAGGCTACCGAAGAATCAATAAAGGTTCCCATTCGTTACGCATGCAGGAGAACTTTAAGCAATAAAATGCTTGCGGCTAGGATTTTGAGAGCTCGTAAGTTAGAGTATTCCAGCTTGTGGTGAGTTTTCGGTAATCTAGCGGGCATGTTGCTATTCAAGCTTCCACGTGCCATCATTCTATGGCAATGACCAAGAACAGCGCAAGGTCATGGTAGTCTTGAGGTAGAACCGCCCATCAGCCTGCTGCGGTCACTATATCTTTACTGGCAAAGAGAACTTGTGCAGCGGCGAGATTCAATCCTTAGTAAGTACCATCTCATAAAAAACACGCTAGGGTTGCAGAAAATACTTAACTAATCTCCCGTCCGTCATGAATTTCAAACACAGTGAAATGATAGAGTATATTTTCCAATGAGAGCGAGGCGCTGGGAAAACCAAGCAATTTTTTATATGCAAAAATGTTTTCATCATAGAAGTGAGGTATGTATCTGGATGGTAAGAGCCCGGTCATTCCTATACTCGAGGAATGGAACTGCAACTCAAAGGCAATGCTAACTTGGTAGACATTGTCACTATCGAGAAGGTAGGAAAACGATTGAAAATAAGTATTGTGAGTCGAAGAAAGGATACAAGCTACCCTTGCTATTCACACTTCTTCCAGACGCTGGATTGATGCTCAAATGCTCTAGACGCCTCGAATGTGAATTTAACTTTTGATCTTCAAAATATCGGGGGGGTATCCAGATTTCCCGGGTCTCCAATTCGAGCCCCTGTAAACCACTGGTTGTATCAAGAGAATGGTTTGAAGACGCTGGCTATGAGACAATATCAACCTATTTCAAAAGCTTGTCTTCAAATAGCATCAGCGGACCCGGATGCGCAATAGAAGTCACAAGCATCATTCAAACCCTAGTCATTAGCCCTAAGGGCGGTTCAAGTATATGTCGCAAAGATTTATTAGCATGTGATCAATTAGATCTGTCTTGACGAGAGCTGGTGAAAGTAAGGGCACTAACTTGACCTTCGCTATCAGGAAAAGGAAGCTGCTCACCACACGGGAACAAAGTGCACGAAAAGAACAAAAGGAGAACCAGGCTAAATCATTCAATAACATAACAGAAATGATTGGCTAGAACTGATATGTCAAAGGCCAATAGATTCTTGCTGCATGATCTAACCCCTCGTCTGCTGTAAATGGTGATTGGTATGTCTAGATGAGAGGGTGCTTTGCGGTTATTCCCCTGGCAATTGCAACATCACTGGTATCACGGTATGAATCTTGGATATCCGCTGTATCCTTTTGAGGACTTTGTTACTAAATCAAAGTCCTAGTAAATCTTATAGATAAGAACTCTTTCGAATGTCTAGGTTATGTGACCTAAAACGCGATTGGAACTAGATAAGTGACGATGCTGAGGTTTGGTTAAGAATATCATAAGTGCGAAATCTGTGTCACATGACTAAAATAAAAAGTCGCGACATGTGCTCAAAATACGCGTCTCCCAATCTCCCCTTGCGTAATTGAACATCTACACCTGCGAAAATGGAACCCAACGAGCCAACAATAATTGATCTCAAATCTTCATTTTTACGTGCACAAATTTTTGCCCTCTCTCAGCCTCTTCAACCATCGCAAGACTGGCAAGATTCAATTTCAGAGGAAGAGAATACCTTGCGACAGCGCGCAATTGATGAAGCATTATTCAAGCTCAATACTATCCTCAAACAACATAATAAGATTAGTTATCCCCCGCAGGCACGGCGTCATGTTGCTGAACAAATTGATCAATTATATTGGGCCGCTGGGGAGACGGATGTGAATGTGAACGGAGAGGAATGGAGTGAAAAGGGTGCAGACTACAGTAAGCTCCTTACAATCATGTCAATCATGTCAATCGGTGTGTAGTAGCATCACGCTAATCAATATCCCAATTGACAGGATTGACATCCAACATTGAAAAATTACCAGAAGAATGGAGTGAAGAAGCGGAAACGAAGGCACCGGAGCAAGCGACAAAATACAAAGAGCTACAAAGTAAATTATTGGAATTGAATGAGAGGCGAAGAATGGCAAAGGAGAGACTTGAACAGTGTAATGCTGCAAAAATATTATTGGAGCCATTTGAGCAGGCGGATAAGAATGTTCAAGAGAATCTTGTTACAAAAAATGGCGAAGTTGAGAAAGAATTGGAAAGAATGAGGATGTTGATGTTAAGAGTCGAAAGGGGCATTGGGGGTTTGGAGAGGGAAGACAGAGAGGATCATATGGACCTTGATTTTGAGGAGGGTGATGGAGAAAAGCTAAGGTTTCTAGGAATTACATAATGGCCTAAATCTACTTCCGGAGGACTGACTTGGAGGGATAGATTACATTTGTTGGGTGAGGTTGATGTTTGGCATCCTTTATGTTCCAATGCTTATTGGGTATACAGACAACAAAGCCATGGGAAACACTAATCCGGGATAATGCTTGGCTTTGTGTAAGCTCTTGAGTTAAAACCAAGCACACTGCAGCTTCACCCAGCACAACCATCCTCTTCCCTACCAACCCCTTACTAGACAGAATGACTATTGCCCATATCAGCATTCCTTGTATCGATTTAAATGTATCGGAAGACTTCTATTCCACCATTTTGAAGCCTTTAGGCTACAAAGTATATGTCAAAACTTGCAGCAAGATATTCTTTAGAGGAAGATGGTCATCGAACCCCGAATTTTCCTTGAGATGTGAAAAGTCTGCTGAGCCAGTTGGGGGTGTTCGCATCACTATTTACGCATCATCCAAGTCACAAGTTGACAACTTTTATGTCCTCGGTCTGTACGTATATCACTCCTCAATAATCACTACAAGGATCCACTAACCCATCGCAAGAACCAAAGCGAACAACATCGCCAGCGGAGCTACCGCCGACTACACAAGTGCCTACACAGCCTCTATTGTCGACTTTGACGGCAATGTCATTGAAGCAATATACTTGAAATCATACATTCCCAAGTTCATAATCCCTGCTCGGATCACTCCGTCAGCACTCTTTTGCGCGCTTTATCTAATAACTCTATTTTACATCGCAAGGGAACTGGGAGGGATCTATTTCTACATCTTCGGCGCACTATCGTTCTTCCTCATGGCAGATATCATTTTGCTGGAGCTTGATCAAGAGGGGTCAGTAAAAAGATTGGAAGATTATGGACTGTTGGACATTGGAACACGGGACTATCTGTCAAAGTCCAGGCTTCCATCTATGAGATATAGATGAAAGTTTGAGGTAGTGATCTTGAGCTTGGGGTTTCTTTCGACAAACTCAGGGTTGGGATTTAAGGTATTGAATAAGCAATTTTTACTTCTAGTGGATTTTAGCTGCCCATTGAATAAACTGTTTCACATTCAAGATTACTTTATTGTAACCCGGTTAGGCTTCATGTCAAGTACCAATCCTATGGCCTACCTCTAGATTTAGTTTGTTCGATCTGTAGTTCGAACTACTCAGGATTTCAAACTTACCCCTGAAAAGGGGTATGCGAATTGTACAACCTAAGTAAGGTATCAACACACAACAAATGTCATTTTAGCCTATTTTTGGCAATAGTATATCCATAAATTTTCGTCTCCGAATGAGTTGAGCCCTGTGCACATTCAGGTAGTCTCATCTTGCGTCATATTGAGAACCCTGCACACCCCTGAAATTTGTTATTTGACATAAGCGATGATATCATAGATATTCACGAAAGTAGTAGTAGGTCAACAATAAAACATTGCTCATTCATCAAAGCCCTTGGGATTTTTCTGGAAAATACATTGTACTCTCATATGATCTCACATTCACTGCAACTTTCAGACAAACAGAGTAATCAGAAGTCAAAATGCCGTTTCCGTACAAAACAGCAAGTTCCATAATATATACGCCGTCAATTATAGATTGAGACTTGCTAACACAATGAATCAGGTACTGGTCGTCGGAGCCACTTCAGGAATCGGTCTCGCTCTTTCGGAGAAGATGTTATTGGAAGGCGTTACCAAAATCGTAGCACTCGGTCGTCGTCAAGAAAAATTAGATGATTTACAGCAGAAACATGGAGAGTCTAAAGTATCAACTGTGAAATTCGATATCACGAATCTTGAGGGTATTCCCAAGATGATCGAAGGGTATTTCAAACACTTTCCTTTTTGATTTCAATTCATTCCACTATAAAATTACAGATACTGACACTAACACAAAAACTCCATAGACTTCTTAAATCCAATCCAGCACTTGACTGCGCATTCCTCAATAGCGGTATTCAACGCTCTCTCGATTTCACAAAACCCGAATCTATCGATCTTGAATTAATATCTTCTGAATTCACTACTAATTATCTCTCCTATGTGCATCTTACTAAAGCGCTTCTCCCACATTTACAAAAAAGAGCAAAGGGTGGCGAAGATGCAGGATTGATATTTACAACGAGTGGGTTGGCACTAGTGCCGATTTTGAGATGTGGAAATTATTGTGCTAGTAAGGCTGCTATGCATCATTTGATTTTGGTTATGAGGGAGCAGTTGAGAGATTTGGGTGAGGAGGATGTTGATAATGATAATGAGAGACGGGGGAAAGGGACTTCAGGGAGTAAGGAAAAGAATGGTGTGAGGGTTGTGGAAATTTATCCGCCTTCGGTACAGACGGAACTTCATGATGAGAAACATCAGCCGGATATTAAGAATGGGAGGGATATAGGAATGCCGTTGGATGAGTTTACGGAGGAGGCGTGGATGGGGTTGGAGAGGGGTGATGAGGATATTCCGGTCGGGACGACGTTGAGGGGTTTTGGGTATGAGGTGGTTGAATTGGGGAGGAAGAAGTTGTTTGGGGAGATGATGGAGAAGATGAAGGGCTAGGGTTGGGTTAGGGAGGTTAAGTCTAGATGAACTTGGGTGGTAGATATGTGCCGGGATAGAAAGTGGAAAATATGGGGTAGAATATTTATTGGGTATTTTGTATTAAGTGGATCAGTAGAAACCAAAAAAGGGAGATCATATCAAGTAAGATGCGCTGATTGAAAATTAATATTCAAGTCAACAAGAAGTGAGATCTAAGACCAGGTTTCACACCCACATGCCAGGCAACTTTTCCGCGTCCTAGTGCAGATACTTTAGTTTCTGGTCCGAAAAGAAAATACACATCCCTAGCTTAATTCCCTCAAGACTTCGAACCATGAAAGCTTCACTTAAAATACATTAGCTATACTAAGCTCGACATTCACCTCTATGCATATCCAGAATAACACTCTTCACTGACTATATAAACTCTAGTCTCTCCAAACATCAACCGTCACATATTAGGCACCAGAATATTGTATCATAGCACCCGTAGAATTTTAACGCACCGCTGTCTCAAATTCTATCCAGCTTATATCGAACTTCGGAAGAGAATATCTGGGTACTGAGATATGGTATCTGTTGTACCTGTAACGAGATCTCCGACTTCTGTGATGATAATTCGAAATACTTCAGTTTTCGGATTGGAAAAAAATCAATATGGAAATGAATGATAGTATATAATGAGATGCACATTAAAGGCCCGTGATCTCAGCTACTGTGCTAGCACCTTTCGTTGGTAGGAAAATTCACATGGAGTCTCTATATATCGTCAAAGGTTATATGGGTGTGTCTCGAAAGCCCACTTGTGCTTTATTATAATCTTACTACGAATATGCAAGATCTTATGTACGCGAAATTGGAATGTGATGATCATTCACCTTGAGCTAAAGAATACTTGAGTACATCACACTAGTTTGGATGATATCTTTGCCAACCCCGTAAAAGCAACTCTCTTTCCCTTCAAAAGTCGGGATCGGAGAATTGCCTAATACCAGGTGCATGATCAATACCTAGTGGATGTAAGATTCCTAGATTCATGAACGAAAATTTCAATACTCCATCTTTCTCCCTAGTGTCTCTATGTAAAATGACTAATCAGAAAAAAGTCACAAATTACTACGAGGAGATTGTTAAGGTTCAGTCTCTGGATGATCTTTTCTACTATCTATTGATTGCTCGTATACTATACATGATGGCCACAACGGATGCTACTATGCTTGCTTCCACTCCCTTCAGGGGTTTCTATGGTCAAACTGCAAGAATAATTTATCATGAAACCAGGAATATCCTGCTCTGGATTTTCAAAGTCTTTTAGCTTCGTAGTATCACTTCCCGCCGGACTATTGTGACCTGTTTCCTGTAGCATAATATGACAGTTGGTTGGTAGTGATTCTAGCGAATAATGGCAACATAATTGTGGACTAAAAAGAAATCTCTTTCTAGTATACTTAAACAACCAAAATAGCTCATCATCGTAGTGCCGCTCCTGTCATCTGGCGTTGTAAAGAATGCTTAAAGCACAGCAAAACTAGTGACAATCTGAATGAGCGACTTACAAACTCACTATCAGTTACCAATTAGGAGCCGGGATATTCAATTTCTCGGATTCTAAGTGATTGAAATTGAGATGGAAGACTGTGCTATCTGATTTGCACTGCTGGATGGTGAGGAGCTCCTGTTCTACACTAAAAAAAACCATGTTCTCAAGGACACCTTAGCTAAAGACTACCATGGATATTTTTCACCGGACGCAATGGGGTGGCTGGCGTCATTATCAGAGTGAGTAAACCATATGGAAACACTGCTCTGTGAAATAGTGATAGGCAGATAAAACACAAATGGTGGGTTGATTTGTCACCTCATTTACGGATGAGCCGCTAGCACTGAAAGAAATGATAATTAGTAAACTATGAAGAAAAAGAGGAATGGAAGGAAAGCTTCTTTTAATAACATGCTAATATTAATGAGCAAAGCTGAAGTATAGTACGATCATTCAACAATAGGTGATGTGCCCAAAAGTTCTACTCCCAGATTTTTATTCTACTGAAATCAATGACTAGCGGTCATCTCTACACCAAAATTCCAACTTCTAAACAAAAGAAAAGAAGTAGATATTGTAGTTCCCTGCTTTATTTATTGTCATCCTATTTCACCACCTGCACTTGGAAACAGACCTTACACCCATCTACTTTATATCCTTCTAACATGGATAAACAAAAAACTAGAAACATTGTAAAGTGTTCCTCCAAACATAAATGTTTTCTTTAATGCAACGGTACGCACTATTTTGTTCCATGATCCTTTGATCTCCCATAATATCAGGGTAGTTTGACTCTCAGTTCTTAGAAGAAAGCAATGCACTCATGGCCCGCAGATTAACAAATTCCGGGGGCTTTGCAAGCTTTTAGTAGTCCTTTTTATAAGCCTCACTTTCCAAAAAATCATGATCCAGGGAGTATTATCATAAGAAGGAGAGTGAATCCAAACAACCCCATAGAAAGACTACTCTCAGGACATGAAGAAACAATTGGAAGGACAACACCAAGCCCTCACTTAAAGGCTATGGTAAGACAGTATTGAAAGGTAATATCAGAGAATGAAGCAGCATAAAGATATCGATATCTCAAACGTCAGACTTTCAAGCTTACTATGAGCTGATGTCTATGATTCTTAGTGAAACTTTCTTCACTTGGATATTCATCCCACTAGGGACATTGCACCACAAAAGTTCGAACAGGAATATATCCAGTGAATAACCAAAAAGATCAGATCTTACACAACTCCAGTCCTAATTTATCTTTATTTTTCCAGATTATCTATTTCTTCCCTGTTCCTTTCTTCCTCATTCTCATGAGATGGAAGGAACAACATAACCCCGAAGCCCGGACCACCCACCACCATAACCATGTCTCCACCAGCTCCATCTCCATCTCCATCTCCAACCCCATTCCCATCCCTCAAGAGCTCACAGCTTGCTCCCCAAACCACGAAATACAGTCCAATTGTAACTCCCAATTCCGAGCTACTCACCGGCGCCGTCGAATATCCCACCCGAAAATCCAGTCTTGCAAATTTACCCGCCGACAAGAAACCCACCACCATGACCTCCAGACTCGTTCTCGTAATTGGCGATCTCCATATCCCAGATCGAGCAATTGACGTCCCTCAGAAGGTACTTTCCTTTCCTCTGTACCTTCCTCTGCACCTTCCTTCCACGAACAAAATCACTAATCTGTGAAATCACAGTTTAAGAAGCTTCTCACACCAGGCAAAATCGGTCAAACCCTCTGCCTCGGAAACCTCACCGATCGCCAAACATACGACTATCTCCGCTCCATCACCCCGGATCTCAAGATCGTCCGAGGCCGCTACGATACTGACGCTACGTCTCTTCCGCTCTCTCAAGTAGTCACCCATGGGTCTCTCCGCATTGGATTTGTCGAAGGATTTACAATCGTTGCGCCTAATGAGGTAGACTTGTTGGTTGCTGAGGCGAATAAGTTGGATGTAGATGTGCTCTGCTGGGGAGGAACTCACAAGTTTGATGCGTTTGAGCTTGACAATAAGTTTTTTATTAACCCGGGGAGTGCGACTGGAGCGATGACAACGGGATGGATGGAGCCTGGTGAGGAAATCGTACCAAGCTTTTGCTTAATGGATGTAAGTTCTCTTCTCTATTTATTTCCTTGCGCTGGCTTGAGCTCAATTTACTGCTCACTCTCTACACATTATACCATATACACATCAAGCTAACTAGCCCTCCAGGTCCAAGGACTAGGTCTCACCCTTTACGTCTACCAATTGCGAACCAGCGAGAAAGGCGAGGAAAGCGTCTCAGTTGAGAAGATCTCCTACACGAAAGCCATTCCCTCCACCCAAGCGACTGCTTCCAGCTCCACCTAATGATATCCATTTGATAAACCAAATTTTAGTTTTAAGGGGTCTCTTTCTGCTTTCGCCAGTTACAAAAGTTCTTGGGCATTTTACTGGTGTTGGGGAAATTTTTTACGGGTATTACAATATGATATGATATGATTTACATAACGATAAATATGATAGGGAGGAGGAGAGAATTAATACCAGAGAGCTAGACGAATTAAAGTCCTGCCATATTCATCCAGGAAGGTGAACGAATGGACGCCTGCTGGTTTACTAGATAGGAAATGCGTAAGATACCACCTGATAATACAATAAAATCACATATGTAGCGCAAGCTACACTGATATTGAGTCAAAAATCCGAGAATCAAATCGATTGAAAGATTGAATGAAAGACTTCATTGATATCATATTCCGCTTCGTAAGACCGAAAGAGAAAGAAAACTAAAACTACTTTTGCGCCATCAACCAGGGTATGGGCATGTAGCATATCCTATATAGAATTGCTCTGCTCTTATTAAGATCCAATTACTCCTCATCCAATTCATTTCAATCCCATCATAGGAGTCGAATCAATCCAACGAAATACAAAAAGCCGAACAAAGATTAAGAATATTTTGTTTAACCCAAACCGATCATATCGTAAAGACCCAACTCATAACATCATACTTCTTCTCCTAACGGACATCCTATCGCTTCTAGCTGCTACACCTGCCATACTCGTGCTGCTCACTGATCTTCTCAATGATGTTTCAGTATCTGTGTTTTCCCTTTCTGATTCATGTCCTACAGCTGATGAGCATCGGACTGAGGATGACAATGCCGACTGTCTTCGTCTTGATGCTCCAGCCGATGCCGCGATTCTTTTCCCAGGTTTTTCCGAATCCTTACTTTCACTCGAATCACCTGCCGGTATAGCTGAAGCTCTCCTGGAGAAACGTGATGGTGCCCTCTCAATTTTCTCCTCTTTTATGGCTTTTGGCGCTTCATCTGTATCACGTTTCGGAGAACCTTGAAATTCATAAATATCCATGTCTTCAAGGGCGGCCTTGATCTCATCGCCTTTTCCAGATTGTTCCTTAGACTTTGCTTTTATTTTCCTAGACTCTGCAAGTAGCTCCGTGACTGATTTCGACCCCGATGCTGAAGAAGGTCCCGGCTCTGTCAGATGCAAGATTGACTCGCGACGTCTTCTATGATCTGTGATACTGCTTGATAGCATATCCGTCGTAGGAATAGAGGTTTTACCACTTAGTGGACTGCGGTCAGCATCAGGCGCGGCTGATAGTCGTTTCCAACCATCCTCTGCTTCGGGCTCTACCTTGATCTTGCTTACTGTCGTTGGGCCAGCTTCCCCTTCAACTTTGACAGCGCGAACTTTTCCATCTGATGTTACAGCATTCACAAGTTCTTTTCCGGGTCGGCGCATCTTGTCTCGAAGATTAGGTTCCGCATAACTTACTGCCCCTCGAGCTCGTCGGCTAGGTCGTTGACCTTCAACAGATTCTCTCATCTCTGAAGGAGGTGGAGTGTCCTGAGATTCCATTCGAACGGCTGTTGATGGATGGGATGAAAGAGGTGAAAAGATATCGATTGGTGCGGGCGTCTCGGGTTCCTGCTGGATATTGAAAGCCTGCAGTTGAGGTTGAACGGTTTGTGAACCAGGTTCAATACTTTCTACTTTCTTATCCTCGACCTGCACTTCCTTTGCCAGGCTCTCCTTGAACATATCCATTTTTCCTGGCTTAATGCCATCATGAAACAAATTCCTGGCGCTAGCGCTTTTCTTAGGAGAAGTGTTGACACTTTTGGCAGCCAGAACCTTTCTAGCGTTTGGAGGCAGAGCCGGCCTATCTTTGGATAATGCTTTAGAGCCAGTAGCATCTTTCAATGACTTTGCATTCTCTTTAGCTGATGAAACCACCTGTCTGTTTTTCGTTCGTTCCTCAGAAGACACGCGTGTGAATTGGAAATCATCAGTATCGTTTACGTTTGTAGATTCCAATTCCTCGTCATCTCTTGCACTGAGCTTACGCTTTGCCCCAGATTTGAGTATCCCTGTAGTCTCTCGTTTTGCTTGTGAAGGTTCCGATCGGCTGTTCCTTTTGATGTCAGAAGCCATTATACTATCCTTACGCCTCTTTCTCTGCTCAAGGTTCGTTGATATTATCGGGTCTAGACAAGGATCCTCTTCCTTCTCGCAAGGGACTTTTTCTGGCAAATTAATCTTTACAGGGTCCTCGTCTACAAACTGGGATACTGGTGGTGGGCCAATGTCTGGCGAATCTGTAGTCTCTGTTACCACTTCAGCTAGCATGTTCTCAATTTCATGATGTCTGTGTATTGTTAGCATGTACAATCAAATCTAAAGAGTGCGGGACATACTCCAAAGTCCTCCTTGGATAATATTTGTTCTCCAGAATTGGGGGTAGTTTGCCGTCTGGACTACCAATGTCCTCACTCAGCGAAGCCACATTCTTCCTTGGGGGCATTTTGCGCTCTGGACTTGTACCGTCCTCGTTCAATGGAGCCATATTTTCCCATTTATCCTCCTTAGGGCTACGAGGAGGAATCGAGCTCGACTTCAATCCGCCTAGCTGCCTTGGAAGATGTGGTGACCTCTTCCTCGGTGGAGATTCCTCCCCCAGACCACTTATCAAAACCCCAATCTCCAACAATCTCTCTTCCAGCTGTGATTTGACCACATTGACCCGATCTGCAACTCTTTGTGCTTTTCCATTATCAATTTCGCTTCGGAGACGTAAATTTTCTTCCCGGAGCTCGAGATTCTCAGCAAGGAGTTTGGAGGTTTCATTTTCTAGGATTCTAATTCGAACCGCTTGTGAGGAATTGACAGATGCTATATCTCGATTTTGACGTTTGTACTTGCGCTTGACTATTATTGCGTCAGAAAGGCGCATCTCCATTTTTCCTGACTGTCATGAAGTGATTTTTAGGTACTCACGAGATTCAAAACTCTCCAGCGAAGCTGCAGGCTCATTTAAGCGGGCCATGTGAGCTGGCAATGCATGCGGCAATGGAAATATGATTTGTTGTAGAGGATGAGATAAATGTGAGAAAAATAGAAGATTTTCTTGATAAGTTTGGAAGCTACAATGAGGGGTCTGTAGAAAATAACAGTAATTTCTAGCACTCAGCAGAGTGTTTGTGCACAGAGCAAAATAAGGTAAATTGATTTGTTTACATCGAACCCAAAAAGGTTAGGTTGGGAATGTCGACGCTAGTGTCATAAAAGTGGATCCTTGTGTGTGAGTTGATAGGGCTACCAGAGGCCCGCAGGCCCGCATTGTTGTTGTTCATGAATGGAGAAACTTAATTCATGTCATGTCAAATTCATTCACAAATATTTAAATACTCCATCTCTCTGTATTAAGATCCAATATTACAACATCAGCGTGCAAAGCAAAGATCACAATAATGTCATACTCATCTCGACCCCTCGGTTCACATTTACGACAACCCTCAATGGGTGGTAGTCTAGGCTCATCCTCTAGTCAATCCCCCATCTTGCAGGCGCGCATCAACGAAAAGAGGGCAGAGCTAGAAAATCTGAAGCAATTACGAGATTTGAGCGCAGGGCTAGCTGGACAGATGCAAATGTTGGAAGAGAAGCTTTCGACTCTTTCTGACGGAACAGAAGCTGTCGCAACAGTGTTGGGAAACTGGCACAATGTTCTGCAGGCCATCAGTATGGCATCTAGTAGGTCACAAGGTACTTTTCTACCAACCCCAGTCTTCTAAAATAACTAGTGAAAATACCAAAACCAAAAGAATCAAACGATACGCAGGTGGAATCAGAACAAAAAACAGGTTTTGAAGTACCTTTACCTCAAACCCTAGTTCGAATACCTACAGAACATGCTCCAATGTTACAACCATCTGCAAATGAAGAATCGAATGAGTAAACATCGTATACGCCGAGGTACCGGACGCTGTACGAGCATGTATTTATGAATGGTATTGGCGCAAAAATGGCGCAACGGGCATATATGGACATAAGTTTTGATACCAATGGCAGTCTTAGATGGATCGTGTTTACAAAGGAATTGCTGGTAAAATGCAGTCGGATCCTTAACGACGATATGATTGATGACAATGAGCCAAAGGTTTATCCAAAAAGGGGAAATATCGAAAACCCAAAATTTCAATACAGGGATCTAGGTCTTGAATAATTCAGATGGAGTCTGGTTGATTACTCGATAAAGTTGGATCGCAATGTGTGGGGATGGGATATCCAGTGACCTCACAAGTTCGAGTGTTTTTCGACTCTTTGCTTCACGGGACAATGTATGCATGTCCATAGTCATTTGTACAATATAAGTGTATTGCATTAATGAATTGAATTGCTTTTTCCATTATTGTTTTTTTTGCGAGGGCTGAATGGGAGAATTTTTTGAGAGCTCTCAGAGTTCTCGGTATATATCTAAGATCCTTTACTCACAACATTTTCGATCTCTAAGAAAAACATGGCAATCAACAAAGCTTTGATCAGAGGAAGCGGAAAGAAACTAAGAGTTGACCAGCTCTTCAGCAATTTGAAAGTATGTCCCGAAAGGACGATGGAATGATGGAAATGGACTTGGTCCCCAGGACCCCTTAATAAGATAATTGGAGGATAGGGTCAGTTGGAGCGTCGAAAGCATTCCAATAATTGCATCTCCCGAAGAAATGGCAATGGCGAAAGATTGCGGGGCGAAAATAAAGAGGTAGCATCGCAGAAGGTCAAAACCAAACAAGGACACTCACCTGGGCACGAGGAACGGCACCAAATCCCAAGGGAAGCGAAAAAGAGGAGAGATCAAGTCCAAAACGGTCCAGCCGCCGACTCTCACATCTCCCCTCTCTACTCCACTCCTCAAGATCTGACCCATCCCGTCTCTCCGCCTAAATCATCCACAAACGCCTCGTATAGCTCGTGCAACTCCCCCTTCTTGATTTCGTGTATCCTCCTCTGCTTCTCCAAAACCTCATCAAGCTCCTGAACCTTCTTCAACAAATCCCTTCTCCTCTCATCGGGATCTAGTCTTCTTATTCTCTCTAGATTATTCTTCTCAATCTCTTTCCTTCTTTCCTCAGCTTTCTCCTTTAAAAAATTCACTTCCGCTTCCTCCAATTTTTCTATCGTTCCTTCTCGTTTATTTGCTGCTATGCTATCTCTCGTTAGCGGTCGTCGGATTCCATCGATGCCAACATGCGTAAATGTTGATGTGCTTCCTAGCTTTTCTTTCACTTTGCAGGAGTCACACATGTAGTCGAGATGCACGACTCTTGAAGGTGGTTCGACGTCATAGCAACCGGCCTCAGCGTTTTCCTTTGCCCATTGACATGGCAAAGTAATTTTTCGTGTGCCCCAGTGTCTACAAGAGTAGCTGACGTTAGAGCTTTGACACATGATTGCTAGATTCGGTGGGACCAGTAGTATAAGTTGGAGCAGAGCAGAGCAGGGGGCAGAGCAGGAGTACAACCGGAACAGAAGAGAATGTACGAATATTGGGGCAAAAAATGATAAAAACGATTCAATTGAGAGATGAGAGATATAGAAAAAAAACCCGTATCAAAATAAAATCAGTATATATAAGCCAGCCAAAAGAAGAAGAAAAAGACATTGTTCCGCACCTGAACTTGGGTTCACTTGTTTCCCACCTAAACAGAGAGAGAGAGAAAGCATTAAACCCCCTCTGTATCCGTATACTCCACTCGTAAACAAAGAAAATCGAATCTCTCAATACATGCCCAGCGATGTGATGCCAGTCCTTGGATTTTGGGGTTTCGACGTCTCTGGGTCTGGATTTTGAAGTTTATTTCATATTTACAATACCTCCTGTGTACTGTGTGCTGTGAATAATGAACAAAGGGAATAAATGAGTCTGAGAGGTAGGTAGCTATCAAGTCATACTTACTGAAGCCACCACAGCGCAGGCAGAAACAGAAACGGGAATTCTTTCAGTCTTGCAGTCTTTTAGTGATGAGATGTGAGATATGGGAAGTGGGAAATGGGTAAGATTTTACTTTAGTTTACTTACTTTACTTACATGGATGGAGATGTTGCAAATATTTCTTTGTGTGCGGAAGGGGAGGAAACAATGCTATAGTGCAGTCCATCTATTGTTAGGTTATTTTTTTTTTTTTTTTTTTGAGATTATAATTAGATAGATGGTCATGACTGAAGTCATGTATGGTATGGTCTTAAGCTAGGACTTATTATGTTACTAATTGTGTAAGATTATATATTCATATATATAACCAAGTAGTAAATGCTTTGTCTAAAGCGTGTATGTAAAGTAAAGGCTTGGTGATCCAGGTGAGATCGAGTGTATGAGATTCCTCAATTCAATGGAGGTATACCTGAGGATGAGCCTATGTTCGGGCTATAGAGTTAGTAAAACTGATCAAGTCAGGTAGAGTGATAGACAGGTGGATAATTTTGATTATGTGCGATTTATCAGACAATGTTGAGAAGATTTTTTTATTGCGGTTTTTGTAGTCATTGCATGTTCCAAGCCATCAGGAATTGGCCCAATGGAAGAATATACTTTTATGGCCCCGCGGTGTCATCATGAAAACAGGAGATGGAAATTAAGAAGTAAATAATTTATGTCACATACCTCATGAGCAGAATCCTTCCATTCACAGTCCAAGATGGTGTTAGTGAAAAATCTCTAACTTCATTATCTCTCCGGCCTGAACCTTCCTCTTTTCTCTCTCATGCCTTCCACCCTCTTCCTATCCTCCTCGAACCTCTTAACCAGCTCTCCGACCTCCTTCTTTCGCTTTTCTCGTCCTTGCCACCTGTAGAACCCTGCATCCTCCAACTCCTTTCTCCTCTTCTCCTCTTTCTCAGCCATCTCTCTCCTCTTTTCTTCCGCCGCCTCACTTCTCGCTGGACCCGTCCTTCCACCCCTCACTACCGTCACAAATCCATCATCATCCGGTACATTCCTCAATCTCTTCCTTTCTCTCTCCCTTTCCTCTTCCTTGCTATTAAAATTCGTCATAAAAGCATCCACACTTCTTTGTACCGCCAATTTGTCAGGGAATCGTAATTCCTGTCTCTTAGCATAACGCGCGCTACCAAGAGCGGGCACTTTTCCCTCGGTACCTGAGCCCCAAACAGGATATTTTGATTCTTTTCCTGATTTGCAAGTTTTTCGTGCAGCTTTTAGAACTGATTCTACGCTCTTCTCATCTACAAGTAGAACCACAGCCGTCCGGCCCTTAAAACGCAATTGCCTATCCCATCCTTGTGGTAAACTAGTATCAATCTGAACATTGTTTCCTCTTTTCCTTTTCTTGCTCTGCGAAACTGTTTCGATTTGTTGTTGCTCAGTGATCTCTTCCTTTTCTCCATCGAATCGTACACCTTCAACTCTTCCTACGCCAATTAAAGCTGCGAATATGCTTCGAATATGTACATCTGTTGAGTCAATAGGTAGATTTGTTGCAAATAGACTGCGCGAATCATTCTCGGTCGGTATCTTTGGAGTATGTTGTCGCAGATATATATGGTGTGTTGATGTGATGGGGTATGCGGGTGTAGAAGGAATTGCGACGGGAAGGATAGTGTAATTGTCGCCTATGATTGTTGGTATTTTCGACATACTTTAATAATTTATATCTAGTATCTAGTTCATGCGTGTATGTGAAAATGGATTCTAGAATTTGCGCGTGAAATGATATCGGGGGTAGATTGTTCAATTGAGCTTGTCTTTGGAACTTTTTTTGAAAGCAAAAATAATTGGCAGGGGTCTATGGCCTATCTAATCGAAGTACGCTAAACTAGCCCGAAGCTACGGGATGCATGACCACTGACCACCAAAGCAAGCGAAGGTTCCCTCTCCAGCCTTTCTAACTCTACATACTTTTTTCGATTTGCAATAGAAATACACCAGAGTATGCCACTATTTATCCATTCAGTCCTTTTATACTATTATGCCCAACCCAAGCAATGATGATCTCCGATAATTCAACGTCGTAAGTATGTATATTAGGTATTTGATATGTGACTTTGAGGCAAATGAACATCATTAGGCCTTTTCAGGGTCGCTGATACCGCCGGTGGTAATAATATATGTTGCTTCACATTCCGGACAATCTAGTTTGCGGTGTTTAGCACAAGTGGCTAAGATAAATCAAAGATAACTTACCAGGGGAATCTACAATTTTGGCAACACGTTCCTCTCCACGACCTTTTCGAAGAAGAATTCTGGTTGTCGATGCATGTGCAAGAATATGTCCTCCAGCAGGCTTACGTCCATCAGCTCCGGCAAAAAGGGCACTTGCTCCTGGATCTGACATGACTTGGTTGGTCTGGAAAGGGTCAGTGTGCGAATCTCTAATTTGGAAAAGGAAACCTACCATGAAGACAACCAGATTGAATTCCTCCGCCATTTGTGTTGCTCTACGAAGAAAGGCATTGAGGGCACTTTGTCGCTCGGACAATTCACCACGTCCGATGAAGTCGCTACGATATAGAGACATGATACTATCAATGATCAGAAGGCGATATTCATCAGTGGCGAAGTTTTGGGCAAGGCCTTCGAGCAACTCTAGTTGCATCTAATTATGGTAAGTGGAATGTATTAGTCGAGTTCAAGCAATCAGGAGGCATACCTCGGTATTCTGCGCACGAGCATAGACGATGTTCTCGAGCGCTTGATCAGGGTCGACACCGAATCGTTCTGCAATCTCCGCAATTCTTTCTGGACGAAATGTGCCTTCAGTATCTGTTAGAATGTAGTTTTAGCGGGTATTCACTAAGAGTATCGAAGTTGTCAGTTCTATACCGATATATGCCACTTTTCCTTCGGCCCCACCCATATTCTTAGGAAGCTGGGCAATAACTGCCATTGTATGTGCCAACTGAGTTTTGCCACATCCTAGCAACTATTAGCGAGATACATCTCAAAGTTTTCGGGAAACTCACTGAATTCTCCAAATACCTCACTAATGCTCATGGTTTGGAAGCCACTGCCAGAACTCAGCTGTCCAGTTCAAATGACACGAGTAGGATTAACACACCCGTTCAAACAAGCATCTAACTGCTTGCTACCAGTAGAAATTCTGATACACTTCTTCCGAAAGTGGCCATGCTCAGCGGCAGTGACGAATTGTCCACCAGTGTTAGGGCCCTGTTCCTCTGTTAGCATGTAGAAGGACAAGAATGTGCGGGACTAGATACTTACGGCTACTTTCTTTGCAGCTTCCTTAACTTTCTCAACCTTTATGTCAGAGAAACCCTTGATTCTGACCAATTTTCGACTGGTTGTGCCAATGAGGGTCTGAAAGGAAGTCAGCTACCGTTTCGTGAGTCGCTCTTTGATGGCCAATGAAATGTTCTTACCCCGACAGTATGAATACCGTTGGTTCTCAATTTTGCAATATCGGCAGCAGAGATACCTGTTTCCATTAGAGATCAAATTACAGAAAAGACAAGAGCTTTTGACAGCATACCATGTGCCTGTATTTCATCGATATCGATAATATGACTCTGTAGGACAAGTGTCAATGAGTTATTTATTATGCAGGATGCTGAGACAAGCTTGCCTCATGCTCACTCGCATCACCACAAAGTGAAGCTGTGACGGCCATAATGAAGATATCCTACAGTTAGTGTGAAGCTTGAGCGTTGTGAACAAAAGTTCTAGTGGAGTTTCAGATGAGAAATTGGGCCAGTGAAGTTAAACTGAAGATTGGTACAAGAATTCAGTAATCACACTTCAGACCATCTCACGTTTTCCTTTGTCGTATGACGATCATCATTTTGGAGGAGAGACACTCACCTTTTCAATGAACCCGAATCCACAAAACGATACGAGAAATCACGATGAAATAGGTAATACAATCTGTGCCTCAAGGTCAGAATCGAGTTAAAACTGGCCAGAGAAGAAAGGAAATTGAGGTCAACGATAACATACTCGTTACCAAGATATTTATGAAGAGATGAACGACTCCAGCTGAATTAGGAATGTAGGATGAACGACGAATATGTTTTTTCGAGTTCGAAAAGTCAGGTCGAAAGTGAAGATGAAAGTGAAAGTTGAGACGGAGCTCTAGGCAGGCAGGCTGAGAATGGCGCTAAGTTTAAGCGACAGTTGTTTGGACCTCATTATATCCTCAAAAATGGTGATATCAAGCACATACGACCATAGACTGAAGAGAATTGGGCATCCCGTCCGCTCTGCCATACACAAGCTTCAGATCGGTGGATTAGTAGTTGGGTGGGTGACCACCAGCGAATCCCCACTGTTGTATGTTCTTTTTTTGCATTTTTATCTTTTATTTGCCCCTCTTGTTGCTTTTGGGGAAAGAAATTTCAAGTATGGGACTGAATTGGAGAGGAAAGAGGAGCAGTAACAGAAGGAGGAAGAGATGGTCAAGAAAGCTCCGGATAGAAAGGAATCTGTCGCGCTCAAGAACAGTCATGTTGAGGTAAAGGGGAAGTGATGGGATTTGCTGAAGTGACAGACAGCACTGGAATACTGTGTTGCGCCCAAAAGCTCGCCATGAAATATCACTTAAAGGCAGACTTGGGTAGGTAATGGACTTTTGTCCAACAAATTGTGGTATGGGTGTATTACTAGGACTGAAGGTATAAGGTCAAGCTCACTACAAAGTAATCTTACATTCAAACGTAGGGATTCGTGTTGAGTTATCATTCTATTTACACAATGCTTATGGTACATTACCAGTTCATTCCAGTGTTCCACTCTATGATTAATTGGTTAACACATATTAGGGTTAAGAGCAACCATGTACAAAACCTCCAGGTCAATCCTTCTTCTGATTCTTCACCGCAAATGACCCTCCACTACGCCTAATAGCTTCCTTCAAACTAACACGGGGCTTATATCCCAAAGCCTTCTTCGCCTTATCAATCCGATATGTCCTCGTCATGCACCTGTATGCGATGCCCATCCTATTAACCCTCGATTTCTTCCGTCCAAACGACAAAATCCACACCATCCACTCAGCAAGAATCGCCATAAAAAGCCCAACCATCTTCGGTATCGACTTCACATCTTCCTCGCGAGTAGGATAGCCTGCTGCATCACCAATTGCGCGGACAAATTCCCAGAAGGGAATATGTTCATCATTTGTGATGAGGAATCCTTGACCATCAACACGCATCGATTCATCTCCAACCGGAGACTCAAGATGAAGAAATAATTTCTGCGCAGCTAGAATATGAGCATCGATGACATTTCCCACGTAAGTAAAATCAAAGAGATTTTTCCCATTTCCGATTTGGATTTTGAGTTTTCCCGCAGCGACTCTTTCGACGAAAGATTTTACGGAGCCGGGTTCATTTTCCCCGAAGATTCCAGAGGGCCGGATACAAGTTGTTAAAAAGCCGTGGGTGGGATCGTTGTGTGCGAGGACGAGTTCGTCGCCGAGTGCTTTGGAATGGGAATAGAGTTCTTTTTGTTGGGGGAGGAAGACTAAAGGATAAGTATCGTCGGCTTCGACTAAATCACTGACTGCGTCGTGGATGACCGAGGCGCTGGAGGCGTAGACGAAGGCTTTGATACCAAATTTCTAGGGTTGTTCAAATTAGTATTGTGTATCAAATATCTGTTTTCTTCTGGCTCGGCTCTTGAATGAATTGTTTTCTGAACGCTACAAATATGTTTGGAACTATCCATCTATGCCAGATAATGAGCATTCCTGACATGCCTGGTGCTCCAAAGTCCGGAATGCAATCCGACAAGAGGGTTTGGCTTTAGATCTATCTCATTGAATAGGGCATCTCGAGCAGCGTATTCATGAACTGTCCACACCAATCTCATAAATCCACAGCTCTTCAAATATCAGATATCAGAAAATCTCAAACCTTTCTCCAATCCCAACTAATGAGGACCCTACGGACAATCTAACACCCCAATCAAAAAAAAAAAAAAAAAAAAAAAAAAAAAAAAAAACTCCTCAAACAACCCACCTTCACAACCTCCAACAAATTCCTCGTCCCCTCCACATTAACCCTAAGATAAAGCTGCAAATCGCACAACCCAAAAGGTGGCGAAGCAGTATGAAAAAGCACTTCAGGTAGCGGATCTAACGCTTCAAAAGCTGCGTACACTTGCTCTTTACTGGATATATCTACATGATAATAATGGACTGTCGAGATATGATTTTGCTGTGTGTGGAGATCGAAGATGTAGATGTTTTGGGGTGGGGTTTGGAGGTTGAGGAGGGAGGTGATGAGGTGGTGGCCGAGGGTGCCGTTGCCGCCGATTATGAGGATGGTTTTTATAGGTGGGGGGGGAATTTATGGATTTCTTGTTCTTGTATTGCTAATATATAGATGAAAGCTAGATTGTCAAAAGCCTTAGACTACATAGAGAAGAAAAAAAAGGAGACTAGTGCATTTTTTCCCTTCCCAAAAATACTTTCTGATTCGAGTTCCATGCATATATTATATAGTATCAAAGCGGGACTTCTGTCAGCCCAACTGTTATATCTTCTCTAGCCCTGCACTTTCCATTCGTTTCTCCCGGCCGGAATCGAGAATTCCGATAGCAATCGTATGATAATCACTTGACGGGTTGTATATCACCCGGGGGTTTTGTAGTTGAGATGAATGACTGGCGTTGTGCAGTATGGATATGTTGATCCTAGTTCGACGTGCGCCGCACAATGTGCGTTCTATTGAGGCAATTCTGAGCGAGCTCGTAATCGTAGCGATTGTTTGGACTGATAAATTTCGCTTTCTTTATAATATAATCTTTTACAATATGAGAATATCTCATAAATAGTTTGCTTCGTGATTTCTATCCACCGTAGGATAGATTTATTGCCTGAAGTAAGATTGAACTCTCAAATCTATCAATTAAAAAGCATGTCCTCCTCCCTCCCCAAACACGACGGCGCCTTACCATACTAGATTCTAGCCGTAAATCACCTGCACCCAACAAAAAGAACAATCTAGCTCATCCAACCATAAGCATCCCTCTTCAACAGCATAGGATGCTACACTTCACCTAACAAAATGCGTCGAACATACTCCGGTCCAACTTCAGACTCAAGTTACAGATCTCAGTACCCGTTTATTCGGAACTTGGACTTTTGTGTCTTTCATCCTTCACACGTACGCGGCGTATAATTTGGAGAATGGGAGATTTATACCATCGCTTTGTGGACTCATGGGATAGCCTTGGCATATTTCGTTGGCGAGTGGTTGGTTTTTGAAACTATGAGTATACGTAAGGGGATACTTGCGTCTCTGGTTATAGCGATGGTGAGTATGGGTTGGATGGTGAATAAGTGGTCATATTATGCTGATACCCAGAAGTGATATGTGATGAGGAATGAGTTTGGTAACAACACGAAGCTCTACTACCCCAAGTACATATGGACTCGGCTCTTGTAAAGCATCCAGAAAATTTGATCTCAATAAGAAGGAATTGCTGCTCTTAGGACTGTAGCGACTTGATATCATCCAGAATATGCCATACTCCAGAACAGTAAACCAAATTCGAGATCCCAAGGCTTGAAAGCTATGAATATTCTAATAATCATTGGATCAGTTGAATACATTCAGTGTTTCAAACAAGTTTAATATTTCAAACATTTCAATTTTTTCAATTTAGTTTCATCTTTCAACCAAATCCGTGAATCCAGAACTTCATTGTTGTACTGCATTCTGGATGTTTTGGAAACCCTGATCCTTCGTATCCAAGAGCAACATATGGCCCGCAAGCAAGCTTGCTGAGCGACCATTTGACCCAGATAATGGTTAGAGTGAGATGGTACAACAACCGACTATACCGCTAGCCTGATGAATTCTATGCGTAATCAATATTTCCCCAACTCCTATGCTTTTCGCAAATTTGTGTACAGACGTAGAGCCAAAGCTGCCACCCATCCGATAGGTCATCGGACATAAAAATTTCATCCGCTCGATATTTTACTCGTCAGGAAACTCGGAAGAGTCATCCCACACTCCTATACTGCTATTACCTCTCATATCCATATCTTGGTTAAGTTCATCCCAGTCCTCCCTCCAAGTGATATCGTCCAGAGCTTTTGCGTGTTTTGCTGCCATAGTTTGCATATCGATTTGGGTACGGTTGAGTAGTGATCGACTGGTTTCCAGTTCTTCCTGGCTGGGTTGACGGAAAAATTTCTTAGTCTCAAGGAAAATGAAAGGCAGAAATGCAAGGGAGAAAAGGGGACAAGACGGAATGAGAACAACACCTACAGATTCGAAATGTGTTCCTCTAAATTAGTGATTTCTTCCGTGCATACTTCCAACTTCGCGACGTGCCAAGCTAGAATCTTCTACATAGAATACATGAGTGATCGTATCTTGAAATTGAAAGTTGATTGATGCATGTAAACTTACATCGCTCTCTATCCTAGAAGCTTGAAGTTCGCCGACTGCTTTGGCAAGCCGCACATTCAACTCTTCAGCTGATGTTGCGATCTCAGCAGCTTTGGAGATCACCACTACAGGCCTATTATATGAAGCACTGCGGGATACCGGTGCGGGAGAACTTGGCCGTCGTAGGTAGCTCTCCCGTCTGGTGTTGAGTGGTCGCCCCCAGAATACATCATTGGAGTCCCTTCGCGGCGGCGGTGGTTTGACTTTATTGTGAGATACTTTCGGATCCAAATCCATAGAATATTCCACCCTCAACAGCGTCTCCATCTCATCCGTCTTCTTGTGCAATGCAGTGATGGCAGCATCCTCGGCATCATCATGTGACAACCTGACCACGAGGTCATTGAGTCTTTGTAGTAACACATCCTTGTTGTCCTGCGAGTCCTGATTCGAGACATTTGAAGGGGAAGTTGGCACAGCATCAACGTTCGTAAACGATAGAGGGGAGGTGAAATGGCGACGTAAACCCAGGATATTCATCTTTGGTACGGTATTACATGCAGGAAGTCATTATAGGCGCTATGACCTAACAAGCATCCAAGAATTTCATTTTTGTTATAAAAGTTTCACGTGTACCTGGGATGCGCTACGAATGTATGAAATGCGTGTTCAACAGCTGCACAAATCCTCGTACAAACCAATGGTAGATCTCAATAGCTATCGTTGTGTCGTTGGTAGTGGGGTGGAAATGTGGAAACGTCTTCGGCTGCCACGGTTGGGCTGGCATTCACGTGACAGCCGTCCTCTACCCCGAAGTTGTAAACGAGGGTAGCATTATCGTATAGTGCTCCGTACTCTGTAGAACTTTTGATGAAAGGTTCTGCCACGTCCCACCGCTTTTACTGCCAAAAAAGTAGGATTACCTACATGACTAGATTAATTGAGGGGCAATTGATATCCTACGATGTGACACCTCTTACAAAAGATTGTTATCTATTTATCTGGAATAATACTTCCACACTCTTTCTATAGTTTGCTCCTACTAGACACCAGTCCCAATATCTCTCGTGCTCAATTTTCCCTTTCAATCTACTTTCTCATACAATATGGTAGTGGGGGTATGTTAAACTATGACTCCTCCAAAATTGACAAAACAGCTCACAAGCAATTAGGACATCTCGCCATCTTTGGCAGAATTATCAGATGTGCTTTCAAAATCTAGAGGAAAGTCATACGCTCCCAATTTAGTCGCTATCTATAAGGAAATATCCTCCGATCTCATTACTCCCTCCGCCGCATACCTCAAAATCTCGGCGCATTCAAAGTCCGACCATTCCTTTTTATTCGAGAGTGCTGCTACAGAAAAGGTTGGCAGATATAGTTTTATAGGAGCTGGGCCTCGAAAGGTACTCAAAACTGGTGAAGGACATGGCGAAGAAGTGGACCCATTGCCGGCGCTCGAGGCAGAGTTGTCAAAATGCAGGGTAGCGCATATTCCGGGACAAAAACTACCACCTTTGACAGGAGGAGCCATTGGGTATGTCGGATATGATTGTGTCCGATATTTCGAGCCCAAAACTGCACGACCTATGAAGGATGTTCTCAAAGTGCCCGAGTCACTCTTTATGCTGTTCGATACCATTGTCGCATTCGATCGATTTTTTGGAGTCATCAAAGTTATTACATATCTTTATGTTCCAGAAGACTTTACACAAATTCCTGTAGAGTACGAAAAAGCACAGGAGATCATTGACGAAGTTGTGTCCGTTCTCGAATCGCAAGACACACCGTTACCTGCTCAACCACCTATAAAGCTTGACAACGAATACACTTCAAATATCGGCAGGGAAGGTTACGAGGGGCACGTCAAAACACTCAAAACTCATATCAAATCTGGTGACATTATCCAAGCAGTACCTTCACAGCGCTTCGCCAGACCAACTTCTCTCCACCCCTTCAATATATACCGTCACCTACGTACAGTGAATCCCTCACCGTACCTCTTCTACGTCAATTGCGGTGACTTCCAAATTGTAGGAGCTTCCCCCGAGCTTCTTGTCAAAGCCGAAGATGGCCGTGTGATAACCCATCCTATCGCTGGTACCGTTAAACGCAACCCCGATCCTCAAATCGACGAGGCCCTTGCCGAAGAATTACGTAGTTCCCTCAAAGATCGTGCTGAACACGTCATGCTTGTTGATCTAGCACGTAATGACATCAACCGCGTATGCGATCCCCTGACCACCCGCGTAGATCGATTGATGGTTGTTGAGAAGTTCAGTCACGTGCAACATTTGGTTTCACAAGTCTCGGGGGTGTTAAGGAAAGACAAAACTCGTTTTGATGCATTCCGTTCCATCTTCCCGGCGGGTACTGTATCTGGCGCACCAAAAGTTAAGGCCATGGAATTGATAGCTGAATTAGAAAAGGAGAAGAGGGGTGTATATGCAGGCGCAGTCGGATATTTCGGATACGGAAGTGTAGATGCTGATGGAAATGAGTTCGAAGGAGAGATGGATACATGTATTGCACTAAGAACCATGATGGTCAAAGATGGGGTGGCCTACTTGCAAGCTGGTAAGTCGCCCTTTAGGCCCTATTCCCACCCCAAATGACACACATGACTTACGAAGCCCTTCATCTTCATCACCCATAAACTAACACTTTTCGCAGGCGGCGGCATAGTGCACGACTCGAACCCCTACGACGAATGGATGGAAACCATGAATAAGCTCGGCGCTAACATGCAATGTATAACCGGCGCCGAGAAAATCTATTCAAATATCCAATTCAAATCCTCACCTGAGGTTATCACTGGCGATAAAGCACCGTTACCCGAAAGACCAGAGGAGAAGGCTCATATTGATTTTGCTGCTGGATAGATGGGCTTGGGCAGAGGTACACGAAAACATGGGCCGGTGTTGAAAAACAGCGGGATGTTGATTGAGGTGGAAATCAAAGACACAATTGACTCACCGCGCTAGAAATTTGCAAAGTTCAGATGAAAACATGTATGGATAGTTCACAGTAATAGTCATGGAATCAGGTATAAATCACGTCACGCTGGAAAATGCTTGATGAAGAAGTATGAAGAGGAGTATGGTTGTTTGTATTTTGTATTTTGGTTGGTCGAAAAAAACTTGACCCAAATTCCTTCTACCCCGAGAACATTTGTCTAACCTAGAGTACAAGCCGCTGCGTCTAATCTTATGTATACAATAGTCGTGAAATCCCCTACTTGGTCTCCTCCTTCAAGTGCCTGCGGTGATGATTAGCTTTTGCTTTATGAAATTTTTCAAGACATAAACGATGCAAGCTGAACTTTCAGAAGGAACAATTGGAATATAATGTTTTATCCTCATAGTCATGGTAGACGTAAGAAGTTTAACGAATAAGAAAATCATCATAGAAGTATTGGGTATTGAGAAGACTGAAAAGTCTGAGTGTAAGTGGAAGCAAACATACTGGATCAAATCGTTCCTGTCCTTGTCCTTCTTCAATCCACCGAAAGCCATCTTGGTACCGGGGATATATTTCTTTGGGTTCTCGAGATATTCGAACTGTTGTTCATGTCAGAAATTGCTCCATCTACTACAAAATCGCCATTGGCGTGGTAGAAAAACATACAAGTGTGTTCTCGTCCCATGTGATAGCCTTTTGCTTGTTGGCATCGGTATATGAGTAGCCCTCGACGGAACCGGTTTGACGACCGAAAAGACCGTGAAGGTTAGGGCCAATCTTATTTCCCTCACCCTCGCCGAGAGTGTGGCATTGAGCACATCTGGTCTTGAAGAGGTTGGCACCCTTCTTTGCGTCTCCTGTAGTAGAAAGTTGTAAGTATGTGTTCTTCACGCATGTGCTGAGAAAGTAATAGTTGCACGTCGACCAGAGTGGCGACTGAGATTTGGACAGAAATCTAATGCCATGTGAGAGTAGGAAGGTGCTGCCAACTTCGTATGTCCCTGTAGAAGCCTGTGGGTAGTGCTGGGACTCTAGGAGTGGCGGATAGACTTGACTTGTCAAGTGGCGGCATGGACAACGAACTTCACCCCATCACAACAAGACAAGTACGCTTCTACCAGAGACAACCCGACGACCCTCACCACGCCGACAATAGCGTTATGGAATCGCAAGACCGAATTCGCACCTCAGAGTTCCCAATGGCCAATTTCCCCGTTGTAGATTCACATCCCGTGAAAGTGGGAGATTGCTTAAAAATGGAAAATAAACATAAACATACCTGGCTTGAAACCCATTTTAAGTAATTAAGAGGATGTATGTGAAAGAATAGAAAGCAATTATGTATGACTTGAACGAAGGTTGTAAGGTGGTCGTAAAGTCGTGAGGAAAATAGTCAAGGAGTTTTTAAAATAGTATGAGGACAAAAAAAAGAAAAGGAAAAATAAATCTTGTATATGTACGTTCCGCATAAGACATCTCTAGTAGCTTAATTTTTTTGGATCCCGAAATTGACGAGGTCATAGGCAAGCCACACTTCCGAACGTCCTCACCCAATAGGAATAAGGTAAATGGTCAGGTCGTGTGGCGTAGCTCGGGATGTTTCGGAGGAATTCTGGAAATTTTTATCTGCCTGAGAGTGGTTTGTAGGTTGACGTATTGTGGAGGGATTGTGAATGAATGTGTGAGAAGCTTCATTTTTTGATCAACTTTTGTGAATCTATTCACTTCAACAAGCACGACGAGAGAAGTTTTATCGCTGTCTATTATTCACAATGCCTCCCCCAAGCACCATACCCAGATTTCTTCTACCGCGCCGGTCTCCCCTCTGGTCTCTATCTACCAAAACGACCATTCGCAATGCTTCCTCCAAATCTAAGAATAATACATCCAAACAGTCTGGCAAACCCCTCGTTCTTGAGAAGCCCACCAAATTCAATCCCCCTTCTCATCCTGCCCGTATTCGCAAAGATCCTCCTCGGTATCCAGGTCCCCAATTGAGCGCCGAAGAGATAGCTAGACAGAGTGTGAAAAAATATCCAAATATGATGCCGCCAGAAGGGACTTTTTTGCATTGGTTTCTCAATAATAAATCTATTCACATATGGATAGCATTGGTACTTCTCCGCGCCTCTTCCTAGTTTTCTTCTTCCTTAAAACCTAAATCTAACCCAACATCGCAGGGCACGCTCTCCACTCTTGCAGGAGGTGTCTGGATAACAAACTTCAAGCGCGATTCTCCATTCGGAGACATGTTACCAGAATGGCAGCTATTATTTCTCCATCCGATAGCATTTACAAGAACATGTTATGAAGTTTTACAGCTGCATACTGCGCATGTGACAGCGGAGACAATGGAAAGGAGAAAGCATAAGGTAGAGGATGTTGCGAAAAGAGCTGCATATAGAAAGGCGCATGGATTGGATAAGGATCAAGGGTTTGGTGGTTGGACTGCTAAGACTGATAAAGAGGTTATGGGACCAGGTATCAAGTTGGGAGATGAGAAGGAAGCCGAGATCGCCGGAACAGCAGAGGGGAGCCTAGGGGAGATGGGAGGGGAGATGGGAGGGGAAGGGGAGAAGAAAGTGGCCTATGAGAAACAATTTTCGGGGAAGAAATGGTTGGGAATTTGGTGAGAGGTGATGGAAATTTTGATACCAATTTGTTTTGAAATCGGGCTAGAACGCTGCTCTAGCATTAAGTCAATATGAGACAAGATATTGTACATGTGGGTGAAGAAGGGTATCATTGTAGAAAATTCCTTGTAAAATCACGAAACTAGGCCAGCTCCACATTCTCTAATCCATCCAATACCTCTTCTGCCACGCCGCCGCGCTCCATGACCTTTGCGATGATGGTCGCAACCAGTTTCCTCTTAATTCCCCCTCTCGGTGGTTGCCAAACGCCTCCTTCCTTCATTGTCTCCCTCTGAGTAGATGCTAGATCCGTCGTCTCAGCCGCCGCACCTCCAGTAGCAGTGTTCATCGTATTCGGTACACCAGGCGTCGTCAATCTAGCTGGTAAATCCACAGTCCTCACAGCCAATAACCTCAAATCTCTCGCAACACTAGAATCCATATCCACGTCGCCGTCCTTCCGTCTTTTTTCTCCAATTGTGATAGCTAATACAGCTTCAGCAACTGTAAGTTCCTCTTTGCTAGGGTCGAAAATTATATTATCGCCTACGGATATGACGAGGAGTGTGATTGGTGGTCGGGAATTGGTCGACTGTGGTGTTCGAGGATACAAATAGACGGAGGCTTCCCAATCATCGTCGAAGAGAGGGTCTTCATCGCCTTCGGATTTGAGACGAGGGAGGCGAGTGGATAGGAGTGCGAGATGGGTTGTTAGCGAGAGGAGGGGTAATGGGTAGGATAGTGGTTGTGAAAGTAGTAAAATCTAGTATATTGTTAGCTTTTACAAAAATTAAAAGTGTAAAAGTGCTGTAAGGATTCAAATGTGAATAAGTAAAGCGAACTCACATCAACATATATCTTCCAATGAAACCTCGAATTAATCCATAATCTCCCCGTAAAATCCGCATCTGCCAACAATGCCTCGCTCAACATAGCTGCCATAAAAACAGGCATACTATCATCATCCCTAAACCCCGGAATCTCGACGCTCAACTCCAGCCAATCTCTTTCTCCCTTCTGTTCCCTCTCCAACTTCTCTTTTTCGATCGCTTCCCTCATATCTCCATCCTCTTCTTCATCATCCTCATTTTCCGAAGTGCCGAATTCAGCACCTTGATAAGTCGGACGCGATTTCTCAACTTCACACTTCACACCCACAATAGCTTCAGTACCATCTGCGAAACAAATGCGCGCACTGCCATTTGTGCCAGGAAGAACATCACATTCTGCGATGAGGGGTCGGAATTGAGTAGAAGTACGGGCGTCTGGGCGGATTGGAGGGTTGAGAGATAGTGAGGTGTGGAGGTAAGAGAGTTCCGAAGGCGAGAGGAGAAGGGGTTGAGTGGAAGAAGGTGGCATTTTGAGAGAGTAGACTTCTTGAGAGCGACCAATCTCGAAAATTGGGAAGAAGTTGTGAGATGGTTGGGCTGCTGGAGATGCTGTGCAATATTCTTTGTGAGAGCCAGCCTAGTGGAAATTCTTTAGGCGAGGCTACAAGGCTGACAGCGAGGCTATGGTTTGGAAAGGAAGTCTATTACTTCTTATTTCCTTTAATTTCCCATGTAGAACTCATTACTTTGATAGTCTTGTAATCATGGAGATAATTTTACAGGCCAAATCCAATCAAAAGTCGAAAATGGGTATCTGTTGAAGATTAGAAATACAGTTGGCGCAATGTTTCTTCATCTCCCATGCTCTGAGCCCCAAACCTCCAAAAGCATGTTATATCTCCAAATTTCATGTACTGGAGTATAATATTTTCTCAAAATTGCATTCTTGTTTCAACAATCCAGGTCCTTCACTTTCCAATCACTCCCCAAGAAATTCCTCAAAATACCTCCATTCCATCAATCATCTAGGATGATAGGTTCAACTTTTCCCTCTTCCAACAACAAACACCTTTCTAGTTCAATATATTCTCGTTTCCTGGTGTAACATCTGTCTTGAATATGTAATCGAAGTGCATTTTGCTAATCTATTTAACATCTGGTGTTATAAGGTGAAGATCGCTTGCGAAAGGGGAAGAAGCGAAGGCTCGATAAGTAAAATATCGTGAAAGTCATGGAGTAAGCGGAATTACTTTGGTTATATGCTCATAAGGAGGACAACTAATAGATGTAGCATACTAGCAGTGATTTCCAGGGTACCCAATGGTCAGAATTGTATTTAGGCAACGACAGCTATTTTAATTTGAATCCAATTGCAATACTCATACCGTTGAAATATTAACAACATTCCATTATTGCGCAAACAAGTGATTTTAGGTTAAACACTCGCACGTTTAGAGCAACAGAAGCAGTTGCAGACAAACTAGCAGAGGGCTTTGAGGAGATCAGCTTCAAAAGCCTGTATTAGAGCCATATTAGGAAATTCTGAGAAGAGATAACTAGTTTGTTGACTCTCCAAATTCCTTCAATGGAGCTATTTCCACCGAACAAAAACTAGTAAAAGGAGCACACCGAACCATTATCGAGGTCAGTGTTTCTCTCCACTTATTCCTTGGCATTGGTACTATTACCTCGAACGAAAGGAAGTTGGCAGAGGAAATTCTCATTCGGAAATAGTGACCAATAACCTTAAACTTCCAGATAGACACTTGGGTACCTTGATGAATCCGAGCCGACTACTGTTGTAGTAGAAATAAAGCATTCTGAGTCCTTGAAAAGTTTGACAAATATAGAACTTTCACCTGGACTTCATAAGAGGAATGAGCAAAGTTCAATGTTAATGTTCCTAAATATTGGAGCATGAAAAAGTTGGCATCAAGGTTCAAGGGAAAGTATGAACTCTCCCTCTCTAGTGCCCATCTCTAGAGTCGAAAATCGTCTGATAAATGCTAGTATCCATCGAGGCCCTTCATCAGTGTGAATTCAATTTGTCCAGGTTAGCATCTCATCAATTGTGCCCAATTTAGAACGCTAACTACGAATTCTGAATGCAGAATCGTAAAATAGCACCTTGGGCAAGAGTACGATATCAGCGCGGCGACGGGTATAATTATCAATTTGTGGATAAGTTTCGCTTGCAAAACTACTGCTTGACTTATGTGCTTGCTGTTCTTCTCCATCAGAGTATCTTTAAAAAATTATCAGCCCATGAAGATGCTGCTAGTATCATGTATCTCCTTCAAACCTATGTTGATCTGGCTAGATTATGTGAGAGAACGAGTCAAGTCCAATCGAAAAACGAGCCAAACAGTTGATATATTTTGTGCACATCTCAGCACTTCAGAAACTTCGCAAAGTGGTGTCATGTATTTCTTATCATCATAAATATTAAATAAGGTTCAATGCCAAAGCAATGATGCGGTATCGGCACGCCAAAGATACATTGAGATGGCATCAAGTAATTTCTTGGGCACTTGCCTATGCTCTTTAGCATGATCAATAAACAGACATCGAGAGGACTTATCTACAGAAGATCAGCGCAAGGTGTCAACATCTTGATGAGCTATAACTTGGATAAAGTACCTGATGAATATCATTACTTACTAAGTATTTAGAGCCTAAACACTAAACGATCTCAAGGCTCAATGTATGCTGCTCCATACACCATTAGCATTGGTACGACTGGTTTATGTAATAGAGGGGTCAGTCCGGGGGAAGATTAAGCCAGGAACTGCTTGGTTGATTACATAATATGATCGTCCTCGCTTCATGACATATGTGCTCCAGTTTAGCTTTAGGATGATACATAACGGCCAATTTAGCCTCTTTGAATTTTATCGTCTGCCAGAATGTTGATGATAATAGATGGGTTCAGGAGCAAGTAGCAGGCAGATAAAAAAATATGATGTTCTATGGATTAAGTATTTTCATTTACCATCCAGCCCAGGCAAACAACAAAGCGATAACCATACTCGTAAAGAATTCTTTGCAGTATGATGATTAGTGTTTAAATCCTCGTTTAGCGCTGGTAGTCAGTCGGGTGTTGAAAAGGGCTAGCAAAGAGGCTAGCAAAGTTACAACCATGGAACTTTCATCCTAAGTACCAATTCTTCATCGTCGATCTATTCTTTCCAGGGATCAATAACAGATCACCATCTTATATTTCAGAAGCGGATATATTTTTAATGCTACCCAGCTACTTTACAAGCGGAAATGATATTCAAGAAGCTAGCTATTTAATGCAGGCAAGAATTAACCCCAGCATTAGTGACCTCTCGTTCCACCCCCTCTTCACTTGTTAGCGAACTTCTAACCATTGGTGACTACACTTCTGGTCAAATAGCCCGGAAGCATTACCAATGAAGCGGTTATGGAGGCACGTAGTCTGTCACTAAACTCAAAACATCCTACTTCAAGTATCTCATACCATCTAGGTTTATAGCTTGACAATTCTTACAAGTACTACATATGTATCATTCCCCTCTTTACTTCTATCCCTTCTTACATTCAACTTTTTCTTTTTCTCATTTCATTATGGCCTCCTCCATAGGCTTTGACGGAAATATGCACTCCGAAAAGGATTTGCCATCTCCTCGACATGTCGAGCAATCGACTGACGCCAGACAGCATGCGACCATAAACAGAAATTTAAACGACCCTTTAGCTTCGTACAATGAGGATGATCTGGAGGTCCTTGCAGAGAATTATGCTCGAACTCATGCGCTCAATGATCCAATTGATATTTTCGCATTCAAGGCTGGAGCATTGCTTGCAAAAGATCCCGATAGTCTACGGGCTAGGGCTCAACTTTCCGCCACTGAAATCAATTTCCTTGATAAAGAGAAGACAAATAAATGGTCCCAGCCGATGCTTTTTTTAAAAGTCATCCTGCTTTGTTCGGTGTGCGCAGCTGTTCAAGGAGTAGATGAAAGTGTTGTGAATGGAGCCCAAATTTTCTATGCCAGATTATTCGGAATTGATGACCCAAACAGCTCTTTGGACCCGTGGCTATTGGGTATTACCAATGGTGCCCCGTGAGTCTTCATTTAATATCCGTCCCTCAAGCAATCATTAGTCCAAAATTGTTAGATATCTCGGTTGTGCTATCGCTGGTTGCTGGCTGACCGTTCCATTCAATAAATGGGTAAGTAAACTTAATAAATTAAATTCTTCATTCTTACTACCTTATTCTATTCCCCAATCTCAAAATTCACCTTTTGTCCCACATACGCCTTTCTCTTGCTTCCCAATATATTTTCAGCTCCTCATCTCCTCCAAAATCCTTCTTTGATCTGCAATACTGATTTCATTATAGTGGGGACGGCGAGGAACCATCTTCGTCACTTGTATGATTTCGGCCTTGACATGCTTCTGGCAGGCATTTACAAATACCTGGTGGCATATGTTTATCGCTAGATTCGCGCTCGGAATAGGTATCGGTGCAAAGTACGTACTCTTATTCTTCTCTTCTCCCAGGGTTTCCAATAGTTCCGACCACAATCTTATTATCACGAGCTCTCTTTTCCTGATTGAATTACAGCATTCAGATTGCTTGAGATGCTGGATTCATTCTTGAGTATTTTCTTTATTTCAAATATTGAAAATGCAGAACTAGACTGCGCATGTAGTGGTACAGGAATAGGAGGTATCTAGTCATGGTTTCTTCTCTATTACACGAGCTAGAGCTTTGTCCCTACATAGAAAGCTAGGCGCTTAATCCTCTTTCAAGATTTTCATCAATAGAGTAGTTCATTAAGAACCCAAGGATCTCCGTGATATGTCCGCTACGGACTATTGGATACTCCTCTTTTCTCCACAGTGGAGTCTCATAAAGATTTTGACGCTAATTCCTCCTAGGTCAGCCACTGTTCCTGTATATGCTTGTGAGACATCTCCAGCTCCAATCCGTGGTGCCATGGCTATGCAATGGCAGGTCTTCACAGCCTTTGGTATCATGTTAGGTTTTGCATTTGATCTAGCCTTCTACTACGTCCCAGATACAGCACCTAATATCCATGGGCTTAATTGGAGATTAATGATGGGATCCGCCGGAGTCCCTGCTCTCTTTGTCTGTTTTTGTTGGTACGAGAAGGATACGGAAGACGTAGCACCCACGGATTACGTAGGTCCTGTATGTCTAATTGTATTCTGTCTAAAGAGCTAGCTACATATTGAAAGTAGTAAGTCTTATATAGACTTACTAAAAGAGCTAGTCTCTTTCGCGTTCGCTTAGTTCTTTATTACAGTAGTAATTGAATTGAAGTCATTCACTTCGTTCACACAGTTTTCTTGTATTTTATTGCCCCGAGTCGCCTCGCTGGTATATGAGCAAAGGCAGACACCAGAAAGCATATCATGCCATGTGCAGATTGAGAAACACTAGGGTTCAGACAGCACGAGATATTTTCCAAATGCATATGCTCCTCGAAGCCGAGAAGAACATGGGTGATGGACAAAGCCAGATCAAGCAACTTTTCACGGTACCTCGTATCAGGAGGGCAATGGTAGCTTCAGAGATTACCATGTTCATGCAGCAGGTAAGCAAATTGTCCTATTTCAATATAATATAGACCACAACAGCTAATATGTGTGTTAGTTCTGTGGTATCAATGTTATAGCGTACTACTCCAGCGTAATCTTCGTTGATGCTGGCTTTTCGGAAGTCAGTGCTCTATGTGCATCCTTGGGTTTCGGCGCGCTTAACTTCTTTGGTGCTATTCCTGCCACCACAACAATCGACAAATTCGGTCGACGATGGCTTCTACTCTTAACATTTCCACTCATGTCTGTCTTTTTGTTCCTCACTGGTTGGAGTTTCCTGATTCCAGAGGGAACTGCACGTATTGCTGTTGTAGCTATAGGTATCTATCTCTTCTGTATAGCCTACAGGTAAGAAATTATGCCCATTCATTTCTCCCCACCACTTTGATGCACATTTCTGTATTCTTCAAGGATTAGGCGTGAGTTTATTAAAATGAGCATATTTAAGAAGATTTTCTTGTGCCTCTAAGATCTCGCGCAACACAATCTTCTTAGCTCGTATCACATCACTGACAGTTTATAGCCCCGGAGCCGGCCCTGTGCCCTTTACTTACTCCGCGGAGGTGAGAAATTTACTCTATTTTATATATCTTGTTCTATCACATAATCCTAACAACTTCTTAGGCCTATCCTCTCCACATTCGTTCACTCGGAATGTCCTTAGCAACTGCCACAACATGGTTCTTCACCTTTGTCTTAGCAATCACATGGCCATCGATGCTGAGAGCCTTCAAGGCTCAAGGAGCTTTCTCTTTTTATGCCGGATTTAACATAGTCGGCTTCTTTCTTGCTTTATTCTTCGTCCCCGAGACTAAAGATAAAACCTTGGAAGAATTAGACCAGGTTTTCAACGTTCCTACGAGAGAGCACGCCGCATATGGGTGGGCCCAATTTACTTATCCTATTAGAAGACATGTTCTCAGAATGGATGTTGAGGAGCCAAAATTATATGAGAACTTGGGCGATAAAGACCAATATAATCATAGTCCCACCTCTTCTGTGATGGCTGGAGCCTCTACTAATAGAGTTTGAAGCACCCTCGACTGATACCTTGATGCTGTTCCAATATTTTGATTAATCGGTATCAGTTACATGATCCAAATAATTGGAAACTCAAGTACTCAAGGTTCAGTGCCGCATGAATGGGCTAGGGCAATGCAAACTGCATGAGAGATTCAACATGCTCCATGCTAAAACATGATTTCAATTATTTGAAATATTCAACATACCTTGAATATCCAACTTTACGGAGAAATTCTGCGTTTCAAGAAGAATGTAGAGTATTGTAGTTAAAATTTAATTAGTAATGTAATATAAAAACTCTTCCCACTCTAAGGTCCTCTCTCTAAATGACAGTATGATTATAACCTCCTAGATGATTTATGATTGCGCTTACCTCTTGGTCGAATGCATCTGTACCATAACATGCCAATAAGGAAATGATGTAAGCCTAACAATGGCCATCAAGCAGTATCTCTCAAGGCAAACTTGCTCTGTTGACTCGCTATGCATAAATCATTGGCAGGGGAACCACTACTAATAATTTGACTACTGCGTTACGACGGGGTGATCGATCTTCAGATCCATGATCTCCATCTCCTATTTCATCGGCATCAGCATCTCAAGTTAATAACAGCGTAATTTCAGAGTCATCTTACTTCAATGCTATTAAACAAAAGTCTCAGAAAAGTAACACATAGACTCCCCTAACCTCTCGCTAATTCAAAATTTCCTCCTTGAGCTCCTACACAAATTGCAGTCAAGAAACGCATCATTACCCCAATGCAAGGTTATACAATCAGCATTTTATTTCCCATAGCTAGTGTTATCACTACCGCATCATTATTTTATATCTCATCAAACATTAGGGACCTCTCACCATTTACCTTTATCCCAAATTCCAAATGAACATTTACGACGCCATAACCGTCATCGAAGGATTTAATTTCTCTGATATAGAGGAGATAAGTCTGAGCGTGAAGCTCGGTATGCTGCACTTAAAAAAGTGCTTTCGAGTTGCCACAAGAGAATTGGGCGTTGAGTGTACGTGCATGTCAAGATGTCATTTTAAAGATTTATGGCTGTACGCGTGAAAAGAGGAATTTTATCAATGCTCTTGCATTATGCCTTGTGTTTGTTAGGTATTCATACTCCCGGGTAAAAGTTTCATATGCATAGGATATCCAGTTATCCATACCGTTGTTCTAAACTGGAGAACTACGGATTCAATAAGCTTTTGATCAACTTTAGAAATATCCTAATAGTCTTTCAGACAGCACAGATTCCTTTCCCCAAATAGACAACTACCGAGCCACCCGCCCACAAAAATCGCACGCATGCTTTATTGACAAGCAGAATATTAAACAAAGAAAAGACGGCTGATTAAATCTTCCCTCCTATTGATGCAAATCATTCACATCCGATTTATCATCAAATCCGCACATTTTTCCGCCACCATAACCGCAGGCGCCTGCAAATGTCCCGACACAATCTGCGGAAAAATACTCGTATCACAATTGTAAACTCTCAATCCTTGAACCCCATAAACCCTCAACTCATCATCCACCACTCCCGGGTTTTGGTCGTTCTCAAGTGCCATCCTACAAGTAGATGCATAGTGAAAAGTTGTTCTTATTCTATGACGGATAAACTTATCCAGCTCCTCTGTATTATTGCTCCTCACATCCAGTTCTTGGATTTCCGCAGGAAAGGTGATATTTCGAAGAAGTGGAAAAGCAGAAGTTTTCATTCTATCTCCTATAGAAAGTGAGAGACGAACGGCGTTTCGAGCTAGACTGTAATCAGAAGCATCGGACAAGATTCTAAAGTCGACTTTGATTTATCATGTGGGTTATTGGATGCTAGATGCACTGTTCCACGGGATTTGGGGCGAGGTGTTGTGGCAAGAATGCAGAAGATAGGTGTCTTTGAGAAAATATTTTTGAATTCCGGCTCGTCGAAGTTATCCATAGCACTTGTGGAAAGTGGTCTAAGTTCAATATCAGTGATCAGGATTTGAGGATCAGAAGACTTCGGAAGCGTTTGCACAATCCCAGTACTGTCTTTATTGATCACTCGAGAGCGGACATAGAGAGCTAAGGTCTGAACCGGGATGCTGAAAAGACCCACTCGGAAAAAGATATATTTCAAGAGTTCGAGTGCAATTCTGAAGGGGCGGATTGCCATGGAAGTAAGGGATTTGGCTGCTGGTACCTCCCATGCGACTGGAATACTGATATGATCTGTCTATACCAAAGCATGTTAGTAAGTATACATCATGGGTAGAAATAAATAGGAGTATACTAATTCAGATCCGACTCCTGGCAGGTCATGAACCGCTTCAATACCATGTTCTTTCAGGCTCTCACGAGGTCCAATGCCACTGTGCAATCAAAAAGTAAGTTCTTTTTTTTTCCTTTTCTTTTTTTGCAAAGGAAAAGAAAACTGTTGAAGAACGAAACGAATCTCAGCATTGGGACTTCCGGTGAGCCTATAGCACCGAGCATACAATAACTTCTTTGTCAACCTTCGTCAAAAATATCCTGTCAGATGTTGGATCCATAGACTTAAAGAGTACCTTTTCAGTACGCGGAAGCCCCTTGTCATGCCTAAATAAAATCCGAGAAACAAGTGTATTGGTACAAATCGTGAGGTTTTGTCTTTCCAATGCAATTTCCTTGGAAAGGAAGGCTTCAAAACTGGATACCCGCTCTCTGCGTTCACTAAGAGTAAGGGAGAGTGTAGCGACTCCTTCAGGAGGAGCATCTCGTGCATTGCAATCTGGGGCGGGAATAAATCCCATGACTTTGGCACAGTCAATAAAACTAGCGACAGTTAGATGTATCACTACAGTTAAAAGTTTCAGAAGAAGCTAACTCTCGATACACTGGAAATAACCAGGTGAAGTAAGTAAACGTTTGGGTAATCCATGGTCCTGTAGCAAATATTCACGGTCATTATTGAACGACTATCCAAGGTGTACAGTTACTCGCCAGTATTTCCATGATAGCTTGATTTCTTATAATCAAGGGACGTCTCGCTCCTAACAAAATACGGCAACAACTTATTAAAGATCCACAATCGGGATGACCCAAAGGAGCCCACGCATCATAACCCGTTTTTGTCTCATGGGTATAAATCATACTATTGATCCTACTGGTACCACCCAGTACTTCACCACGAATTACTCCACTACGACGATCATCACAGTACTTCATGGGTTCGCATTTCCACCTCGTGGCGCCGAAGGCCGAGATGGTGGGATCAGAGCTGATGAGAGGATTACGAGATAGCCATGTATCATTTGCGGGACGACTTTCAAGGACGAGGGACTGAAACGTTGAGATCTTCGCTCAGTCGGGATGCTAATACACATCCTGCGGTGCCTCCTTTGTAGGGGACATATTAGTCAAGCGATATAAAGTGGGCTGGAGATTAGACAAGTATGGAAATTGTAATCTTACCTCCGATTATGATGTAGTCATATGTTTTAGAATCAGCGTCTTCTGGGCGACGTTCGGGATGGCTTTTACTCCATGGTTACCACATGATTTGTAGGAATTGAGGAGGATTCAAAGATGATAGAAAAAGCAACTTTAAAATTTTCTATTGCCGAAAGATTTGTTTGTGAAGTGTCTTTATGGATCACAATCCCTTTAATGCTAATTTTTGCTTATCAAGTATTGACTTCCCGTTTACTCAGATGAACAGAGTGAACTATGATGGTAGTCTTGCATACCAACAGAAGCAGAAGTGCGGCAAAGTTATAACCAAAACCTCTTTTTAACTAGGTACCTAGGTAATAATCATTACCCAACATTGTGGCTTTGAATATCCAACACTGTTATGAAAAATTGAGCAAGCCTAATGGAAAACAACAATATGAAGAGCGCGGCGCAGCTGTGCTATATAATTTACATCTATCAAGTTGAGAATAAAGGCATAGGCATTTCACATCCCCAGTATCCACGAAGCTATGTATCAGAAAACACAACATGAAATATGACGAACGGAATCAATTTTGATATTCTATCCAGATTGGGAAATCCTCATCATAGCCTTCCACTTAGATCTGCTTCCCGCCACTGTATCACAAAAATATATGGAATACAGTGTTTGTATAGAGAAAATGGATAAAATAACACGAATAGATTCATAACTGATACAAACATACATACACACCAAAGTTTGATTTCCGGACAATGATATAAACAATCAAAAATCAGAAATCAACACTCACAATAATTGATTAATTGATACTAAAATAATCCCAAAATAGACGATGGATACACATCTACATCTACTTCTAGTTTATTACACTTGAATACCACCTACTCACTCCACTTGTAAGATCTTATACAGGAGAGGGATAGAAGTATAGAGTCTCGACGAATCAATCAATCATATAATCATCTGCTAACTCACTTCACTCCACGAAAGGATAAGAACAAGAATAAGAAAAAATTGAACAATAGATATTTTCGAAAATAAAGTGCATTCATTCATCCATTCAGTTATTTAACTATTCCGACGCTATCGATCGATAAATTATCAATTTATCCACCTATCCAACCACCTTCCCACCAACCCCATCCTCTTCCAAATCTCCCGCTGAAACCTCCCTCCAAAGAAATTTCCTACCGCTTTTAGATACTGTGGATCTGATGAACGCCCCCAAAAACGTCCCAAAACACCATCCAATACCCAATCAATCATTCATAAATCCAATCAACCGACCAACCATCACCATCTCGCGCCCAAAATAACATAACACATAACACCTGTGAAAAGAAGCCCCTGAAAAAATTCTTCGTATATGTATAGATCAATCGCAATCAATGAATGAGAGATAGATAGAAAGATAGATAAAACGAGAAGTACCGGGCAGGCAGGCAATGAAACCTTTCATTGTCCATTTAGATATTAGAGATAGCCACACGGCGGGAGGGGGCAACTCTTCAATCAGTAGCTTCTGGGGTTCCAGTTTCGCTGACCACTTGACTGGATAACTCTAGAATCTTTGGTTGTCTAGCAATAATTGGTTTGCCATCAAGACTCAGACCGCTTAAGGTATTAAGCGGTAATCCTCTTGGGTTATTCTCTTTCATTTTCTTGTTGAATTCTCTCTCAATTCCATGTTTGACCGCGTCCAGCACGGTATCCACGGTCACTCTAGGTTTATATGCTGGCTCGGTACCTTCTTGGAAAACCCCTGTTCGTACGAGGATGGAATACCATTCATTTTTAGCCTTTTCGTTGAATTGATTAGTACCCTTGATATCAGATTCTGGGGTGTCGCCGACAAAGTAAACAGTCTCGGGAGGACGATTACAGCGATGTTCATCTTTGCGCCATTGTTGCAATAGTCTGGTTGCAAATTCAAAGGTTCCAATTTGAGGCTTTCCAAAAGCAATGGTTTCGAGTTCTTTGCCCTTGGTGAGATCTTTAAAGAGCATTTCGGTCATCTTCCTCAAAGCACCCATACCGAGACGAACATTTTCGTGAGCAGCGGACCAGACAATATCGCTGTGAGAGAAGTAGATTGGTGGCCCTTCATCGAAAGTTTCGGAGAGAGTACCAATGTATCCACCCTTGGACATGGCGAGATCAAGCATGATTTGAACGTCGGATGCCCAATCACGACTATCGGCGAAGACGAAGATAGCTTCAATTTTAGTCTTGCTATAGTCACGGCCGCCACGAGAGTTTTTCAATTCTTCCGAGGTGAGTTTGCGGAAAGGCGTGGTATGTTCGTTATGTTTGATGATGTCACCTGGAGTGATGACATCACGGAAACCATAACCTTCAGCAACTTGCCTACACTTTTCTCCTTCACCTCCAATGACGAGAACAGTTTCGTACTTTTCTACCATTTCTCTCATGGGTGTATGACCTGAAGAAATTAGTATTTCGAACATGAAGTCAAGTCAAACATCTAAGAATCTTCAAGTGAAGAATTTTAGTGGATTCGTATTTACATACCACAAATGAATTGTGAAGGCGATACTTCAATGTCAAGTTGTCTGGAAAGATCAATACAACGTTCCGCTTCAGTCTTTCCACCACCGTTTGTCAGGAAAATGTATGGACTATAGGAGACGTGTCAGCAATGTTTTCTATAAATCCACTGTGAACCGCATACACTCTCATTCCATATTCATTCTGAAAGGCCATTCTCATTGCCTCAATAGCTTCTGGAATTGGCCTGCCCCCCACGAATGAGAACGCCATCAATATCAAAAGCAAAGGCAAAAGAATCGGCAGTGGGAATATCGGCAGGGGTGAGTGGAGTTGATGGCGAATCCGCGGAACTTGAAGCCGTTTCTTCCTCCTCCTCAAGGTTTTTAGAGTTGAGTTCATTTCTGGCGTTTTCCAATGAGGCCGCAAAGTTTCCTCCTTGGTAGGAAGTTCCTCGAGATAAAGGTTCTCTCATCATTCTATCTGGAACGACGACGACGGGTCCACCGGCTTTAACCTCTGTTTCGTTGGTAGTCATACTTGAAAGTCTGCGGATACCGGGTCTGCTAGGTGCGGGAGGTTTGAGAGTGGAAGAGGGCGCCATTTTAAATGTAAGATAAAATTGGTTGGCGTAGGGATCCGGCTGCAATTTGGTGATTAACTTTCGGCTAGGTGAAGGTGAATGGCTTCGCCCGTTGTTTGTTGGATTGGGAATCTGCGGTTGACCGCGCGCTTGTCTGATTGCGGCAGGAAGGGGGTGAATTTAATTATTTCTTATATCTTGGCCTGAAACGTTGACCTGGAAAGGTTAAGATTGCTGAATATCTTTTGCACTTAAATCTTATTCAATAATGGTACACCGTTGAAGTGTTAATGTGAAGAAGGAAGTGAATGATTGAGGGAAGAGACTCTAGATGCAGTCATACGAAGAAATCTAGACGAAAGTAAAATGATTTTCACAAACGATTTTGATGCGGATTGGCTTTTAGCTTTAAGAAGCAAAGAAGTACGCTCTTAGTTTGAATAAAATAAGTCCGTCTCTGTACTAAAGGGCTAAACTACTCCTCTAAGTATATTTCAACGGTGTTCGGCCCTTGCACTAAGTGGAGCTTTCTTTTAGCCTTGGATAATTTCTATAATGATGATTATCGACTTCATCATGGAAGAAATCAACATGACGGTGAATTATTTGAAACCACTTTTGTTTAGGTATGACATCGAGCTACATCGAGCTGCGTTATGCTCCATCGAGCTGGTCTCCCTTCATGTTTGTTGATGTACATCAGATCTCATGGGATGGGATCCATCAAAAATCATGGTACATCCCCGCTACTGTAAACCGGTATACATTTCGTTTGACATTATCGAATAGTAAAGTACCATTGCTTTGGGTATCTGATTCATTTTCATTTTTCCAACCAACCGATGCTAGTGTTGAAAGGATCGACTGGGTGGTCTACACTCTCGTACAAATTTGCATGTTGTTGCATTTGTATTTGCATTTGCATTGAGATCCTTGTGAAGAGTTTTCCGACTTTTACCGTGCGTTGTTACATGGACTGAAACTTTATATGTTAGTTGTTGTCTTTGTTTCTCGTTGTTTGGTTGAAAACAAGCCGGATACATTTCAATAACAAATTTTGCTGATGAGGGAAAAAGTGTTGGATCGAGGCTTATTATTATGACGAAGTTTTGCATGATTAGTTCCATCAGACCCAATTTTTGTATGGTGTGTGCCACTGTGTGGGATGGTGGGATGATGGTGGGATAGAGATGGAGGGGCGGGGGTGGGAGGAGCGAGATCCACTGAACCACGTAAAAGAAAGGAAGAACCTGTTGTGCGGATGGGATTTGTAAACTATAGTCAACTCCTACCGAGGTCCTAGACATACTAGACCATTATTTCTGACTGCAGGAAAATGAATCTATTCGGGAATCCAGTCCGTTTAGTAGGGCATTTTCAAGGCAGTTGCCTCCCTAGTTAGCCAAAGCAATAATGAACGCCAATGGAGAAGATTCGATGGCAGGGCCACCCTTTCTAACACAACTCTTGTCTGTTCTCAAGACCGAGAATGCCCGCATCATGAATCGTTAGTTGGAACGAACTTGTTGGATTGTTTCGTTTCATGGCGGTTGAGCGTATTCAAATCACACGGGTAGTCCAATCAATTACCACTATGGGTACATAGGTAGTTGTGTGTATCCTCATTCGACGAATCCTCGAAAGGAGCATCGATACGCTGGCCGGTAGAGTGGAGTGACAACGGAGTACTCCGTACTAACAAGCAGACGCCATGAGAGGCGTAGAGGCTGAGCATCTAACAGAGGTTATAGGAAGAGGGATGTGCTTAATTGTGACTCGTGTTGTGCGTGTGTATCTGTACTTTTTCAGATTTTACAAGGGAGTGGATTAGATGAGTAGGCTCGAACCAACCAACGCAAATCACCAGCCTCAAACTAATCTTCATTTGTAAAGTTTCTCTCGCCTATCATGAAAAGCAACCGAGCGTTCCTTCCTAGATACAGTACAGTATGTGTGTGTGGGTCACCCGTACAGTACATTATCTATGTTATCTGATCACCTGATAAAAATCAAGAACTTCTCCCTCTTATTTTATTATTACATTGTTAAACTCTCCTACAACCATAAGAATCCTTCAATCCGGATAAGTTGTTTAGATCAGTACCGTTTTTTCCCTTCAATTTGGCCGAAAAGCAACGCCGTTCCTTGAGGATCTTTCGTATCAGTTGCATCTCACCAGGGAAGTATCGCTAACCTTAGACACAGCATCCGAGTTTTTGCGGCTTATGTGTTCGAAGTTGCGCAATCTGATGTTTTCTGGGTTTTCTTGTTTGTGTCCCCTTGAAAATATACTCTCAGGCTGCCAGCTCTTGACATGTGAATCCGGTCCCTAATCCATCGTCGTATTCACTTCACTTTAAGACGCAGGGAAAGAAAACGAAGTTGAAGGGTCTAATTCAGGACCTGCATTGCATATGCATATGAAATTCTCACTAATCCGTACTTGTCAAAATGTCAACATCAGCAACATCATCACACATGAGTTTTGATTAAATTAATCAGGACTTTCGCAGTAATCGGGTCAGGGTTAAATGGGCCTTTGAAACGATACGTGTTCTGATGCATATATGGATATTAATATATGGTTGAAGGATGTTGTTATCAGGTTTTCGTGTTACCCATTTTCGGTAATATGCATTCATTGGGAGAATGGAAGGTAACGGACAGCAAAAATAATGCAGAACTACGTCACTTTATCGGATCGGTCGAAACAAACCAAAGCAGCGAGCGAGATGCCGAGAAATTGTTACTGCACTTCATTCGGCTTATCGCGCAAGTCTCATGAGATCCCATCCATGACAAACACCACGGCCCCCTAAATTTCAAGACAAAGTTTAACGAGCATGACCTCCAATGTTTCTCCAGATTTCTCCACGAACTTCTGACAAGCACTCAGGGACCACTTGGTAAACTCAATCCATGTAGTTCATTACCTGACGCGGCGAGTTGCAGAAAAATCAGTGGAGCTGCCAATATACGAGTTGGTATTTTAATGTAACGAAACATTGAAGTATCCTTGCTAGGAATCCCCAGATCTCTAAACCCCGCGATCATCGCCCATCCCTAAGTTTTGATGGGCTATTGCGGGGTTCATGATCTTTATTGGAAATATTCCCCTTTTACGAGTCGACATTCAAATGCGATGTTTTCTGTGCCCGGAAAAGTCGGCATACTCTAAATTCAATAGAGAGGCTGGTATCGGAGAAAGAACTACTAGCCTTGCCGTAAAGCCGAGTGGCTTCGATTCAACTGTTGAATGCACGGCTGTATCTGCGGGAAGTACAGTGTTCACGGGGTTTTACCCTAGTCATAGCGACGAATCTACGATGAAGGACTCTCTACGGTTTGAATCAGGAGGGCTGAGGAAAGACTCACTTTCGATCAAAATAATCTGGGCACTCCACCTTTGAATTTTTATTATTCAAATATGTCCGAAAATCTGACTAAGGGAAGAAGAGTCAGGAGGTTTGAGCAAAGATTTCGATCAGCGTCCCAATGTATATGGTCCAGTTGAGCAATCATGAGATGAAGTGAGCTGTCAGTATCGCAGCTTTCATGTTCATGATAAATGTGAAAATCTGAGCGCGGATAGCGCCAATATCCAAGACGGAGCTGTATACTAAGTGGTACAATCTAGATGGCTAATATTGCAGGCTCTAGTGCTCAAGGTCGAAGCAAACATGGAGGGCATGACCAACACTCCTTACACCATCCTCTTTTCTTTCTATTGCTTAGATATACGTTCATAACATCCTCGTGGATTCAGATATAACGGACAAAATGAACAATCAGAACAACACCACAAGACATAATTCCATGGATAGGTACATCATTATAAATCCCACAACTCTGCTTGTTACGCGAATCTCATTCTCCTTGACCTGTGCTATAACCGAGACATTTGACATCTGTAATTCAAGCATTACCATTTGAAATCGTCTTAATAAATTGATTCATGCTCGGATGGATGTTCTAAACCTTTCCAAGGGAAGATATTCCCTTGTCCAAGAATTTTGTATCCTCATGATTTTCACCACTTGGCGATATAACTCCAATCGTCTCAATGGATGTGTATATAAACTTTCGTTTCAACTTCACTATCTTCAAAACATAAGGAACTCCTGCACTCAAAACAAGTTTCATACTCCTTATTATTCCAACATACTCATACTGTTCTGCTCTTCTAGTTATGAGCAGTACTCGCTTCTTCCTCTTCCAAAGTAGCCCACCAATCTACATCCCTCATATCCCTAGTACATTATCTATCCCTTCAGCCAAAAAACCTCAGTATCAAAAGCTCCAAAAATTCCACATCTCTCCTGCAAATCCAGATACCTTCCCTCTCAAACTCATTTTCCCCTAAAATTACCTCCATAGTTATTAATTCCTAGTCAATCTATGCAAATATCGATGATTCATTCCCCATATCAAACTCCAGTTACCCACTCTCTTCCTTGTGACTTCCTTTACATTCTTTTTCTTACACTCATTAGATTTTTCACCCCCCCTTCCTTTTCTTATCAAATATCTCAGATTTTTCTCCTGCACAGCAAGCAAGCAAAAATTATATGCTGCTAAATATGCACAGTGCATTAATATCTAATGAGTGAGTGCATCGGATCCGAAGGAGAATTTTGCATTTCAGCTCGATGATAAACTTACTTACCACCCATAATACAGTAAGTACAGCATAGAGATAGCTGGTACGCAGTTTCTACCGGGGAGAATTCTAGATTTGACGCTGTTCTTGTCCCTATAGCGGAGTTTTGACAGGGTGAGCAATTACGTTAAAATTCATCTGGAACTGTAAATCCCAGTTGAGGTTTACAGGTGAGTGTTTTTTTAAATTTCGCAAATTAAAGATTTATCGATTAGGAGATTTTGAATAGTTAGTGGGAGGAATGTTGTGTTGAATTTAAAATATCAGACTCTCCAGCTGGCAATGTTTTTATAAAAATAACAATCATAGACAGGTAGATAGGAATTTGAATCGTCTTGTGAGAGGCCTTGAGGTTGTGATTGGGAAGAGAAGGTTCTTATTGCAATCGGCTCTTTGAATACGGAGTAGAAGCTACTCGGTAGTGAAGATACAGCCGCTGGGAAGGAGAAATTGTGATATATAGTATTATATACTAATATTGGATGGCTTCGGTTTTGGGAGTGATTTTGAATAGTGAAATAGCTTTAGATGAAGGGGTATAATTCTTGTAAGATTATAAGAGAGGAAGCGTAAGGTAAGATTAGATTGTAAAGGAGAATTTTGCTCCGTAGAAAGATAGGTGCTGATGTGAAGTGAAGAAAACCTATATCCTATTGCTACACTCATCATCGCTGGTATAGGTTAAGGTTAGCATTTAAGCTTATCTTAGAGCCATCGACGCCGTAATATCTCATTGTGTCAATGGGGGTTCATTTGCGCGGTTGTCTGTTCAATCGTAAGAAAACTAGGAATAATTAACCAGTCCTTGAGTTCTTCAAGGGGTGAGATTAGATGTGGAGGTTATATGAAATAAACTGGTTTAATATAGGATGCAGTTCATTAAGCAAACTTTTTTCGTGGTGATTTTCGATGTTGATGATGATAGGTATCTATATAGGTATTCATAGATCTATAAGATTATTACCTAGGTACCTAGTTAGGGGTTCAATGAACTGGGGAAATGGGGAAATGACACCACTACCGGTAATGACCTTGAAAGTTTTCACCAACGCCCAAATTTGTAAACTTTTGGCAAGAATTCTCAATTCGTGAATTATGATTTCTTGATGGGGAGAGTTGTGGATGTGAAATTGTGAATAGAGGCAAAAAGTAAAACGAATATCATAAATTGTACGAGTGAGTGAATATTGCCAATCTATCTATATTCATCTACCCCACCCCATATTTCATACCCTGTATTGTTACACAATAATAGCTTAATTTAAGCAACTATGTGGGGTATTTGTCCACTCCGTACAGAGTACTTATCATGCACTACACTGGATCTCTTTATACACTGCAATCTTGCAATTTGGCTTCGAATAGATCGGAATACTATCTTCTGAATCGAATTATTGATACTGAGAAGTAAACCAGTCAAACCCATATAGAACGATGGATTCCCAATCTTCTACCACTCCTTCGCCCTCATACCCAATTATCGACTCCCACATCCACCTCTTCCCCCAAAGCGAACTCGATACTCTCGCCTGGAATACCCCCTCAAATCCTCTCTACAAACAACATTCTCTCGATGAATACACGGCTGCTACATCATCTGCTCCTTCACTTGAAGGATTTATATTTCTCGAAACCGACCGCAAGAATGATTTGAAAAGCGGAGAAGAGGATGGTTCGGGTTGGGAAATGCCACTTAAGGAAGTTTCATGGCTGAAACGAATTGCGTTGGGTCAACCTCTCGAAGGTGAAGGGCATACTGCCGAGCAGGCGAAGCTTTGCAAGGCTATTGTGCCATGGGCGCCTGTACCCAGTGGAGAAAAGGTGTTGGAGAGATATGTTAAGGAGGTTGAGAGGGTGGCAGAAGGGAGTTGGAAGTTGGTGAGGGGGTTTAGATATTTGGTGCAGGATAAGGAGAGGGGGACTATGATCTCGGAGAAATTTATAGAAGGGTTGAAGTGGCTGGGGAAGAATGGGTTTGTGTTTGATTTAGGGGTTGATTTACATTCTGGTGGGAGATGGCAATTGGAAGAAGCGGTGCAGATGATGGAGAAAGCTCATGAGGGAGTGGAGGAGAAAGAAAAAGTTCGGGTTATTATTAGTGAGTTTGGATCATTAATTTCTCACGTCACATTTTCATCTTGTGTAACAGTAACAATGGCTAACAACACTCCTTAACTAGATCATCTCTGCAAACCTGACTTCTCAATCTACAATACCCAAACCGATCCATCATTCCTCGCTTGGCGCACTGCCATGTTCAAACTCAGCAAATACAGTAATACATATATGAAACTCAGCGGATGTTTTTCAGAAATGCCAGATGCTTTGAAGAAGGGTCCTATAGATGATATTGTTATGGCATTGCAACCATATTTAGCGGTGATTTTTGCTACATTCGGACCTTTTAGGACTATGTTTGGATCTGATTGGCCGGTGTGTACAGTTGGGGTTGAAGGGGCTTGGGAGAAGTGGAGGGATGTGGTCATGAGGTTTTGCTATCTGGCTAGTTTGAGTAGGGAAAATCAGATTATGATTTGGAGTGGCACGGCGATTAAAGCGTATAATATTGGAGAGTGATTTTGAGGATGGGAGATGGAAGATGGGAGATGGGAGAGATGTGGTGGCTGGGAAAGAGGGCAAGAGTAGTAGACAGTACTTTGGATATTGTCTCAGCGGCTCTATATTTGGATGTTTTGATTCTTCAAAGAGAGATTGGAAGTTGGGGGAAGAGGACAGATCGTAAGTGAGGATCATTCAATTAAGTATCCACCTTCTTACCACAAAAATACAATACATATACTCAAATCGAAAGGATTCCATTCCGTCCACATCAATTAACCCCGTGCCCTTTCTAGTTTAACTTTTCTGTCAATTCAAATCAAATATGCTTGGCTTTATACTACCCCTCCATATCTGCTCGGGTCAATAAACTCCTAGTGGGGTCCTCGTACATTGATACACCGAATAAATATACCTAGGTAATTACCTCAACACTCAAATATCTATCAAATAAAACATACTTTTCATTTCCAATTCCCAAGTATTTTCCTAACACATCTACAACTCTTCCCTCACCAAATTCAACCTCAAACTCAATTGCAATACAAACTCAATTACAACCAAAAATGGCACAACCACCACCCCCCGGTGTCTACGTCCCCGTCCCAACATTCTTCCTCCCACGCTCTTCCTCCTCCTACTCCTCCATCGCCTCACCCCTAGACACACAAACCCAAGCAGCGCATTCCATCCATCTCGCTCGTTCAGGTATCAAGGGATTAGTAGTCTTAGGTAGTACAGGTGAAGCAGTACATCTTTCTAATGAAGAGAGATATACGGTATTGAGGGGTTGTAGAGATGCGTTGGATAAAGAGGGATTTGCGGATGTGGGCATTATTGCTGGGACGGCGAGTCAGAATATTCACGAGGTGGTGGGACAGTTGGTTGAGGCGGGACGGGCGGGTAGTGCGTGGGGATTGGTGCTTGTGCCGGGGTATTTTGCGGGGGCGAGTACGCAGGAGGGGATTATTGAGGTGAGTTTTTTTCTTGGCTGTTCTTTTGTTTTTGGTGAGAGAGGTGGGAGATTTCTGGTTGAGGATTATGAGGGGTATTTTTAAGTTAGCATGAAGGGCAATTGCTAATCCATATCCCTCCCCAAAACAGTGGTTCAAAGCCATAGCAAACCAAAGTCCCATCCCAATCATGATATACCATTACCCAGGAGTATCCAATTCCGTGCGAGTCACACCTCAAACCTTCACCACCCTCGCCTCTCACCCCAATATCGTCGGTTGCAAACTTTCCCACGGTGATATATCCCATCATGCACAAATCGCACTATCTCCTCACATAAACCACGCACATTTCCACACTTTCACCGGATTAGGCCAACAATTACTCCCAGCCATAAGTATAGGTTGTAAAGGCACTATCGACGGTACGGCGGGCTTTTTCCCGAAAAGTGTTGTGCGTCTTTATGAGTTGAGTGTTAGGGAGGATGTATTAACGGGGGAAGAGAAGAAGGAGAGAAATTTGTTGCAGTGGAAGTTGAGTGGGATAGAGGAAATTGTGGTGAGGTTTGGTACGGTGGGTATTAAGGAGTGTGTGGCTAGGATATTGGGGTTCGGGGAGAGGGACGGGACGAGGTTGCCGCTTTTGGGGGGAATTCCTGGGGGTGATGGGGAGTGGGAGAGGTGGAGGGGGGTTATTGGGGAGTTGGAGGTGGTGGAGGGGAGTTTGTAGATGGGGGGTTGGGGATGGATGGGTGGGTGCGGTGGTTTTTTTTAATTGCTGGCTTGGTCGGTTTGGTTTGGTGTGTGGATAGATAGATGGACGGTGGATATTTGATAAGCATTTTTCTGCGTAGCTAGCTAGATAGATAGGAATACATACATGCATACAACATCAGAATTTTCAATTTCCCAGAGAATACTTATCAATCTTATTATAGTGTCTAGTAGACTTTTCTCATAACCTCAGGGATTGGTGTATATGTTAGATATTAAATATATACAAATTGAGATGAATATAGATTATATAAATATGAATTCTTTGATATCTATCAAGTTAATAGCTAAGATTATAAATCTAGAGATATTTAAAGGAGTTTAAAGGAGTTCAGAGGAGATCGTATGTAGTGGTTATTATGGGATTAATATGGAATGGATGTACTTGGTGGGTATTTTAGTATGTGAGGGTGTTGTTTGGAGAGTTAATTATTGGTGGAGGGGTGGGTAGATGTTAGATGTTGAGTATGGGCTATCATGGGATATGAAATGTAAAAGTGTGAAATATAAAAGATGAATTATCAGATAATACTGTGGAGAAATTTATTATTAATGATTTATTATTAATCATCAGTGGTTGATTATATTGTGATAGGGTTATGAATTATGGATTTTAGATTATAAACTATAGAGAATGTATAATTATACGTAGATAGGTAGGTACTTAAAAGTTTTTTGGTCTGATGATTTAGGATATTTGGCGCTGTGCTGTGAGGGAGATGCGAGGAGGAAGGAAGGAAGGAAGGAAGGAAGGAAGGAAGGAAGGAAGGAAGGAAGGAAGGAGAGGACTAGTAGATAATACTTGTAGATGATTTACTCGGTTGTTTAGGAGGTCGTTGGGAAAGTTTAAGGGATCATTTTGATATCTTGAGTCTGCGTGCGTACATTAACACATAGAATACTTGACTATTTTCCTATCAAGTTCGACACTTTTAGAATAATATAATGATTATCATGAACCATGGTAAACAATATTCCTAAATCATAGCGAATGAATTCATGTAAAGTATCATCAAGTCTTTCCTTATAATAAATCAACACCAATTGCTTCAAAGCATGCTCTCATCTCATACCCCTTAAAGTCAAACCACCTAGATTCAGGATCATATGCATCCTCATACCATACAAATATAATCCTAACAGATGAGCAGAAACTTTTCTTCGGACTAAGAGTTGTAGTTTTGGTGGAAATTGCGCCTAACACATATTCAGCAGCTAATGATTTAGAGTCAAGGAAAAGACCGAGAGTCCCTAGGTAGATAAGGTTATGATTGGAGTATGAAAAAGAACTTAAATTCCATGAAATGCAAATTTTGTTTAAAATTCGGCCCGTTTCTTGAAATCAATGACTGGTGAAAAGAGTAAAAATTCCTCGGCAACGCGGTGAGATATTACTCATAAAGTGAATGTGTTTATCCCGATTGTAAGATTGTAGAATTCCAGTGTTCATGCATGACCCAGTGAATTTGAAATCTGGGGAAATCTGGGGTATGTTCAGCCAATCAGGAATAGCTTCCATTCTTGGAATTTTGATGCCCGAATGGGGTATTGACTTGCTCTTTTTGGTCAATGGATGATTCAGAATTGTCGAGTAAGAGACTAGTGAGTACCTTTTTGGTCGTTACTACTCTTTAGGCCGATGATTGCAGAAGATCTTCAAAGAATATGTATATTCGCCGAGTTCTATTCTCCTCTCGTTGGTAGATTGTTCACTTTATCGTGCATGCTGAATCTATATATCAGAAACAATGAGTTAAAACATCAATGCCGAAGATAGATTCAAAGGGTTAGCTGCGGCTGAGTGTCAGACAACAGATTTGAATGAGGTCGGCTAAGACGGAATTGTATACGAATGGTATGAAATATAAATGAAGAAATAGATTTCTATACGAAAGTAGTGAAATTCTAGATGAAAATATACAGTCAGTAGAAGTGACAAAGGCGATAACGATACAGAGAAATGCCATGTTCAACGATGCAATCCAGGTATTAGGTACAGACATTGTAGAGTATGCTGATTTGACACGTCTTCAAACTCATATATTACATCTGGTTGGTCGATTTGATAGGTCTAGAAAGGTATGTAGCATATGTAGGATATGTCAGAATAATTGAGATGCGGCATTGAAGATGTTGAATGAGTGGTAATTATTCCTCGAGAATTCTTTGAAAGATATTAATTCGGACCGAAGTGTTGACGTCGGGAAAAGGTTCCACAATTAAATCATTAATAAATCAAAAAAGACCATCAGGGCGGTTACGGAGTAGAGTAACACGACACTAGGTGCTGATCCCCACAGCGGTTAAATTCCTTGGTCATTTCCCCAGATTTGGTTTCTTTAGAAATTCAGCCTCTTAACCTTACCTCATCAATTTGTCAATAAAGTTTTAACGTTGCATGTTTTTCGATGCCATATTAAGAGTCTACTAAGTTTGAAATACTAATCATGCATAGATACATAAATTTTATATGGATATTTATATAAATGTAAATATTTATAAAAAGTATTGTACACCACCAGGTGAAAATGCTTGCACAACATAACATCACGTCACGTTCACCGTACAACATACAATCAGGTACCTACCGATATACACTTACACTAGCACACGGCATATCTTTCACATCAAGGCTTGGCATAAGCCCGTATAACCTTCATCTGGTACAGGATTGTTACGCAAGATCTTGAATACTAAATCTATGTACTTCCCACCCGTCCCACAAATGTCAAATGATGTGCTACCTACCACCTACCACATGTAGCAGGCGGCCCATGGCACAAGATATCAAGATGAGAGTGGATATCCTGGTAGACTTAGACTCGGCACCAATGTGAATAGGTATAGGAGGTCTACACAACAACTACCAAATTAAGGGGATATCACAAAGTGACCCAAAGGTCCGAGTAAGCGCATCAAGGTTTGAAGGAATGACTTCTAAAGATTAGATCTCTCCGGTAAGGTTTACCTGATCTGCCCAATCTAGTGCAAACGGGAAGCTCGCAGCTCAGTTAGAGGCATTTCTGTTGTCTAAGCTTGAAGGTGTCCGGCCACTTGGCCATCAATCACATCCATCACATGTTAAACCTTGGACATTTCTGCGATAGGTACTAGATAACTATCAGACTTTAAAGGATTTTTCTGTCATTCCGCATCAATATCGAACAATTTGATAAGCATCAAGAAGCAAATATCAAGTGAATAGCTTTTTTATTGATGTGGTACATATCGCACCGGGTACCAGCAGCAATACCCATCTTTTACCTGCCAAGATTCGAAAAGTGTCAAATCATCAGCACCCACATCCACCAAAGAAATGGTTAATACATACATAGGCAGCTAGGGATTTGACATATTCCCCATTAAAGTTTGAGCCACCCGAGAACATAGTTTGATATAGACATTTGGATATTTTCCTCGATAGAATATCCCTGCTGCCATCCAGGATTCCTCCATTTACAACTTCCATCAACCGAAAGTGAAGCTTGATATTGACGGGATCTGTGTTTATCGGCCCCTTTCTAAGATCACATTGACCAGTTTAATATCGAAGAAATCTAAGCACCAATTATTTTGATGCCAAGTACGTTGTATTATTGTTTGAGAAATACTACATGAGGTGGAATGACTTTCATCATTCACCAAAAGTCTCATATCTATCTCCAAGATTTAGTACTCTCCTGTCTTTTCTCACTGGTTCGGTTAACTTCACAAGAAATTTGTTTGCATTCTTCCTATTGTAGTTGTGATTGGCAACCTCTTCAATAAATAGATATACCTTCAAGTCTGCATGGCTTTTTTGAATCCAAAATTTTCAGATAACTTCGTGTCTGCGACACTTCTTTAGAGTCAATCATCTGCAACTTCAGAAGCATATAGATTCAGCAGCTGGTCTCACATTCTTTCGTTCCAAGCATTACCCTCATCACTTCTACCTGGATAACTCATCATGCAAACAAACGCCTTGCTCAAGTTGGCTTTGTGCCTTCTCACACTCAACATCAATCCTACCTCTGCATTTTGGCGTCTACCATGCCAGAACCCAATTGTGGTTCAGAGAGCTGACCCAGTTATCTCTCCAGGTAGTGTATCAGCGCATGTTCACACTATCATGGGTGGTTAGTATATGATTCAAATTTTATTGTCTTTGCAACAACTCTGTCCTTGATATTCATTACCACTTTTTCTTCCCCAAATATTAATTTCAGCTGTTTCTTAACGAAGCTCAAATCTCTCGTTGTCTTCCACAACCATTCTTGAAGGGTGATACTAACTCTCCATATGCAACAGGTAATGGATTTGCTTTTAACATGAACTATGCTTCCACCCAGGCCTCAACTTGCTCTTCTTGTACAGTCACAAAGGTAAGCTTCCATCAAATACAAGTGAGTACTCTCCAACTAACAGAAAAAGGATCTTTCCAATTATTGGACTCCAACATTGTTTTACAGAGCTCAAAATGGCAGTTTCATCTCTGTCGGTCAAAATGGTGGTGTTACAGTTTATTACTTGTAAGTTTGTCATTCAATGCTCTACCTCTTTGGATTATTAACAAATTTCAATTACCCAGGCAGCGCAGTGACCCATTAGATCCCGAGTACTCCAAAGGTCTTTTGGCCTTTCCCCCCGGCTTTAGAATGGTCACTGGTAATCCTTACCTTCGCTCGTACAATTCTAGCTCTCTAGCACAACAGGCAATCACCTATGTCTGCCTCGGTACTAGTAATCCTCAAACGAATGGATTCCCGAATTACAAATGTCCAAATGGACTCCGATCACAAGTCTTCTTCCCATCATGCTGGGATGGAAAGAACTTGGATTCTCCAGACCATATGTCCCATATGGCTTATCCTAGTCTTGTGGATAGTGGTCATTGTCCTCCCAGTCATCCAAAGCGCTTTGTCTCTATTTTCTATGAGATTATTTGGGAAACTCCTGACTTTGCTAACATGGTAAGCACTTGTAGCTTCTCGTTTTCTCTCCATGGCGCAATTTACATGTTCTTTCCAAGAACTCAAGTCTTTCCCTTATACCCCAATCCCGTGCTAACAATCAACTTTCTAGTGGTATGGTAATTCTCAACCATTCGTCTGGGCTATGGGAGACCCAACCGGCTACGGATTTCATGGAGACTTTGTCAATGGTTGGGATGTGCCGACATTACAAAGAGCTGTCAACGAATGCAACGATGATAGTGGAGTCATTGAAAAATGTCCCGTTTTCCAACTCACAAGCGATGCAACTGCAAATGCTTGCAGAATTCCTCCATCAGTTCATGAGCAAGTCACCGGTGTAATGTCCAAACTCCCTGGATGCAATGAGATTCAAAGCGGCCCCGCAAATGCTGTTCAAAAAACTGGATGTGGTGCTACAACCACCATCGGTACGCCTATTTGGCCTTACACTGACGTGACGAAATCAAAGAGTTTCGCATACTTGGGATGTGGCACAGATCTACCTGGTCAACCTCGAACTTTACAAGGAGCTTCGTTAAAAGATAATGCAGGAATGACAATCGAAAAATGTATCGACTTCTGCAACAGCAAAGGCTTTAGTATCGCTGGTTTGGAATATTCCACAGAGTGCTACTGTGATAATAATATGCTTGCTGGTAGAGCTCCAGTTCCTGGCGTTTTGGGTGGTTGTACCATGCCTTGCTCTGGGAATAATCAACAAATTTGTGGAGCAGCTGGTCTAATTTCACTTTACAAGAAGTGTCCGAATTCCAATAGTTGTACTAACGTTCAGTAAGTATCTCCATTCATCCTTGACAGTAACCGCTTACTGATCAAGACCTTCAGATATCCATTCAATGCCGGTTTGAAGAAGCGTAAGTCGGAAGGAAGACGCGAGAGACGTCAAAAACGCGATAGCGAGCTAGCCTGCCATTCAAACAATACCTCTACTTCTTCTGATTCTGATTCTGCTTCTACGTATGTGCCTACTTTTACAAATCCATCTGCATCTTTCACATCGCCTATTTCAATATCAGCAATGAAAAATACAGGCAATACAGGAATATTGCCATTGTCGTCTGCGGCTAACAATTATTCAGCCTCTGTGAGGTCTTCTAGTTTATCCACAACGATATCCATGACAAGTTCTATTGCTGCAGAATCCAACTCGGTATCTTTCAATACAGAGACTAGAGTTACATTATCTATTTCTTCGGATTCAGAATCTAGCGTTACTACAGTCTTTACAGAAACAACTGTCTCAATTTTCACTATCGTTACCGCTACAGCTGCAGTAACAACAACAGCAGCAGCAACAACAACATCCTCAAGTCCTTTCAATCAATCTTGTCATGCAGATAACTGTCTTAGAGCATTAGAACATTGTACCGCTTTAGAATTCTGTTCTAGCTGGTTAGTAACTCCCGCTACTTCCGGACCCGACGCTACAATACCAACTTGGCTCCCTGGATGTGATTTTGCTCCTGATGCTGCTCAGCATGTTAGTTCTGGATGTTCTTGTTACCTGAAGTTGGGGACTGCTACTGCTACAGCTTCTTATTAAGTGGTGTGGAGTTCATTCATGTACATACTTACTTACTCACTCTTTATCGTACTTTGTCTACCTACATATGTGGAGACTTTCTCTGGAAGAAAGATCTACATGGAACGCAACATGGAAATAAATGTGACGAAATTTTTTCCGCAGAGTTCAGTTGAATTGATAGAAGGGAGGAAAGTTAGGGTTTACTTGCTAAATTTACGTTTGTTGATTCGGTCGCTCATTTTAGATTTTGAGTTTCCAGTTCAATTTTTTTTTGATGAATTTCGGAATATACAATTTTATTTATAAGATTACATTTCATTTTGGTTTTTTGTGATGAGGTTAATGGGATTCTCGTGATGAAGTTGTTGGTGAGGGATATTGATCTTTTGGGTTGGACTGATATAAATTGTTTCCAGCGGATTGTCTTACCTCGAGGTGACTCAACCTTTGGTGCCTCTACCTGCTCCTTATTATTCGGATCTAGATAGGCAACCTAATGGACCGTTTAGACTTCTAGATATCCAAAACTAACACCTCCATCCATCATGTTTTCCACGCCGAATTGGCCAACTCGTATAATTCACCCGTCCTTTTCCATGATGCCGTGTGAGAAGCTGGATAAACTACCCCGTGATGAAATATGTATACTTATTATGGCTCTCCTCCCAAAATTTTGACCTAGCGTTCATACTAAACTGCTATATTTGGATATATAATCTTATAGTATCGAAGCTCATTGTTCGATAACCATATCCTAGATAGCACAATTTGTACGGTCTTTAAGCTTAGATGGGTCCGTCATTGCGTTTATCGTAATTCGAACTTATATTGAACGACTTAAATAGATAGGCGATTAAATATAATAGTGCATCAAACTCCTAAAATCCCTTCCACATATATATATCCAGCATACCGCATACGGCACCCACCTCACGTTCACGTTCATGCATCAAAAAACCCAACCCTGCACCAGACTACCAAAACCCATTAATCAGCCTTGCACATCAAACATCCAAGCGACCAATAAAATCTCCTCGGTATATCCTCGGCTCACTCAAAGGACAGGACAGTTTTCAACTGGCCATTCTAAGCCTGAGCGCATACATCACTTCACTTCATGCATGTATTCATTCATTCATGCAATTCATAGATATCTTCAAAGAGTAACTTGAGACCTTTTTTGCTGTTCTTGAAATTCAATTGTGAGGTTTCAATGGATTTTATCGTTTCGTGAAGGTTTCTTTCATTCTCATTCTCATTCTCAATCTCTCTTTTTTCTTTCAATTCAAAATTCGACTTTTTATCCAAGGTTAGGAATCGAACGGATTTGGAGAGAGGGTTGCGTAGGTGAAAGTCCTAGGGAGGGTTTTAGTTGAATCTGGGATTATATGCGCAAAGTGAGGTAGGGGATTTAAGACGAGCAAGACGAGTCTCCGGCGAAAATGAATGGATTTACAGAACATGGATTGGATGAGGGGTCATTTGGGGAGAAAGGGGGAATTGTACAGGCTTTTGATGCTTTTCGTATGTGTTATTTTACTTATTGATTCGTTCTTCTTTCTGCTTATTATTTGCTGGGTTATTCAACATGGATGTATTTACAAATATACACGCACTCATTTTGAAGCGCATAACCAAATTCAAAGTTCATGAACTAACGAATTAATCCCCAACAGCCAAAGCTAAACCTCAATATATAACGCAAACATCCGGCGGCGGCAAATGGACCGTCGCCATGCTCATCATATCCTTCGCGCTCCTCCTCTCCGAATTCTCTCGTTGGTGGACGGGCTACGAAACACATACTTTCGTAGTTGAAAAGGGAATTGGTCATTCCCTTCAAATAAACATGGATATGGTTGTCAAAATGAAATGTTCAGGATTACATATCAATGTACAAGATGCAGCTGGTGATCGCATTTTAGCCGGGATAATGCTCAAAGAAGATCCGACGAATTGGAGTCAATGGGTGGATGCGAAGGGAGTACATCAATTAGGGAAAGATGCGCATGGTAGAGTGGTTACTGGGGAGGAATATCATGAGGAGGGATTTGGAGAGGAACATGTTCATGATATTGTAGCGCTTGGTGGAAAGAAGAGGGCGAAATTTGCGAAGACGCCGAGACTTAAGGGAGGACCGAGAGGCGGAGATAGTTGTAGGGTTTATGGAAGTTTGGAAGTAAATAAGGTGCAGGGAGATTTTCATATTACGGCGAAGGGTCATGGATATCCGGAATTGGGACAGCATTTAGATCATAATGGTTCGTTCTTTTTTTTTTTCTCTCCGCATGTGAAATATCTAGATTTTGGATAATTACTAACAAAAGGAATAGCATTCAATTTCTCCCACATAATCAACGAGCTATCCTTCGGACCTTTCTACCCCTCCCTCCTCAACCCCCTCGATCGCACCATCGCCGGCACTCCCAACCATTTCCACAAATACCAATACTTCCTCTCCATAGTCCCAACCTTATATTCCCTCTCCCCATCAACATTTTCCCCCTCCTCCTCACCCTCATTACTACGTACAAACCAATACGCCGTTACATCACAAGAACACATTGTAGGAGAACGTAACGTACCGGGAATATTTTTCAAATATGACATTGAGCCACTTCTCTTGACGGTAGAGGAAAGCAGAGATGGGTTCTTGAGATTTGTGGTTAAGGTTGTTAATGTGGTTAGTGGGGTGCTCGTGGCGGGACATTGGGGATTCACGATTTCGGAGTGGGGGTTGAGGGTTTGGGGTCGGAGGTCCGGGGGGAGAGGTGGGAAGGGTATGTTGGATAGTGGGAAGTATAATGAGGATTAGTTGGTTTGTGGGAGAGAGGTGAACGTGAGGTGAGTGAGGGTGAGGGTTAGGGTGATGATAAATTTTTTGGATAGGAATGGAATGGAAATTACATTACAGCATAAGAAATGCAGAAATGCAGAAAAGCGAAGAGTGGAGTAAGGAGTGAAGAGTAGCAGGCAATAAACTCATACAAGCATATACTCTATACATAGGTAGTTAACATCGTTACATTATTATATAAGGAGTATTCATTCACACCGGAATTAGAACAAGACAAGGGAAATATCATATCCAAATACTCAAACCAAATACCAAACACCCAAACACCAAAATAAAATATCCAGATAGATAGCTACCTATAGATACCTTACAAGTCGATCCGGTAGAGAGGTATCTAGTAGGATAGTTGCGTGGATTAATCTGTCTGTCCTAAAATTGAGGATTTCATTATAACTATAGCAAGCTCGCATCCACATATGCACACACACACACATACGCACATACGCACACATTGCATACACATAAAAAACAAAAAACAATTTCTAGAGAAGATTCGTTTATTTTATTTTATTATTTCGCTTCGTTCCATTTCATTCAATTACATTCTTCTCTCTCCTCTCTCTCTGCTTTTCCTCTTTACTCCTCTCTGATTATCCTCTTCCGCTGCCTCCCTCCCTCCTAAACTCCATCCATTCCACTCCACTCCCAGACTACAAAAGCAGAAGCACAACTATGATTTATTAAAAGGCCGCCGCCCCTTTTCCTCCCTCTAGCTCCTTCCTCCTTCCTCTAGCAGCCATCCCATATTTCATCCATCCTCGTAATCCATATTAAAGTAGGTATGTAAAAAAATCCCCAAGCTTTTTGCATAACATAACATGTTGAATCATCCATCCCATCGTGCATTAAAAAAAGCCCATCGTTCGTTCGTAGAAAAAGAGATAAAGCAAAAACGCGCACAAAAAAAACAATAAAAAAGAAATAAGGAAAAATGATATCCCAGACAAATATACAACATACAACATTTCTTTCCATCCCTTTCCCATCATTTCATCGGTTCATTGGTAACCGCATCATTCGTTGAACCTATTCAATCCCCTCCAAATACCATACCCATACCATCCATCATATCTCGTGCCTTCCGAAAGCCTTCCTCAAGCCTTCCTCTCAACCCTTTGAAGGTTTCAACTACTGCCCATAAACACCTAATTAGTAGCAGTTTTGGACCCTTTGACTGCCAATCCAACCCCTAAACCAACACCCAAGGCAATCGCAAGGATAATAATGATTGTGACCAACAAACACCACCACTTTAGTCTATTTCTACGTCTGGCATGTTCATTCGCCTTGTCGATTTCCGTATTTCCTTTATCGACATCCTCGGCGGTTTTAATAGCATTTTGTTCGGTATGTTCGACGACGGGATCTTGAGCTTCGACTATTTGAGCCATATCGGCAAACATAGCTGCAAGATCGGTAAGAGTGGCTTCAATACGTTGGAGTTCATTATGACGGGCACGAACAGCTCCAAGAACTGAGGAGGCTTGACCAGATCGATTGGATTTAAGCTGAGGGATTTGTTAGTATGTTCACAAGTAAAAAAAAAGTCCTAGACTGTCTGATAGAGGGGAATAGGACAAAACATACAGCAGTTTGAAAAACACCCTCCGAACCCCAATCCATCTGACTAGCTTCTTCAACCTCAGCCTCCGAAGCTTCAGGATTAACAATACGATATTGTCTTCCAATTTGACGTCTATATTCATTTCTATAATTCAACTCCTCTTCCCTATATTGCTGCAACTGATTCTCAAACTCCGTCTTCAATCTCTTAGCTTGCGTGGTCTTGACATTCTTAGTCCCATCTTGCGTCTTGATAGCATCAGCTTCCAAATATTTAATTTGATCACGAATCTGGGTATTTTTGAGCTGAGTTTGTGTTACGAGATTTTCGAGGGAAGCAGTGGAGGAGGAATCGGGGGAAGAGAGGGCGCGTTGGTGAAGAGTAGCGATTTGAGAAACGTTGGAGGAGAGAGAACGAATTTCGGATTTGGCGAAATCGACGCGGTCGAGGAAGGCTTGTTGGGTGAGGACGTTGGAACTGGGAGGTGGGATGGCGCCGGGTGTACCGGAGGAATAGTTGGATGTTTGAGAGTAGTTTGACATTTCATGCGTGAGTCCTGGTTGGGCTAGATTATTATTCTATCGTGGGGTTAGCATTTCTTAGATTCTAGACTCGAGATTCCTTTACGCATCGATGCGATTAATGAAGAAAGAAAGTGTGAAGTGAAATGAAATGAACTTACACCACCATATCCGGCTTCAGCGGCGCCAGAATCTTGATATGGATTCCCACCCACACCTTGATATTGCTGAGTGTACGACATATTGACTGAATCAATTGATGCAATATATCAATAGTTATAAGTTAATTATTTGCGATCAAAATGATAAGAAGGGATTTCGGTAGATGGTATGTCGTTGTCGGAAAGTAAGAAGGATTGGATTTGTTGTGGTCGAAAAAGGTAAAAGACCCGGGGTCGAATGACGTTGAAATGTGAAAATGGTCTTAATGATCAGTCAGGTTAGATTGAAGAAAAAAAGTCGGGGAAATCCAATTTAAAATTAAAATGTTTATTTTGATCTTCGATTTTGGAAAAAATTTGAAATTTGAATTAACAAATTTCACTTACAATCTTAATGAATTATAGATCTATAGGAATTGAAATTGTTCTCTAGTATTAGATTTTATATGAAAGAAAAATTGATTTATAGGTAGGTACCTAGTGTGAGATATATGGATTGTACGTATGAGTGAAATAAGGTTACTACCTATCCTAGCTAGATAGATAAGGTAAGGAAGCGTACGGAGTAAGAACCACTCATCTAGTCTTATCAAAATGTCAGAATAATAAATGATAAATTCCATTCACCAATCAAACATCATTAGAATTGATTAAAATTGATTGATGGGGTGTTCCTTTCTTTATGAGTTAATTGAATTCATTGCCGTAGTTGGCTTCAGCTTGCGGAGGGAAAGGTGTCAGAGTCAATTCCATTAAAGACGACAGTATTACGCAGTGCAGTAAGCGAGAATTTGAGGCTGTGAAAAATCGAATTCTTCTTCGTTTTGCCTTTTTGCCTTCCGAAAATGTCTAAAGCTAAAGCGGTAAAAGCAGTCGGGTCCACCAAGTGCCGTTGCGTATTAGGTTCATGAATACGATGTAAGTACGAACCTCCAAACATATATAACCTGATACGAAGTATCCGAATGCCAGGTAGAACTACGGTACTTGGCGTCAGGATGTACGTATACACCTATCAACTTCGCCAGTGATCAGGGAACCAGTTAATCTTATCTGTACGCGTGTTTACTATTATTGCGCATTTGAGTACTTACTTAACCTACATATCAATCCTTTCCTTTCCTTTCCTTTATTCAGCTGCCTATCCTGCTGAGCCTCGCTCCTCTACTCCTCGCTCCTCTAGCTCTATCACCTGCCCAGTGCATCTATGCATCTACACTGCATACTCCGTATCACATATATAACGCCATACCTACTATACATGTACAGTATCGTAATTACCCAACTACTCCATCCATCTTCCCGCAAATGTCTCTCTCTACACAACCACCGATCACCAATCGATCCCTTACAATTTTGCCATCAAATATCACCGTCACACATCACGCACTGCGATTATGGCGTATTACCCGAGACATGATCTTAATCTTACATTTTTCGTAAGCTTGATTGGTTCTATTTTGGGAATTTATTAACATCACAACATTTTAGACGGGCACGAAATTCCAGACCATATAGATTTCTGAAACTTGTAAAATCACCTGCTTTTCTCTCCCACCATAACCCCTCCTTCACCACTCCTCCAGCCAGCTTAAAGATGCAAAATTCAAGAATGAATACACAGATACTGTACCCAACAAAACTATAGATTTCAAAAAAAAAAAAAAAAAAAAAAAAAAAAATATATAATTTCAAAACGATACATATAAATAAGTATGTAAATGAATTAATTACAGGTGACTAACTAAAAAACTATATACAACAGTATGAATAAAAATCCTCCACGTTTCTCGTTACATTCGTGATATTATAAAAAAAGGGTATTAGATGGTATCAATCATCAACGAATGAGCAATCGAGTACACCAGATTACCAACTCAAGACATGTACAACTCATTCATTCCAACGACTGATGATGATAACCAGGGATCGGATTCATCAACAAACCAGCTTAACCGATCGATAGATATCCAACAAATCTAGAACAAAGCTCCTTAGATTCCAGAATCATCCTGAGGAAATACCTCAGTTGGAACATATGCATTCCAATTCTTGCAAGTATTATCAAAGATCTCAGTATCTTTCATACCGATCGCAATCGAGCTCTCCGACTCTACAAATTGCATTGCCAGTCCCTCGGATGCGTGCCATGCGATATGGCAGTGAAGAAGCCACGAACCAGGATTATCAAGCTTGAACGCGATGGCGAGATATCCGCCAGCCGGAAGCGCAGCCACGTCACGACGGGGAGGATTATTGAGGTTGAAGGTAGCGGGAGTGTTGACAGGGTCGAAGACAGCAGCTTCTTGACCGACGATGAAGAAATCGTGTCCGTGGAGATGCATAGGGTGCCAGGTGCCAGAGTGGGTGAGATCTTCGATGACGTAGACGATCCAGTCGTCTCCATTTGCGATTTCCTTGTTGATAGGAACGACGTTGTAGTCTGTTGGGAAGAGGGATTCGTTTCGGAATACTTGGAGTGTGGTTGGGTTGGTCCAGTCGAGGACGAGAGAGCTACTGTTGATGGTCCAGGTTAAGATGTTGCCGCGGACCCAGTCTAATTTCTCGTCCATGAGTGCATAGCTTCCGACATCCATGGCTAAGTGTGGAACTAAGCTGGCAAGTGGCTCATCAGCACAAGTACCACGTGGGGTGACGCCGACGGAGGTAGGTTCTGCGGTGCTGGAACTGTTGTATCGCAAGATTCCAGTGGCGTTGGCTGCTTGCAAGTTGGGTGCGCAGGCAGTTCCCCAGTTGCCACGGATCCAGTAGTTATCAGGGGTAGCATTAGCTTCGACAATGACATCGTATCTTTGACCGATACCAATGAGGAGGGTGTCAGTAGTGTATGGGACGATAGGAACAAGATCATTAGCAATGACGGTAAGAGTGTGACCATCAATAGCGAATTCGAAATGACTGTCAATACCAACATTGATCAATCTGATTCTGTACTTTTGGCCCTCGACGAAAACCGCCTCGAATTTCTTACCACCACCAACGCACTTGGGATCAGAAGTATCGCACTCGCAACTATTGGTTCCGTTCATCAAAGTGTTTTGAAGAGATGGACGAGTGCCCGCTCTAGCGGCATCCCAAATATCGAAGACGGTTTGGTGTGCCCAATCTCCCAAGAACATGACTCCAAGATCCTCATCGTAGTCTGCAGTGGCAGGACCATTGATGATAAGAGGGCCAAAGAGTCCATCAGCGTATTGAAGAGAGAAGTGAGAGTGATACCAAGTAGTTCCATATTGAGTAGCTTGGAACTTGTAGGTCAAGGTATCTCCAGGAGCGATAGGACACTGAGTAACACCGGGCACTCCATCGTACTCTAAGCTTCCCTTCTGACGAATACCGTGGAAATGAATGGCTGTTCCATTATGTTGAAGATTATTGGTGACATCTATGACCCGTGGTTAGTAAGAAGAATCATGCAAAAGGATGATATGAAAATTTCTGATCTTATGGAGGACATTGAGATTCGGCGCGCTATCGAAGACTTACGGATGACAAGATTGTCGCCCCAGTCGGCGATAATTGCAGGGCCAGGGGCGGTTCCATTAAAGGTCATGGCTGAGCGGGTATACCCGTCAGGGGTTATAGTGGAGTTCTCAACCGAAAGCCAGTATTCTATGCAAAAATTAGTATTAGACTAGTAAATTGAGAATGTGATATCGCATACCTCTAGTGACTCCAGTGTGAGGAATAACATCATACCAGTCAGTATCGATAGAGTAATCTCCCCAGCAGGATCTAGAAGTAGCCGAGTGTACACAGGAGGCACCATTTTTGGGTTGAGTGGCTGGCGATCGAATAGCTGGAATAACTGAAGCAGATGCCTGTGCAAAGATTGCAGTGAGGGCAGTGAGTGATGTAAAACACTTCATGATTGCGGAATAAACACCAAAAGACAGAAGGGACTGTGTTCACCAGAAGAGAAGCTGTAGAGAAGAGACAGTGTCGAGCTTGCGATGAGGAGTGAAGATGAAACTCGATGGCGAAGCAAATGAACTTTATAGAAAAGTGAAGCCATTGAAGTCGGACCGTCCCATGGGCATCGTGTCCACCTCTGAGCTTAGATCCAACGTCGACGGCATGTCGGTGAATTTCGGATTTCGACGTTTGGTTATCTTGATGCCCTTGAATCCTCGACACCACAATGGATTGCATCGTATGCGGGGCATTCTGCAGTTTCTCACAATCCATTTTATAAACATTATGTCCACAAAATATTGATTCTTATTATCCATAGTTTATCTTGGCAGATAGGTACGGTATGGTGGATAACTACTGCTTATTGGTGACTGAAGATACACTGTAACTTCGCTCCCGAACCCACACATAGTTGGTGAGCCTCCTGAAAACTCTCATCACCCTGCAGTGGATTCTGGAAGGCTTCTTCCCTTCAACTCAGGTCATGTCTTGGACAATGATAGTAGATGTGGAGAACAAAAGTGGTTTGTTGAAGGCATTGGCTCAAACTTGAACCACAGGTATGTCCCACTCAGTTGTAAAGCGTTCATATCTTCTTCATGTTCATTCGGCTTTTTTCTCCCCTTGTGTTTGTATATTTGTTTCCGAATCCTCCGGGAAGAACATAGGGTCTATATGGAGACATTTTAAGCTTAACGGGGCCTACCGGCGTTAATCACTTCTTAAGAGGAGTTAAGTTTTAAAACCTTCCGGAAGCCCTGCATAAGAATAGGAACGCAGATTCAGCACAGATTCAATACTGTTACTGCTCGAGAAACCTTGTGGAATTCGTAATATGCTATAAATTTGAAAATCTCAACCTCATATTGCTAGACCATCGATGTTATCACCACCAAAGTCCGTCCCAGGGACATTTTGCACAGTGTATGCTGATGGGGGGATGTAATTGAAGCATCCAAAATAAGATACCGTATAACAATTATGCCAGCGTCGACTTTTGTTCTCCTATTCAGGAATATGTTTACCCGACAGTTGGTATCGCAGCGGCTGCAAAACTAATCGCTGCACTGACCGATATCGTTTGTGTTTGGCATCGGCACTTTTGTGGGTAGAGGAGTTGGTCCGACAATTTATATTTATGGGACATACCTTAGCGAATGGTCGTATGTATGTGATACCAGGCACAGAGTGTGTAATTGATGCATAGAAGTTTGGACTAGTTCATGAAATTTCTGCATCATCAAATTTTCGGGGCTGGGACTATGGAATTCTCAGAAATTGAAGGAGGAAAGGATGCCATCCCGGTGATGATCATATATCTACAAACTATTCTTCCGAGCGATGGATTACGGGTTACTTCCTAGTTGCCGTACTCCGTAGGAGTACTATAAACGTCAACTACTCTACTATCGATTGTCTCGATATCGTGTAGACCATTACATATCCAACAACACAAAAGAGACGGGTAGCAGTCAATAATGAAGACCAGGGGACTTCCAGAGGAGACCCCTTATTTCTTATACCGTACGGCGAATATCCATATTGTTCAAATCCTCAGAAGTATTGATGAAGCATCGTAAACTGTCAAAGGCATATTTATTATTGGTGGAAATGAAAAGTTTAACATGTCGTTAATAAAATAGACTTTCTTTATAGTTGATTGATCCCCATTGATGAGTCCTTAGTGTCCCACTAAATCCTTCTAATAGATCTCTGGAAAAGCTTATCTTAAACCATGTTGTTAGAACCACATTGAGATATCGATGACCTATCGTTCGATCAAGTAAAACATCCATATGTTATACTTGATTGGTTCGGGGGAAAGTATATGCGAGTATGTTATTCAGGGATTCAAAACCGTTGAGATGAAAATTATTAAGTCCGGCTCCCTATGCATCAGTACCGGGTTACCGGTCGGTGAAAGCAGATGAGCTTGCAAGCAAGTCTTGAAGCATAAAATTTGTGAATAACTCGATCATACATCGAGCTGATATTATGATTTTCTTGCCGGTGAACGCAATGTCATTGTAGCAATTCAAATATATGGAAAATATCAAATCAGTTATAAAATTGATGAACTGATATCAAAAGTGAAAACTTTGATTAATAAATAAATATATAATTTAATCTAATCTTCACTCAAAACCTGCGGAATACTTTGCTCTCACTAATTGAGAATTAAATAATTAGTATTATAAAATAATCTTTTATAAATAATAACAAAAATAACATTTGATAGGTCAAAGAGAAGATACTTGTACATTAATTAACAATTAATCTTACTGTAATACTGTATTATTTTAGTATATAAATAATTAAATAAACGCTTTAAAAATAAAAGATGAAAATTGATCTCTTGGAAAAACTAATTAAAATACCAGAGTATATAATTAAAGTAGAGCGCTTGGTTGTTATTATTTTCCTAAATATGAAATTTTCATTGTGAAATATCATAACATCGATTTATGAAAGTTCAAAGGTTGTGAATAAAAAATCAATGATCAGCGGTGAATCGAGCTCAAAGCCCTTACAAATTTGTCTCATTGCCTCCGATAGGGGCACGATACGCGAATTCTTTTTTTTCACTCGTTTACTGTGCGATTGGTCCCTGAATAGTAGACGGAAAAATTGTAGATGGAAAAACTATGTCCGTCGAGTCAACACTGAAGGATCGAAGAGATCCACACTGCGGATATCTGTATGTAGGGACCGAGAAAATCGCCGAATATCATTTCAAGCTGTTGGACGGATGTCCGTGAAAGTTTCGCAGACTATTTTTGTATCTGTTATCTCTGTCAAACGTTTGATCAAAGATGCATGAAGAATAGGCGAAACAACTTGACATGCAGTTCGGCTCGTTGCGCGTTTCTGGCGAAAGAGAACTAGCGTTCTTGGTGACGTCGAGATGTACATGCAAGAACTCACACTAAATCCATTTGAGAGTAAAGTAGTCTGCAAAGCCATGTCTATCATGAGATAAGTTCAATATCTAAAAGTTCAGGAACGGGGATTAGTTAATCCCCATTCACAGGCTGAAGTAATGCCCGAAAACCTTAGAATTCATGAAAAGATTTGAGCTTCCAGGAGATTTCATAGTTTAATCCAGCAAGAGATTGAAAAGGTATCAAAATTGAAAATTTTCAGACAACAGCTCGTGGAAGATCCCGATCCGATCTGGATCCAAAGGGCACCTACTGTGAGTTCTTGAATGTGAGTTTAGACAGTAGCATGTTCAGAAACTAAATGTAACAAAGCATTGAAAGAGCTTGTGGGACAAACAAACACACAATGCGATTGACGGTGTGCTCCTAATTACTTACACCACTTTTGCTCCCATCACTCAAAACGGAATTCGGAACAAAGAAAGTAAGATGCATAACAAGGTAGCTGAAAATGAAGGGATCAAAACGATGCCCAACCATGAAATGTAGATACATCATAACCATGATGCATCAACCTCTCTTTGATACAGTCTCGATCTTTTCAATATCGGTAGACGAGGTATGGAGAGTGGCAGCGGCAATATGGCTATTACCTATACTTTCCGCCGATGTATCATTCCTTGTCAGAGCCTTTCGTAGGTATGTCGATGGAGAAGGACCTCGACTTGTGATTTTTTAAACCTCGAACAGTAAGTTGAATCCACCAAACTCCACGCTAAACAAACAAGCAAATAACCATTCCCCAAGCCCTTACAGATAGTCCTTTTTCTTCGAAGTTCTCGTATATTGGTTCATTCTCCATTCAACATCACCGTCCTTATTCTCCAAAGTCCCTCCTCTGATCTCGAAACATCTCATCGTCATTCGAGGTCCAACTTCTGCGAGTTCCACACTTTGATATCCTGTCTTGACGAACACATGGTGTCGAACTTCGATACTATCTTCAATATTCTTGAAGGTTACAACCCTGTTTCCAATTTTCGTCTTGTTCGTGATCGCTTCTCTTGGTGGAAAGATATGTTTCAAAATTTTGACGATTCGAAGGCCTAATCTTGATGTAAAGCCTTCGAAGATTAGATGAGGATAAGACTCACTGACCGTTCCACGCGAGCTGTTTGGGATATCATGGCGCAAAACAACATTGTGTAGAGAGAAAGATATCGTAGGTCCATGCGGGAAGTGGGATAATGTCAGGGCTGTTGGTGTACCACGGTGTTCATGAAGAAGAATGATATCAGAAAGTCCAGATGCTTGAGCAGATGTTATTAGATTTGGTAGAATGAGGTTTCCTCGATTCAGACGAATTGACGTTGGTATCAACAATCTAATCTCTTTCGCAAAAGCAGAGAGTCTCGATGACGGATCTCTTGAAGTTGTAACAAGTACTCTAGGATCAACAATTCCGGAAAGTTGAGCATATTCATCATCCAAATCAAGTTCCTCATTTGCCGTCAAATCTGGTCGTGATTCGTCATATTTATAATTTTCTCGTAGCTTTTTATCATTCGCGATGGATGGATCTAGAGGTTTGCCTGATGCTAAAGAAGCTCGAAGCTTTGCGCGCTTTTCACTGATCTCAGCATCTCGAAGTGTTAAAGCTCTTCTATAGAGATAATCACGTCGCTGTCGGGCTTGTTTGCGCTATATGAATCTACGTTAGTCAATGGAGATCAAAATATTAATATGAAAAAAGGATATAGCCATCAAAATAGGAAGCTTACGATCATTTTGCCAAATGTTTCAATCTCAAGGAGAATTTGTAGTAATTTTGAGTTGACAAGAAGCTTTTGGTTGCAGTCAAGCAGAAAAAAAGTTTCTATCGCAAACCTTTATCGGCATCGGCACGCTAAGCAACCTAATCATGGTATCAATCAAATGTGAAATCCCACAATCAAAAAGTAACTGTGCACCTCATCCAGTACTCCACCACCAGACCAACATCAGGGAAAAAAAGTTCTGGACTCGTTGAGTATCATACAAAAGACATCAAACTCTGCAAGAAAAGTTGCTACACAAGTTGCTACACAATCAAAGTCTGTTGATAATGACTTGAAAGCCTCGTCCGGTTTTCGACAGTAACTCCAACACCTTTGCGCCGCCTATCCGCCACAAAGGCTACTTTCACACATAAGAAATTTGTCCAACCTTCTGTAAGTATGCCAAAGTCTCTATCAACCAATTATCTTGTTCCTCTTCAGTGTTCTCCGAATCCGTAGCTGCTTCTTACCTCTGCAATTTTATAGTATCTGAACATACTGCCATCATGGAAAGCGCTTTCGCCTATGTTGGAAACCACCTAATATCAGATTCTGCTGCTGCAATAAACGCGGGTGCGGATGATCTTTCAAATATTGATCCGGAAGAAAGCTTGTTATATGGGCAATATGGAGGTCATGGTGGCTTGGGATCCAGCAGACTAAGAAGCGATGATGATGACAACGAGACTGAAGCATTCGATGACGATGATAATGAGAGTCTGGCAAGTGTTCCACTTGATGGAATGAAAACTCTTGGACTTCGAGGTCTCGATGATGAGAAGGAACTTCCAGCTCACGCATGCGCGTAAGTGAAACTATCGACAACCTGGATTGTCTTGAGCTGGGCTGATTGCTGTCTAGATATTGTGGAATTCACTCTCCAAGCTGTGTCGTTAAGTGTTTGGGATGCAACAAATGGTTCTGCAGTGCCCGTGGAACTGCAACATCTTCACATATCGTCAATCATCTTGTCCGCGCAAGACACAAGGAAGTTCAATTGCACCCAATGTCAACTCTTGGAGATACCGTACTTGAATGCTACAACTGTGGCATAAAGAATGTTTTCCTACTCGGCTTCATTCCTGCGAAGAGTGACACCGTCGTGGTCCTCCTATGCCGTCAACCTTGTGCTTCCGCTCCGTCTTCAAAAGATATGAGTTGGGATGTATCCAAATGGCAACCATTGATTGAGGATCGGTCCTTTTTGACTTGGCTCGTCTCTCTTCCTACGGATGCAGAACAACTTCGCGCTCGACACCTCACGCCACCTATGATTGCGAAGTTGGAGGAGATGTGGAAGGATAATGTCAACGCTACTCTTCAAGATTTGGAAAAGGCAGCTGGAATTGATGATGATCCTGCCCCTGTCCTTCTCAAATACGATGATGCCTATCAATATCAAAATATCTTTGGACCTTTGGTTAAAATTGAGGCAGACTACGATCGTAAACTCAAGGAAGCTCAATCCGAAGATGGATTAATTATTCGTTGGGATTATGGTTTGAATAACAAACATCTGGCCAGTTTTATTCTTCCAAAGATTGAGCTTGGTGATGTAAAACTCGCTGTAGGTGATGAGATGCGACTCAAATACAAGGGCGAGTTGCGACCTGTCTGGGAGGGTGTTGGATACGTGGTAAAAATTCCGAACAATCAATCTGACGAAGTAACTATCGAACTCCGAAAGGTCGGCAACGATAAATCAGTTCCAACGGAATGCACCCACAACTTTTCTGCCGATTATGTATGGAAGGCAACTTCTTACGACCGCATGCAATTTGCCATGAAAACTTTTGCCGTGGACGAAATGAGTGTATCGGGATACATTTTCCACAAACTTCTTGGTCACGAGGTAGCTGCAGCTCCAATGAAAATTCAAATGCCCAAGAAATTTAGCGTTCCTGGTCTACCAGAATTGAACAGCAGTCAGATCAATGCCGTCAAGAGCGTATTACAAAAGCCTTTGAGTCTTATTCAAGGGCCTCCAGGGACTGGAAAGACAGTCACATCCGCTACAGTCATCTACCATTTGGCCAAGGTCAATGGTGGTCAGGTCCTTGTATGTGCTCCGTCTAACGTTGCTGTCGATCAACTCTGTGAGCGTATACATCGAACCCAACTCAAAGTCGTTCGTCTTACAGCCAAGTCCCGTGAAGACGTCGAATCATCTGTCGGATTCCTGTCTTTGCATGAGCAGGTCCGCATGAATGACAGCAATCATGAATTGGCTAAACTTACTCAATTGAAGAGCGAGTTGGGCGAATTGTCCAGTCAAGATGAGAAGAAGTTCAAAGCATTGACAAGGGCAGCCGAACGTGAAATTTTGAGTAATGCAGATGTCATTTGCTGTACTTGTGTTGGAGCTGGAGACCCAAGGCTTGCCAAGATGAAATTCAGGACAGTCCTTATCGACGAATCTACTCAGTCCGCGGAACCAGAATGTATGATTCCACTTGTTCTAGGATGCAAGCAAGTAGTTTTGATTGGTGATCACAAACAATTGGGACCCGTCATCATGAACAAAAAGGCTGCAAAGGCAGGTCTGGATCAGTCACTTTTCGAACGTCTGGTCAAACTTGGCCTCAAACCTATTCTACTCAATGTGCAGTATCGTATGCATCCATGTCTTTCTAAATTTCCATCCAACATGTTCTACGAGGGTTCTCTACAAAATGGCGTCACAACGCAACAACGAATCCGCCGAGATGTTGACTTTCCTTGGCCTGTAGCCGATACGCCGATGATGTTCTGGTCCAATCTCGGTAATGAGGAAATTTCTGCTTCTGGCACGTCTTATCTCAACAGGACTGAAGCCTCAAATGTCGAGAAGATTGTTACTCGTTTTTTCAAGGCTGGAGTACAACCTGGAGACATTGGCGTTATCACTCCATATGAAGGTCAACGAAGTTATGTCGTAACTTCTATGCAAAATGCGGGTTCCTTTAAGAAAGAGCACTACAAGGAGGTTGAAGTTGCTTCTGTGGACGCCTTCCAAGGACGGGAGAAAGATTTCATCATCCTTTCTTGTGTCAGATCTAATGACCATCAAGGTATTGGTTTCTTGAGCGATCCTAGACGTCTCAATGTCGCTCTCACACGTGCTAAGTATGGCCTTGTCATTGCTGGTAATAAAAAAGGTTTTGTCCAAACACCCTCTCTGGCATTTCTTATTGCAGCATTTCAAGGATTCTAGCTGTCTTGTCGAGGGTGTACTCTCCAACTTGCAGACCTCACTCATACAATTTAGTCGACCAAAGACAAGTTACCGTGGCCCACAACGTTATCAGATGAGGAATGCCCCACAATGGCCGAAATGGCAATAGCAAAGCCCCTCAATTTCAAGATTTCACCGAAACAGGTTCCATGATGAGTTCTGCTTTGGATGACGTTTCTTCGGTACACTCATCCCATCTCGGCGGTGTGGGTGTTGGTTCTGCCTATCCCGCAGGCTTTGGTAACTTCCCCCTCGCTGGCCTTGACCATTGGCCCGGGCTTGATTCACGAGGATCACGTGCCAATGGTCAAAAAGGACGTGGACGTGGACCTGAGAGCATCGCCGGAGAATCTGTTGCTGCTAGTGAGTTTACTGACGTCACAAGTAGTAGTGTCACAGATGGCAGAGGTATTGGTCAAGGTGGCGTCAGTCTTGGTGCCAACGTGCACGAAGGACAGAAACAAACTAGTTTAAGTCAGTCTGACCGCTTGAAGCAATATGTTGAGTCTGGCGGTCGTATTGCTGACTACAAAACTGGCGATGCCGGTAGTGTCTTTGGCACCAGCTCTTTGTTGGGTGGTCGTCGATTTGATGACGACGAGAAGAGTGTTTCTACTGCATTCGCAAGTCAAATCGGAGGAGGTTATGACTGATTCCACGTTCATAAAGGCTCATTCACCATAAGACATCATAATAATGATATATTAAGGATAGTCCTTCCGGATCAACAGATACTCTTCGCTGCTCTGGACGGCCAGCAACCGATATCGAATCTCATCGATCTATCCTTTATCGAAAATTGACCTTCCAGGTTTCCATACCTACACACCTAGGGCATAACCGTCTACAACATATGTCATATGTTAACGGGGTTTTCACTGCAAGCATCCAATGCCAACCAAGCAAGCTGCTGAAGTATCGAAGGAAAGAAGATGAGAGTGGTGCCAAATTAAGATTGTTTATGACGGTTGAGAGATTGCTTCATTGAGGAAGGGGGTATTTTGACTGTGGCGACAGTGGTTATGCCAGACGAGAGAAAGAAAACTTCTGGTGGTGAGGTTCACAATCTTATGCCACATGTTCTAATCTGGTATTCATTTCTTCTCAAGCTGACGCTTGTGGAGGAAATTTTGATAACATTAGCTTGCTGATGGCCAGACATGGAAGCTAAATAGATACAGATAGATACTGGCACATCCGCAGTACCTTGTGAATTCAAACATCCTTGCTATCAAATTGTTCAAAATACATGAAACTGTGAAAAGAGCATAATTTCGTAGTATATGCGTCAACATGTCCGCACTACTTCTCTGTGCTCTTCATCAAGCCCAAGATACCTGTGGCGGCAGTCCCAACCCGCCAGTTTTCAATGGTGCTTAATATACTAGTCGGTTTTGATGGCACATGATGTCCATCCCTCCCCTGACGGGATTGATAAAGGTACTAACAAACAACGCCAAAACCACTGCATACACTACACTACATTTCGCCTCTGTAGTATACTTACCAGCTTGTCCTTTTCCACTTATGGCAAGCAGCAACATAAAGCTACCGTGATGGCGGAAGATGCGAACATACTTGTACTGAGATCATGGTGAAGAAATATACCTTCTGCATGAACAGGATTAGAAGTGTGATATATTACTTTGTATTATGTGAGATGATGATAAATATTTGATGATTAGGGGTCTCATGATAGATGCTCAGTATATATGCTAGAGACGAGAAGATTTCGCGCTAATAGAAACGACTTGTTGATTTCTTGGTGATTACTACTCGTGAGGGAGTCCAAGGTAGCTTTGGAGGGACAAATACGAGGTTATTTATAATAAACGAGGAGTGGTAACTCGCTTCTCGCTTCTAGAAAGTTTGTAGCGTGTTGAATGCATCAAAGCAACTACAACTAAACAGTAAATACTGAGACTGAAGCTTGCATATGCCAGACTTCTGGGCGTATTCATGAAATCGATGATTTCTTCAGTGGTATCTATCCTGCTTATTACTACCTGTCTTTCGAACGTCCTTGGTCTTTCAGTTGACCTCCTAACAAAGACTTGATTGGTTCTTGCCGTGTTGTCTGTGAGACCTCAGTTTGAACCTCCTTATAATAAGACACTCTTCAGGTCCTCGCAGTTTGCATATGATAGTTTTTTGTCTTCCTGCATGCTCCATGGTGGTTGTTTTACAGAATGCACGAGTTAGAGTTTGAAGGAATTGATGCTTTTTATTGCTTTGACAACTTATGGAGACGTGAAATTGCTAGATATAGAAAATGCGTACTAATTTGCAGTGTCCTGATAGTATTCTTTGCTTCGTTCTCGCCATAACTCTCAACATCATCCATAGATCAAGCATCTCTTTCAACCGCAATTCGTTCTCTCTAGAGAATTTTCGCTTGAGCTCTTCCCTTCCAGAATTTCCCCCTCCTCCACAGCATCGTAATCCTGTCACCGCACAATTCATTTCTCTCTTCTTTTCGCTACCCCGCACTCTCTGTCGTCGGCTCTTTTCCCAGATTCTACTTGCCTTCCTTCTTCAGGACTTCATCTCTATCAAGAACGGCCCGGATCACTACATCACTCACAGAATCATGAGGAGAATGAATTCCGGGAGTTCTGTAAAATCTCTCTATCAACCTCATTGTCTTTCCGTCCTGCTACTTGACGGCATATCTTTGAGAATATTTTACTTGCAGCTATACTTCAAGCCATTCACATAACGACTTCCCTCCTCGATCTCCTGGTTCCAGTGTGCCATCATATTTTTTTCAACCTCCATTCGTGAATTAAACCCATCGAGTGGCATTCTCCCAATAAGATAAGAACGATAATTTACCAATTCTTAATCGATGTTAAGCTTAAATTAAGGGTGATTACACAGCCACGAGACTGAACTGTCAAGTGTTCGAGTAGCTTAGAAAGATTTGAAGATCTCGTGGGCCACCAATCGTTCCAAGATACAAATCTCACTAAGCTATTCATGTAGATACTTCTACCGGACAGGTGTATACAGTCTCAAATTCATGCATTAATTTTCGACATTAAAACCAACATTTTATAATCTACCTTGAGCCATAAAGATCCCATGTCTTCCAAATCCTTGCAATGATATTCCCTCAATCCAAAACGCCATTAATATGCACTCCTGCTTGAAACAACCCTCTTCCTAGTCATCATCCATCGGCATCTCATCATCAATGTATCTCACTAAAGTTATTCTCATCTCAGTTGAATCATGACCTCTGAGAATATCACTAATGAAGTGAGCCTCCACCTGCATTTGCACCATTTCCAGGGCGCCCCTCAAAATCCCGCAGAAGATATTCGAATACCACAACTCATCTTGTGCTCTTCCATCATCTGGTAATTCCACAAAATCGGCTAACGGGTTCTCCTCAAATATCAAGGAAAATTGTTTGTTATCACTCGTCCAATTCGAAACTGCGGGGGTAATGTTCAAGAATATCTTAAACCCAACCTATTGTTTCCTATCAGCATCACATTCCCACAATAACCATTTGAGCCATACCTTAGCAATCATCTCCGCAGTCTCCCTGAAGTTCGAGCAGCGTCTCATGGTATTTGACTTGGCAAGGTAGTCCTCGATTAATCGTAACCCGATGTTATAACCCATCTTGTCAAGTTGTTTGTTAACTTCCACATAATCGCTTTCGTAATCTTTGCAGAGCTGTGCCACAATAGTTCCATAGGTAAGAGTAACGAGTTCAGCATTGACTTTGTCGACACGACTTCTGAATGCTGATTAGCCATGGTGAGATATGGCGAGTGTTGCTTTTGCTTTAACTGTACTTACTTCCAGACCCTGAGTTGCGCATTAGTATATATTGACCTGGTGACTAAGAAAAAGACCACTTACTCTTCACCCATTCTTGCGGCTTTATTAGAAGCCATAGTTTTTTGTCTAGTAATTATCAAACTTCAATCTGAATCTGTTTTGTGATATCATTTCATGTCCCGAGGTGTTCAAGGCTACATATAATTCCATTAAAGCTCAAGCTGGTCCAGGCACAAGCCTGCGCTAGGCGGCCGCACTTTAGCGTACTTTTCAGAAATTCATATTGCGTTCGACAACTCGAGCGCTGGTACCAACAACGCGCATGCTTGAACATTCGTACCTGTCTCTCGAAAATTCACGCGTAGCTTGACGGCGGAAGATTCAATCATGTCTTCGGGGAAACGACCAGCTTCCGGGTCCTTTGGATCCTCACAAATGGTTGTGAAAAGGCAGAATATAGGGAATGACAGCACGGCTTTATCTACCACAAATGGCTCAAATGGCAATGGCGCACTCATACAGGCAGTGCGTACATTCGATTTTTATGGAATGATTCGATACGCAGGAAGGGTCTGGCTAACTTTTGTGAAATAGGTACCTCGGACGAGTGGTTTACAAGCTCCAGTAATGCAATTGGAGGGACATTCAGGAGAGGTATTTGCTGCCAAATTCGATCCCAATGGAAACTACATTGCTTCAGGATCAATGGATAGATCAATTAGTTAGCAACCTATCCTGCTTCTTTATCGCATTCATGCTGATTCTTTGCAGACTTATGGAGAACATATGGAGATTGCGAGAACTACGGAACTTTAACGGGGCATAAGGGCGCAATATTAGATTTACAATGGTCGCGCGACTCGAGAGCGTTATTTTCTGCATCCGCAGATATGCACCTAGCTAGTTGGGATTTGGAGACGGGTACAAGGATACGAAGACACGTCGGACACGAAGAAGTTATCAATTGCATGGATATCAGCAAGAGAGGAGAGGAACTTCTCATAAGTGGATCTGATGATGGATATATAGGCATTTGGGACCCAAGGACCAAAGTTGCTGTCGACTTCATCCCTACCGAGTTTCCTGTTACAGCTGTGGCATTAGCAGAAGCTGGAAATGAGTTATATTCTGGTGGAATTGACAATGATATAAAGGTGTGGGATATGAGGAGAAAGGCTGTGGTATATTCTATGCTCGGTCATCAAGATACTATTACGTCGCTTCGAGTTTCACCGGATTCTCAAACACTTTTGTCAAATTCCATGGACTCGACGGTCCGAACATGGGATATCAGACCATTTGCGCCCACTGAACGGCATATTCGGACATTTGATGGTGCTCCGGCAGGAATGGAGAAGAATTTAATTCGGGCAAGTTGGGATCCGACAGGGAAGAGAATTGCTGCAGGAGCTGGAGATGGCACTGCTGTTGTTTGGAACAACGAGAGCGGTAAAATCCTATACAAATTGCCAGGGCATAAGGGAACGGTTAACTGTGCCGAATTGTCACCTGGCAAAGATCCTATAAGTAAGATTTGCTCTCTTTGTACAGTTTTGTTTGCCTGCTAACAGACTTTTAGTCCTTACGGCTTCTTCGGATCGTACTTTACTCTTAGGAGAATTGAAGTGAGATAACATACAGAACGAGGAGGTCAAAGTCAATAAAATGATACCCATACAAGACAAACTTACCAAAAATTCGGAGTTCATGGGCCTGGAAATAGGAAGCTTACGAAAAACTTCTGCAAATTGTTCGTGTGGCGTTGAGGGAATCGGAAATGTGCACAGGACAAGCCTTGCAGATGTTTTAAATCAACGGCAATTGTGTAATCGATACGAGAAAGTTGGAAGACCTGAATGTATAAATAAGCACAGGTAAAAATAAAAATGTATGAAGGATTTCATACATTCACTACGGTCGACCAGCCCGAATCGACATATTTGGTTCAAGCCACGCAATTATCACTGATGAAAATAGCCATATTATGAATCTGTATGGAACTAGGTGGCTGAATCTTCTCTACAAAAATAGGAGTACAGATAAATGTAAAGATGATATCATAAGTCTTACATGCCATATCGTGTATCATTAAATCGCTATACAGTAGATGTGAATGCATATGTGAGACGTGCCATGTACTGTGCCCTCGTGTTTCCGCAAACACCGATCTACACGTTCCTGATTCCCATTATTACTTCGTAAACTTCGTATGCTAATCATAACTTTTCCTCCATCATCAGCGCGGTTAATCAAATTAGACGAGACGAGTTCTCCAAACCCCTGATATAAAAATAAGTTGAAGAAATTTGATTGGCGGGTCGCAACCTTCATTTGAAACAGACTTAAATTTGGAAGGCCACCAGGCTTCATCTCGAACTAAATGTGTCCCAGATCAAACTTCACTTAGGTCAATTGAGGACCAGACGAATTAATTCTACGAGTAATACCCTTGAAGTGTAATTCACAATCGAGAGAGATCAAACAGCTTGGTATGCGCATGCAGAATATTATGCTGGGTATACAGGACCACTTGTCGTTTTCGTCGCAGATATTTTCCGGTATTGTATCGAATAGCTAACTAACTAACTTATTACTATGCAACTTCTTACCCATGGTCTTCTGTAATGAGACATGAGAGATCATTCATCGATCAAGGTTTTGCTGATTCTTTCGCTCTTTCTCTCTTTTGTTCTTTCCTTTCCTACGAAAATAGAGGGACTGATACGGAATTAACTCCAGTCCACTCAAATCACAATCATCGCTCAAAGCTTCTTCTCCTATCCTGTCTTATTTTTTTTTCATTCTGTTTATACTTGCATATTTGTATTCTGAGTTTGAGGTTTGAAGTCCGTGAGCTGTATTCTCCGTTCCTTCGTACCCTTACTTCTCTTTTACTGGTCAATTTCGAAGGAATTCCTGACCTTTTGAGACTCAATTCGTGGAGCGAAGGAGTTCTCCCAGACGTTTCGTATTCTTCTTCCACTCTTCACTCTCTTGGTCGTCTCTTGGTCTTTGCGCTTTGTTTTGTGCATCTAGGTTTGTTACTTTACATTACAGTTTCCCCATAGTCTTCCGAATCTTTTTGCTGCCTGCATATCCAGTAGAGTGGTGGATACTGATTGATTTGCGAACGATTGCTGGGTTTTCGATTCGGGCATCTGCGGACGGGTAGATTTCTTTACTACGATAATTCGACCTTTTATTCGACCTAATGTCGTCGTGTTATATCAATACAAGGTCGTGTTGACAGGGCCTCAACTCTCGCCGTCGAAAACAAAAATACCGTGGGAGCATCGTGGGTTGCGCAAACAAAAGAAACTCGATCATCTTAAGAATAGAAGATACTGTTCCATCTTCTAGGCGCACGGCTTCTACTCGACTTCTCGACACAATTCGAGGTACTTGTTCAAAATGCCTCCACAACAAAACGAGAATGGGCATAGGCAGATGCCGTTGGCTGAATCTGATAGGCGTCAATCGAGGTTGGAGGATATTCGAGAAGATTTGCATTCGTTATTTTCGGGACGACCAAGCGTTGCGGCAAGAAGTCCTTCCCCAGAAAGCCCAAAAGCTCCACGATTGGTTGGCCTTGATAATCTGCCATCGACTCGAATCCATATTCCGGGCCTTACTATAAGTCAAAGTTCGACACGCCGAAACTCTACCGCTGCTGAACCAACTTTACCTCGACATGAAGAAACTTCCTTACCGCTTGTCGCCTCTCGTTCCGCTAGTAGAATCTCACAATCCATGCAACTTCCTGCGGTTTCGTCTCCCATTTCAACAATTCCACCAGGAGTACAAAGACGATCGGATCGTAGGTTTCTTAGCATTGATCCTGCTGAGCAGCATCTAGCCGACTTAGCAGACAGAGGTAGGAGAAGGGAAACTCCAAGGGAAACACGTGGAAGTAGGAGAACGTGTGCGCCAAGGTTGCGAAATAAAAGTATACGTCAAAAGATAGCGCATTCCTTAATATCCGGGCTGGTATGTGCTACATTCTATATTTATCCTTTGCACATCTCTAATGCAATTTCAGTTCCTCGTTCTGGTGCTTGTAATATATCTTGCATTGGCATTATCAAATAAGGAAGAGACTCAAGAGTTTCACATTCTCCTAATTATGATAATTTTGATAGTCACTATCTTCTTTTGTCATTCACTTATACGCCTCTGCATGATGGTCATAAGTCCACCAATAGAGGGAGAAAGAGATCCACAACGTCTTCCGTCAATGGTTGGGCCTGGAGGTTATGCAGAAACCTCAGTACCAATAAGGGTAGCTCTGGCAAGGGATGAGGAAGCGGCAGGTATTGAAAGCCAAGCTACAAAAGTTCCACCTCCAGCTTATGGATTATGGCGCGAGTCGGTGGTAAGTAGCTCCAATCTGTGGTCAAATTCTGGCATGATTATCTAACAGTAGAAACAGAGGGTGGATCCAAATAGGATTTTTTGGCAAAGAAATGAAGCAGCATTAAATCGGCCAATTTCTCGAATATCCGAAAGAAGTTCGATGGGTAACCGGCCTCCATCATACATGTCTGATGATGGTATCGATTATGTAATTGAGGCAGCACCACGTTCAACGGTTTCTGGAGAAGATATATCTCCTCGACATCCAGCTGACCGATCGGGACGGCATCGTGTTTAAGCAACGATGCTCACTGAATGTGCTTGAAATGAGATCAACAGAATGAGGCCTTGATGGACTTCATTCGATTCTCTCAGTAGCTCTGAGAGAACGGGACTTCACGGTTTTGGCCTTCGGTGTACGGAGTCACTTATTTTGGGGCGTTTAGATGCATATACCTACGGAATATTGATAACGTTTAGCATAGTATTTGGAGTTTTTTTGTTAGATTTTAGATTTAGTTTTTTTTGTCTATGGCAGCTTATGGCTTTTGAAAGGTGGTCATGGCTGTATATATATTTGATGGAAATATTCACGGGTATGGAATATGCAGGGAAAATACACGTACAGTATTACGGAATTTGGAGTGCAGTGGAGGGTGATGCTTAACAAGGCGATCATCACTTGGCTAGGCTTGGCTTCTGTTGGATTGCTTAGATCTAGCATTGATGTTGGGATGGGAGCGATAGAGAGGAGAGATAGAGGAGAAAAGGGGGGGTTTCGATTAAATGGATAGTGGGATAGTTGGAGATTCTGGAATGTGAAAATGTGAATAGGAATAGGAATAGAAAGAGGAAGAGGAGAGATGTTATAAAATATTTTCAATGCAGATTGGAGAAATTAAGTATTGAATGTTAAATGATAAATGGTAAAAGAGCCGCATTGTAAAAGTTGGTAGGTGGCGTATGGGATTCGCATTGAGCATTGATATCGGATTCAGATGTGATGTGATGTAAGATTAGGTAGGTAGGTAGGTACACCAGTGCTCTACTCTGTACGGAGAGTACTCCTTATTTAGGTAGGTACGTTGGTTGGTTGGTTGGTTGGTTTGGTCGGATGATTGGAGGGGTTATTTATGTAGTCTTGCTTTGATTTTCGGGGGAAGGAGGGGGCTCTTTTTTTGTGTAAGTGTAGGTGAGCAGAGTAATATAGGTAAGCAAGTAAATGAAAGTAGGTATAATAAGTAAGGTACAAAGGGTATCGATATGAATGAGTTCAACTGATATAGTGTTTGTAGGTATTCTTGATTAGATTATGGGAGTTGTAGGAGATGGGGTAGTTAGATAAATAAACAAATATCTAGTATTATCGAGCTTGAAAAGAAGGTCTTAATACTTTATTATATAGGGAGATGAGTTTTGTTGATAATTCAATTTAAATACTAGGAAAGGAAAGGGCGGCAAAAGAGAATTGAGGATGGGGTGCGGCGTAGAATAGAGAAGAGTAGAGTAAGCGAGCACCTACTATATCTACTAATATATCCATACTCCGTGTTCATTTACCTCCCTCATTCCTCCACAACAAAGCGAGAAGAGGGGCAATATTGCATGCATTGCGATGATTTGCGATACAAGCTATCCTCAATCACAGCAAAATCTTTTGGGCGCTTAAATACCTACCTAGTACATTACATACCTACCATCATACGAGTACATCCTTAAACATTAAGTAGAAATTAAAATTAAAAGATCCTCTTCATGATCTTTTTAACCTATTACTCACTCATTCATTAGAAATACGATAGTGATAGAATTCCCTACCTTCCTACAGGTATTTACTTGTACCCACACACATCAACTGAACACACAGACGAATTCGATACGAGGGACGCTTTATTTCACTTCACTTCAACTTCACTTCAATGCTATCATTACAAGTACCATTTATTATAAATCAATCATTCATCATAATTAATCATAATCACTTTTTGATGATTAGTCAGTCAAAATAAACAATTACTGGATAGATGCTAATTCAATTTGTTTATTTATCTTTTTTAATACCACTTCTGGAATGTACGATTAGATTCCATAAGAATTAGATACTTTCAAATATCCCAATTGACCATACTTTTGTGCGAAAGTGCCTTACCTAATATCATTTCGTAGGTATCGTATATAGTTGCCACACTGTACCGTAAATCGGATACACCAAATGAATTGCCCCATTCCAAAAATGTAACGGACGTATCAAATGTATCAATTTCCCCTCTGCCCACTAGTTCATTCAAGCGTCCACCCAGAATTCACTTATTTGCCCTGATCCCACCTTAAAATCCCGTCAGACTGGGCGTTTAAGCCAAACTATTCCCGTCCTAATCACACTAATCTAAGCCAAGACTAATCTCAATCAAGACTAGTCGGTTTTTGGGTTCGGTTCTTTTTGCTTTGCTAGAGTTTTCAGGTTACAAAGGGAACATCTCTTGAAGTTTTGCCTTCCCCGAATCCCTCCACAAAACACATCACACAATTCTGCTGCTGTCTCGTTTGCGAAATAACGTTTGTACCACGGGAGGAAGAAGGAAGACGGAAGTCGTAGCTGTTGTTGAAGGAAAGGTTGATATACTTTAAAAAAAAGAAACGGGAATTCAAGGAATTAAGGAACTTAATCCTGTGAGTACTTTAATCTTTTATTTACTCTTTTGCTTTGTCGATTCGATTGATGGATCTGGGGGAAAATATGGGAATGCGGGAAAATGATCAAGCTACTCAAGCTACAAAGACCGGCCGCACCGGCTCTCCAACTTTGCGATCCCACCATCTCAGGGCAAATAAGTCTTGGGGCTTGAATAGATCCAAAGAAGAGGTGGCACATCTGCTCGGTGATATTCATACCTATCGAACATCCGATCTTTCCATCCTCAATATTATGCACAACAACAATCCTTACCATATCAACGAACGAATTCATCAATATCATATCGACAAAGTATCACCATATCCATCTTATGCTTCGACGTGGTACAAAACTTATGCATCCTGCAGCCTGACGATGCTGGTCATGCAACTGCAACGTTCTTCTGGTGTTTATTTCTCTCCCGACTTACCTCATCGATAAATATTCTTACAGCAAAAGTCATCAACATATCGAGCACAACAGTTGAGGAATGGTTAAGAGCAGATCGAGCAGATGAGCCACCGCATCGATGCAGGAAGATTGTTGAAGAATGGGAAACGGAAGATGGCGCATTTGTTACTTGCCGTGCTGATGATGGATCACAACAGACACATAAATTAGTAGCCATGTCTTCACTATCTCGTCGTGCTTGCTACAAGTAAGTGCCTCCACTTCTTTGGATATCATGAGATGCGTAGCTTTGGAGCTTGTCTTCAAACCTTCATGTCACGGAATTCAGCACTTTCTTGGTGTTGTGCAACAGTCTTGTTTCAAAGGGTAACACTAATATCGGTATTTTTAGGTGCGGAAACGTTGGTCACTATGCTGAAGTTTGCGCTTCTGCTGAAAGACTTTGCTACAATTGTGAGTACCCCATTAGGAAACCCTCGATAATAATTGATATTAATATTATGATTATTAGGCAAGCAACCTGGTAAGCTTTTAACAATAAAGCACCACTTATGTCATACTAATACACAGTAGGACATGAATCTAATGGTTGCCCATTGCCAAGAACTACCGAAGCTAAGCAGTGTTACCACTGCCAAGGTTTAGGACATGTTCAAGCCGACTGTCCAACTTTACGTATTAGTGGAGCTGGAACTACCGGTCGATGCTACAACTGTGGTATGCCTGGACATTTGGCTAGAGCTTGCCCAAACCCAAACAATGGAATGCCAGGTGCTCCTCGTGGGCTTGGTGCTCCTCGAGGTGGATTTGGTGGTGGATTTGCCCCTCGTGGTGGATTTGCTGGCGGACCTCGCCCAGCTACTTGTTACAAGGTAAGAAGCCTTCTCCAAATTATGCCTTTGTGTTCCGGATTTTCCGGTGGCCGGTGGCATGTTAAATCGGCAATACTCCGGTTATATACCTCTATTATATCACAAGCTAACTTCTGATAGTGTGGTGGCCCAAATCACTTTGCCCGTGATTGCCAGGCTTCAGCTGTGAAGTGCTATGCATGCGGAAAGATTGGACACACTTCCCGTGACTGCAGTAGCCCTAATGGTGGTGTTAACAAGGCTGGAAAGATTTGTTACACATGTGGAACCGAGGGACACGTTGCTCGTGATTGCCCATCAAAAGGTCTCAATGTTGATGGAGAAGGTGCTGCCGGCATAGTTAATCCTATGGAAGGTGCTCCAATTGCTCCTGTTGCAGCTCCTGTTGCATAGGTTCCTTTATAAAGGGATGCCATTGTTCGATAGGCCTCGATGAACTATCGATCATAGCTTTAAAAAACGGTTCATCGTATCTTTGTCTTTCATTTGTAATTTGGACATAATCATCAATTGATCCTGGGTCGTCCGCTCGTTTTCTCGACATGCGAAATTCGAACAGCATTTTATCAAACATTACGGATTGCTTACTTTCGGCGCTTTGGTCTTTTCCCTTGTTTCCCTTGACATGTTCTAAAATTAAAAAAAGCATTTTTTTGCACACGATATTCATTTCCTACCCTCTACGAGCTGGCAACCCGGTAAATACCTACAACAATACCTTTGACGACGTGGAGCCATTATTCCTGTGGTTTTCATCTTACAAAGATAGATTTTATAATTTTTGGCGACTTTTGCAAAACCAAAACAAAAAGCGAAAATTTCTTCTCTATCTTTATTTTTTAGTAATGTGATGTCGAATCAAAAAAAAAAAAAAGAGTTCAACTCACATATACCAATCTAATCAAATCACACGGAAATCATTTTAAGAAAAGAGGCTGAGAGGCACGGATGGGGAGATACTTTATTGATGGAGGTACTAGACAATTTAAAACAGTAATACGCACGCACGCACACACAATCATAACTTCTTACTTCATAAGCTGGAGAGATAAGATAAGATATGTTGATATTAGTTGATATAACGGGCGATGGATGGATGGAATGATTGATTGATAAGATAGTTATGGAAAAGGGAGGGTTTCGACTTGGGTTTGGACTTGGGCTTGGACTTGGACTTGGACTTGGGTTTTGGACTTGAGCTTGAGTTTACCTGGTCGGTCCCTATGGGGCTTGCGCCTAGGTCTAGGTTTGGATTTGGGGATGAATATGGGGTGAGGGGATGTGATTGGGGAGGCGAGAGAAGGGGAGGGGAGGGGAAAGATCAGGGTTGATTTGTTGTTGATGATTTGTTGATTGGTTGTCTTTCTTTCTTTCGTTCGTTACTTCGTTCTTTCGCTTCTTTTTTTTGCTTGCTTTGGGTTTGGGTGTGTGGTTGAGGGTGGTGAAGTGAGGATGAAGTAGGGGTTGAGTTGAGAATTGAGAATTGAGAATTGAGAATTGAGAATTGAGTATTGAGTATTGAGTATTGAGTATTGAGTATTGAGTATTGAGTATTGAGTATTGAGTATGGAGTATGGAGTATGGAGTGTTTAACTGAACTTGATTGAATTGAAGTGAATTTAACTGAAGTGGATAGTGTGATATGATATGGATATGATATTAAATACCTATCTATCTACACGTACCTAGGTCTAGGTAGGTAGGTAGGTAAGTAGGTTAAGAGATAAAATTTTATTCGGTTATTTTTGTTTGGTGGTTTTGTTTGGTGGTTTGAGGGTGTGTGATTTATTGTGAGGATGTGAGGATGTGAGGTGAGGATTTGTGGGTGTGTATATGGAATAGAAGAGGAATAGGGGTGGGATAGGAATGTATAGCTTGCTCTGTGGGTTGAGCGCCGGGTATAGACGTATAGGTAGGGTTATGCGGGGGAGTAGGCGAATAGGGGGAAAGAGCTAGGGTTAGGGTTAGCGCTCGGAGTTAGAGTGATATAAACGAGGAAGAGTATTATACAAGAGGAGGGCGTATATAGGTAGAGCTACGACTAGTGCTAGTGCTAGTGCTAATGTATGTCTAGTGTAGGGCTAGAGATTAGAAGAGAAGAGATGCGAGGGTACGAGATAGGGCTAGGATTTAGAGTGATATAGAAGAGGAGAGGTGTTGTAGGGGTAGATGAATGAATTTAATTGGAAGTTGGTTTGGTGTTTGTATTGTGTGGTTTTATTTTATCAGGGGGGAGGGAGAAGGGAGAAGGGAGAAGGGGGAAGGGGAGAGAGGGTTTAGTAAATTATAGTTTTTTTCAATTGAAGAAAGAGACAAAGGGGTCTATTAATTAATCAGTTGATATATAAATATATATATCAAAATAGCGATTTAATAAGGAAGAATATATTAACTGGTATGGAATCAAGAAGTCGGGGGAGTATATTGGAGTTGGGTTTGAGTTTGAGTTTGAGTTTGAGTTGATATTGGGATTGGGATTTGGGATTGGGATCGATAATGATGATGGTATCTAGTAAGTAGAGGCCTTGTAGTTGTAGATGTAATGGGGTGGA